>NC_051851.1:98123048-98434674 GCF_905115235.1 Hermetia illucens | reverse complement strand
TCAACTGCGAAGTGATCAGACATCCCTGGTAAAGTTTTGCACGTTAAAACCTGTAGTGTGAGAGTGGCGTCTGCGGACATTAGAAAATAGTCAAGTATTGACTGACTTGCAGACCTTGTGGATGTGTCTGGCAAGATCATCTCAAGCTGGTTTAATGGACTTTGATTATGGATCCATTTTTCGAGGGCAACCCTATTTCGGTATTTTGCCAAATCGCCCCAGGAAGTGTGCCGTGAGTTAAAGTCCCCACCAAAAATTAGGTATTTAGACTGGAGATCGCTCAAGATTTGTAAGTCTTGGCCCAGTTGTTCAGAGGGAGAGTTACATTTTATGTAGACTGCAGCTATTAAGATGCATCTATTTTTGTAAGTTTTAACTAAGGCGCTGCCGCGGAACAGGTCTGCAGGTTTTTGATGGAGACTTCCTCAAATGCATAGTCTTTTCTGACTAAAAGGGCGGAACCGCTGTTGGTGTCGTCCCGGATAATGTTATATCCGGTAAAATTAACGGTGTGCCTGCTTTTTAAATGTGTCTCTGAAACACAGAAGAAGTCTGCTTTCAGGGAATCGACCAACTCTTGTGCGGTGGCACGTTGAGCGTGTGAGACCTAGGACGCGGAGTTAAATATGACGACTTTTAACCCCATAAACTCATCAAAAGTTGGATAGCGGCTAATTGTCGCTGTTTATTTGTTTGGGCCGAAGCGAAAGTTTCGACCAAGTTTTGGAAGGCCAACTTGTTACCTTGAGGGACTTGAGGGGCTGTAGTTCTAGGAATAGTGTTCCTAGTTGTTTGGGTAAGAGGAGTTTGGGGGGCTGCAGCTCTAGGGAGAGTATTCCTAGCTGCTTGAGCGTAAGAAACGCCCGGTTTGGCCAAGCTTTGTGACATCTGCGTCACCGCCTGTTTGGCTTTCATGGTCTCGGTATTTTTTTTCGCCCTGCCAGCTTCCCTTCTGGCAACCATGTCCTTGTATGCCGGGCATCCACGGTAGTTGGCGGGGTGTCCGGACTGGCCGGGATTGCAGCAAGTTGGTTTGTCTGCGGTGGGATTTGAGCATTCCCCTCGCACATAGGTTTTCATGCACCTCACGCACCGGTGTACGATGGAGCAATTGATGGCGATATGCCCGAAGTTTTGGCAATTGTAGCACTGCACTTCTTGAATCGGCTTGACTTTCTCAAGCGTAATTTTCTGGTGGAGGATATATTTCACCTTAAATGCTTCGTTTAGATCTTGTTCTGACTCGAAAGTAGCCATGAACAGCCCCGATTGCGACTTCAACTGGCTGTAGACAAGTTTGTCGGCTCGCGTGACTAGATTTGACACGCTTTTCAACTTTAGATGCGGGTACTCTTCGTTGAGTTCGCGCATTATGTCAGCCGGGTCAGCCTCTCTATGAAGACCGCGGATGACCAAGGACTGAGTCCTTAAAGCGGAACGGGTACTGGTCGTGGCATGCAGTCCCTTTTCCTTAATAAAGTTGAAGATCGCTGCATGATCCTCAAGGCTTTGCAAAAAAATGAGGGTCCTATCGGCCCTCGTATTTTTTAGGGTTGCTTTCAATCCATTCTCTTTTAATATCCTCAAGAATTGAGGAACATTGATTTTATACTCAGTGATGGGCGGCCGTTCATATAAGTTCACTTTATGTGGATATGACGGATTGCATGGCTTAGAGAGCAATCAATTGACGTGAAATGCGAAACTTTGACCTTCTATAACTTTGTCAATAACAGTTAGACCGATTTCAAACTTGCCAAAAGCGTGTCTTATATTATCGCCTATACTTGTACTTCTAGGATGAACTTAAGGGTGGTTTTCGGATAACTTTCGAAGATATGGGAATGTACTACAATATTATTAACTTCATTTTGAGCAGATATCGGAACGACATGCAATTTGAGGCGTCGATTTTATATAAATGCACCATTGTACATTTTTCAGATTTTTCGGTTGGCTAGGCTGTGAAAACCAGACCGGTGTCACTTTTCGACGAACACATTTTGAGTCTTCGCTCCACTGTGTTTCACCCAACATTAACCTCAGATCAATTTCGAAAAGTACTAATCGAGCCCTTTCATTTGATAACCCACATGAATAAATACGGGGAAAAAATTACACCTACCTTTCGCATATATGGAGAGCCTCCCCCCCCCCCTTCCTCTTTATCGCAACGGAAAATGATCCTACTAGACGCATGTTTTTGATCTTCCAGTTTCAACTAATGATCAGAGGTAATATTGTTGAGATTGTAATGCTGGATCAGCTTAATTGTCAATGCTTTCTCGAACAGATTACCTAACTTGGATAATGACGATAATGGTCTAAAATTGCTTGGCTCATTAGAGATGTCGTTTTTCCGGATTGCAATAATTTTCGCCACTTTCTCAATGTCAATCTTAATCTCAATCATAATTTCAAGGAGGCTCTCTAAGAGATAAGATCTTGATTGTTGACTTAACAATCAACGATGTACCCGGGTTCTTTTAGGCGGAGTGGTATTCTGCCCATTCTCGAAAGATTCCGCGGGAACGCGTTTTTCTAGCGTCACTGCAGATGGACTCCGGCTCATAGTAAGAACGAATTTGCCCGATTTATATATGCCCGTTATTCTGTTGATGTGCTGGAACATATCTAGCCCAGGTTTAATACCTGCTAGTTTCCGTGTAAATCCTTTATTGCCGAAATTTGCCTCCTTTTGCCAGATAATCGTACTTATGCTTTCAATTCAGCATTAACTTTTCGTATTTCTGAAAAATGCGTTCTATTTTTCCTACGTCAAATTTGTCTGATTTCCGTGTATAACAATATCATGAGGGAGTGAATTGTATTGAAACTCATCGACATTAATAAGCCTTGTGCTCCTGACTGAAGCAGTATTAATGGCGTACATTTCCAATATGCTTTCGTTGATTTCTCCTTCCGATAAGCTTAACTGCAAGTTTTTTTTCAAGTTCAGCCTCAGTACAAGGTCTGACTTGAATTTTGTGAGAGTCAACATTCGCTTTTGCAGTTGGAAGGACAAGGAAAATGCAAAATGATCAGACATGCCTGGTAGTGTATTAGAAGATATCACTTGAAAGCTCAAAGAATTTTCCACAGATAGTAGGAAGTAGTCAATGGTGATTTTACTACTGGGTCTTTGGGTCAAGTAACCTGACAAATCTTTTCGACATGATTGTAAAAGCAGTACATTTGAAAAAACTGCGGATTTTCTTCAAGTATTGGAAGAAGTGAAACAATATCTTTTCATTTTGAATGTCGGTGTCAAATTACAAGCTTACAGGAGCCCTGGGGAAAAGCCGCGTTGATATCTACGCTCGAAAAGATACTCAATGGTCTGGTGCCAAAAGCTTCGACATAAAACGCGAAGGCGACCAGCCCACATACTCAATACAGTGTTGGCACTGCCATCTCTGACGGTTTCCGTGATGCCATTAAAGAAGTCAAACGGTTTGAAACTTAGCATTATATCAGCTGATCGCACTATTCACTTCCTCGCCGCGTACACACCACAAACAGGTCGACTTGATACCGGGAAGAAGCTTTCTCGATGCAAAGACCTGCAACATGCCTGCTGATGATTTTATCCTCATTGCAGGCGACCTTAATGGTCATGTGGCAACAGGAACCATGGTCGAAAAGGGGACCACGCAATGAAGGTGTCGAGCATATAGTCGGTTTTGCGGACACTCACTCGTTGTCCAGCTTCTGCGCTCACGTAGTCTGACACGATACAACGTATCTAATGTAGAGGTCTAGGGGGAGGAGCGTATATTGAGGGCATCTTCCGGATAAGATCGCAAAACCCCGCAGCACCTGCACACGCGGTTCTTTGAATCCTATTAAGCTTCGTTCTATTGCACTTTTTGTTCAAAGTTTGCCACCACACAATAGTACGTTAGGATGTTATATTATGATGATATTATTATTATTATTCTCTGGCAAGCATAGAATGTTATACGGGCCTTCTTAACCCGCAGTTCTATGCTCAATCTCTAATTTAGCTTTGGATCCAAGATTACATCCAGTATCCTGTAGTATGACTGACATTATGTCATTTGGACCCGGAGATTTATATGCAGAGAAGCTTTTGACAGTTTCGCACGGTGGGTGGTTGCATACTCTTCAAGCAAGGCTCTGAATCACAATCCTCGTCGCTGATGGGGAAGTGCATCTGAATCAGCAGCTCCAAGGTTTCACCAGAAGATCCCGTCCAGGAGCCCTCGAATTTTTTAAGAAAGGATGGGGTCTTATGTTCCTTGGATAGGATCTTACTGAGCCTGGCAGATTCACTAGTACTTTCAAATTGAAATTTTCAATGTTCCGACAATGGTCCATCCAGGACCACTTTTTGGCAATCTTGATGGCGAACTTGTATTTTATTTCTTCAGGCAGTCCTTGGATGGTCGGCAATATTTATGCCTGTAGCAGTTGTTGAAGATCTCCTTGGTCAGCTTCCTGAGGCTGGACAGATCTTCATTCCACTACGGGTACAGTGTCTTCTTGCTGTATTTAGCACGAGACTTTCAAGGCAGTATCAAATCACTTTTCCAGAGCCCCGACCTTTGACTCTAGTTTGGCTGTCTTGCCAATCTCACCAAATTGTGCACTGGAGATTTTGTTCTTGATAACTTGATCAAACTTCCTCCAGTCGATCCTCCTGGGGTCTCTGAAAGATTTGAAAACCTCTGCGATGAAATCTAGAATGAAAAGTATCCAACTATGATTTGAGTAGGATCTCTGGTCAAACAGTCTCCAGTTCTCCAGTTAATAATAAAATCAAAGAATAACTCACCTCTTCCGTTGATTTGCGAGCTGCCCTAAAGCGTATGCCTTGCATTGGCATAGCAGCTTATCAATAGGTTGGCCTTCTTTGTTGCTATGGTGGTTGTCAAATGTTGCAGCTCTTTTGGCGGAGCTGATCGTCAAGAACTATGTAAGTCGAAGAAATATACACTATACTCCCGCTTGTTCCAGTTTGACCATATCTAGGTTGATGCAACTCCCGACCAGCGTCTCTTGTACTTTGGAATAAATTATAATATTTGGTTTAAAGCTCTTTGATTCGGTCGCCCTCGACCAAGGCTCCTGTATTAGCGCGATGTCGATGTCTTCCTATAGGAGGAAGACACGCAGATTAGCCGAGGCGCACTGCAACTGCTACAGATTTATCTGCGTTGCCCTCAGAATGATATACTTGCGTGGGGGGTTCGTCAGTCTTCGTCGAACCGTCGATCCTCATCTCCTTCGACAGCTTGTTGCGACGTCGACTGGACCCAGGTTATCGTCCAGTTTTGCGGAGCGGAACACTTTTACCTTTGTGTTCCTGACTCCGAGTCGCACTTTGTAGTCTACCTTTTCCAGCGCTTTCAGACACGTGGAACTCTCGGACCACCGGAGAGGAACCGAAGCAAAGAAAGGATCCCGCGTGTTCGCCTTTGGCGTCCAGGAAATTCTCGATGACCATCTCCGACAGCCTGGCCTAAACGCTGGCCATAACTCCGGAGCTAGTTTGCCACTAGTGGTATTGCCATGCTAGCGACACACGTAAGTGGCTCCTGACTAAAGAGACTCGTTGACTGGCTGTTGACCTATCTTTCAAGGGTTGCTTAACGTCCAAGCCCTCGTACACTCTGCTCCGCTTGTGTTTTTGTTCGAGCTCGTCTTGAGATCGATTGCGTTTGAATGCGGTGGGCTTTTTTCGTCTGCTTGGCATTTGCTGTTATATTCTTCAATAATGTAGGCTTCAGAACATAATATTACAACAAGTCGGGAAATCGGCAACTTGACGCTGCAGGTCCCTATGTGAGGAGCATTGTATTGATAATAGCCAACCTGATACGCTTCACACTCGGAGTCTAATATTATTAGCAAATGTCAAGAACTTAACCTACAACAGCAACAAGAAAGGACTGGAGAGAAGTAGATTAATATTTCATTCGAATGTCAATTATTCTCGTTAATTATGATGTCATTATCTTATTTGTATGGCTTAGGATGCGATAAATTCGCACGAAATTGGTAAGTTTGAATTACTATATCTTCGGCGTTAATGGTTAAATTTCCATGAAATTTCGCATATGTGTGCAATATATTCTCCTCTATGCTGTTGCAAACTTGGTATTCCTAGCATGAACTTAAGGGGGTTTCACTCAATTTCTTAAAGTTGATAATATACTATTATTAAGTTTATTTGAGCAGATATCGAAATGGGACATATTTTGAAGCCTAGATTTCATCTAAGCACACCACCCTGATTTTTTTTGGATTCTTGGGTTAGGTAGTTTCCGAAAATGAGCCCTGTCTCACTTTAAGTGTGTATATTTTGACAATTATATCAGATTCGGAAAGTACTACCCGAGACCCTTCATTTGATACCCCACACGAAGGTATCCAGTGAGAAAAATGTTTAAATCCCCCCTTTGCATGTATGGGGAGCCCCCCTTTAGACTCCACCTAAGTTTATGTCACTCACTGCATGCATGGAATCTCAAAGTTCCCATCTGTCCACCAAATTTCGATTTTTAATAAGGTATTGTTTGACACAACACCTTAATAATGGAATTTTGAGTGCCGATGTTTTGCCGTTATTTTTTTTGGAAATTAGTGTGTGCCGCTGTTTAGTCGGACACACTAATCAGTTGGCCAAAGGGGGGAAACAAGGGTGTAGGATGCATAGAACCACCAACTGCTCACTAAATATAGTCACACAGATCTACATATTTGCTTGATGCAGATAAAGTATGTATTTCTGTAATGATTTCGTTAGAGATACCTTTAGAGTACGAAAGAGGCTAAAAATTATAAAACAAATCAAACAGAACTTCTTTGTTAATATTAACAATTTTTTCGCTCTTGTATTTGAACTTTTATATACATATTTCTTTGTTATTTATAGATATATATTTTAGCAAACATTGATTTAATAATGATTTCGTTTATAAAATAAGGTACTGATTTCCTTTTTTCTTGTTTAGCTTTTGGTTTTTTTCTATAATATCAGGAATGATATCACTTTGACGCACTGCGTCTAATCTCATTACAAAAGACGCTCCGTCTAAAAGTTAAAACCCTCCTTTCAATCACTCTTCGATACTGCTTATCTGGCAGAGGTACATAGAGGATACACGCGAAATTGTAAGCGCGTTAGATTTCATGAAAAAAACTAGTATCTATTATATTAGATTAAGACCTCGACCATACAAAGCGCAGTCAGGCGTTTCGAGTTCTGCAATCTTATTTGGAATATTATGCGCACACATGCTGCGAATATTGTGCGTACGTGTACTCTCAGCTAGTTCGCTCCATTTCTTATTTTGATAAATCATGTATGAAATTGCACTGGGAGAAGATTCAAATAAATGAAAATGGAATTTATCTTTTTACTTACCATCCTCACTTTCCATCTTTCGGCGATTTCAAGTCAAGCTGCTGCTTTTTTTGTCACTGTTTTTATAGATACATCACTGAAATCATATAAGAACTCTTTCTCGCTCAATTCCAACTAATTTTTCACTTTCCCACCTGGTGTTATCAGCAATACATTGTCATTCCAATATGTTGATGGAATAAGACACATATTTATATAAAGGATACTATTTATATTGACAATTTTGGCTAAAATAACCCAGATGTTGCTTAATGCTTTTATCAGTGATTTTATAAATGTAAGAGAGTGTAACCCATATAACGCACTTTTGACGAAGAAACAACGCATTCCCTGCCTTTTTGTGACTAGAAGGCCAGAATGCGAGAATTCTCATTGACCACCACTAGTGTGTGTTATTACATAAGGAGGTCCATATTACGCAGAACTTAGAAACGCCTAAGCACACTCTGTGTGCACCGGCTCTAAGTAAGTGAATCTCAAACTTACATGATGCTAATCAATACACTTCAAGGATCACCCCTGGTGATCTGCCCGCGCCTTCACGAAAAAATTGTTGCCACGCTATCTTCTCATTACCAGGGCAGCGTAAAGCAAACGGTGGCCCATCTAAAGAAGTGCGTGGTACCACCAGTTACCAAGCAGAAACTGAGTGAGATAAAATTAAGTTCTAGGGACCACGTAGAATATGCTTGCAAAGAGAGAACTAGTGCCGCCGCGGCACCAAATATCGACGGACTAAAACAAGATTGCTCTTACCTGAAGTAATGCATTCGGCCTTACGCGTCACCTGTGCATGTGGAGGCCCTTAGAATTACTTAGAGACGGAGGTAGGTGAATTCAGTTTACCGACTGAAGGTTAGAAGCTCTCTTAGAACATATGAGGTAGTACTGGCCGTGGCAGGTATAATCCCAGCTGATATTCTGACTAGTGAGTGAGTGTGCTGTACCATGCAAGATATTACATCATCAAAAGTGTCATAAGCGATATCCGGTCTAGACCTGCTTTAGTAAGGAGCTCCCAACATCTCGGTTTGGTGCCAAGATCCACGAATTCGCTATCCCATTAAGCTGACTGACATTTTGACTTATGGGGATCATCCCGTGTGTCGGGTTGGAGAAATCGATTTTTTTTTTGCATGAATTGTATCTATATATGGTGGAGAATATGTGGGCAAAGGGATTTTCCAATATTCCGAGTCGTTCAGAAATTACAGTGTTAAACAGGTAAGGAGTTTGCAGCCGCGGCTAGAGTACTCGATGAGAAAGAGCATTGAATCTTTTTTACCTGTTAGTTTTTTACCTGAGCCTTATAAATTCGAACACAGGTATAAATATAAAAAGATGGAAAACCAATCAATTGTCTAAACTTATTTGCTGTTTGGAATAAAAAGGATAACCCAATCTAGAGTGAGCACTGAAAGGCTTTCAAGCTATACTTAGTTATATTTTGTTGTAAGTATTGTGCTGTTTGTGTGTTCAGTGATTTTTTTAAATGGATCGTACGAATGGAGATCGCTTTAACGTTCAACGTCATGCTCGCACTAAAAAACGAGTATTTCATGGGAATCGATACTTATCAGAGAAGAAAAAGGACTTCGCATCAACATCAGCAAAGAAACTTTTAGCAAGCATGAACA
Source organism: Hermetia illucens (assembly GCF_905115235.1). Classification (NCBI taxonomy): domain Eukaryota; kingdom Metazoa; phylum Arthropoda; class Insecta; order Diptera; family Stratiomyidae; genus Hermetia; species Hermetia illucens. The sequence continues at coordinate 98,425,644 of NC_051851.1, read as the reverse complement.
TGGATGTTCCAATTGCGGCAAGTTTTGTATATTGTATATTGGATTTTGCTGGAGTTTTCTCTGGTAATTCTGCAAATTTCTGCAAATAATAAAATATGCGTGGTAGTAAAAAAGGAATGCGTAGGACATGTCGAGAAAAGAATGGGAACGCGGCTTAGAAATGCAAAGAAGAATCACAAAGGCATTGGTGGAAAAGGGGCTGGAAAACTTATTGATAAGGTTATTAATGACTTCACTACATTTTTTGGGCTAGCTATTCGATAGAAGGAATGAAGCAAGAAATTTGGGCAACTTTCTTCCATAAATGTTCTACAGACGAAAATCCTCAGCATCAAAATTGGCCAGTAGGCGAGGACAGTTGGTGCAAATGGCGCAAAGCGGAAGCTAAAGGAGAACTGGATAGTTTCCACCACGAGAAGGCACCTTTGACTGAAGAAGTTGAAACAGTCATCAAACCAATCTACGAAGATTTGTCACAAGATGATCTCTTGAATACATTTTTAGGAGCAGAGACCCAGAATAACAATGAGTCGTTGATCTGGACTTTCGCCCCTAAACACCTTCATTCTGGGGCCAAGGTCGTAGAAATAGCCACTTTTCTGGCTGTAATTATTATATTTTCAATGAAAGATTCAATGGCATTCTCAAAATCCTAGTGACAATGGGATGTCAAGTTGGTCACATTTGTCAGGTTTATGCCGACCGCCTAAATGAAACGCGATTTTGGCGAACGACGATCGACTGACCTCTCTAAAAGAGCCAGAATTGAAACCAGAGAGCAACAATCGGCCTTACAAGACTTTTTTGAAGAAACGGAGGGGGCTTTCTATGGACCAGGTATAGCAGATTAATGCTGTTTACTGTTGATAATCACATTTAAATTTTTAAAGGAAACTGTATCAAATCGGCTGCCACCATAGCTCAAAATCTATCCAACCAAATTCTTTGCAATTTTCACGACTTCTTTAATACATATTTCTACGGTCCGCAAACTAGTATAATTGCAATCGGACGGGTCGTTTTTTTTATTCATAAAAAAAGCCGTAAAAACACCAAAATCCAAAAAATTAAGTTTAAAAGCCTACCAAAAACTTACCTTTTAATATTTTCTAATTATTCTAGTTTGCGGACCGTAGAATATTATCCACATTAAAATACCGTTTAATTTTTTTTCTTCAGATGAACACAGCGCCCTCCAGCGTGGCAGCAGAAAAACACCTTTTTTTGGAGATGGGTGCATAAATTGACAGGTATTCCGAAAACTAGCTACGATATCAAGCTGATTTGAAATTTATGGCATATACTAGAAATATCAAATATGGTCAAAAAATCACGTTTCTATCTTTATCCAGTCCTCCAAAATAATTTTTCGAAAAAAGGCAACAAAAACGGCCTTCACACGGGATGACCCCCTTATGCCGTCACTTCATTTGAGGCAGAGTCTGCTACACTTCTTATTCCAACATCTCTTATTGATTTTCGGGGCTGGATCATTACCACCCATGTTGATTAAGTGACCCACCCACCGCAACTTATTGAGCCGTATTTTATCCAGAACCAAACGGACATGGTATCTATCGTTCATAAATTCGTTCGCTGGAATAAGGCAAGTTCAGAGTCGCAGGAACTCTGACAATGCAGATGGGACGATCTTTCGAAGGATCGGTGGACATACGAGCTCATTCCCCACATTAGGGTTGCTACAGGCAGTATCTTCACCCTAAATGGGGCTGGGGTAGAAGAGACCAGGCCTGTTTAGCGCTGAATGTGAATCACGCACGCGCCGCTTTAATTCAGGCTTGCACGCGACTGAACAGGGTCGGACGAGTCTTTCTAAGATTTTTACACTTTCGTGTACGAATAGAAAAGTGAACTTCAAGCAATTTCTGGGTAAAAAGCTAACCAATAATAGTTCGTGCAAAAACGAAAATAAAAATACATGTCACTTGACAGTGACAATATGCGTTTTCGGAAAATATTGGGAACTGTTATCCAACACTACATTTGTAGGCAGTGTCATTATAATTTTTCAAATTTCACATTAATTACAGTAGTATAAATATGTATGTTCTAATCCACTTTCATATAAAAATCTTGCGGTTTTGAGACGGCATGTATGTTCGAATCCAGTTTCATATCAAAATGTTGTGGTTTGGGGCGGCCGGTTTGGCGCGTGCGGGGGCGACTTTTAGGGATGCGTAGCGGGTTGTGTGTCGTCCGCGCGAGTTCGTTGAGACTCGGTCCGGGCCGGGGCGGCGTGCGTGTTTGTTGTTGTTGTTGGATGTCATGTGCGTATTGCTTGGGTGATGGGGAATTGCTTATCAGGTTGACATATTTGGGAGCGTGTCAATATTAGACCGCAGGTGAATATGTAGTAAGTTTGAAAATGATGGTTTTTCCTAGATTTTAAGATTTCAAATGTACTTGGCTGATTTTGTTGTTGAGGTTGCTGATAAGAGGCGATCGTTTGAGTGCCATGTGCTAATTGTTTGGATGACAAATTGATATAAATAGTGGAATTTGTGAAAAGATTTTGTTATAAGTGAAAAGTTGCCGTAGAGGATGGATTCGATTGACGAATTATTGGGCTGCAAGCCGCTCATTTATATTAAAACGTCAGAGTTGAAAGTGGGAAAGCGGTACCACATCACTGGAGGCGAGAGAATGGAAACACGGTAAGTCAGAATTTAAAATTAAACTTTTCTGCTGCTAACATTTTTTTTTATTGCTTTTTCTATAGGTATGGATAGACTATCGTCGTGGATTTGGAGGGTACTATGCGGCTATTTTTACCATCGCGCTATAGTAAATGTAGCGATAATGTGTTGGACGACTTCAATACAGGGAAGTTGTCCTTGAGTTGCAGCGGCGCGGCCAATTCCAAAAACTTGAAATTCCATCTTCATATATAATAATAAACCATGAAAATGTAGATGTAGATGTGAAAAATTACTTACAATAAAGAGAAAAACAAAATTTATTATTAACAATGAAAACTTCTTTTTATTCAGAAGGAATGCGTTTTGCAGCGCGCAACATCCGCTGGGCATTACAGCGTAACATGTCGGGATAATTTTGTTTCAGTGATTTTAGATTCGACAGCTGTGATCTTCCACATTGAATACCAGTGCAATATTTCCCAGCAAATCATCCAGCCATTTTTTCTTCTCTGTTCCTTTGACGTAGATGGTTGTATTTTTCATGTTTAGAAGTAAATATTCTTTCACTTCCCAAAATGTCGTTAGTCCACCTTCCCATTTCAATCCATGATGATTTTCGTATACCCAGTGTGCCTGGCATTGCAACTCTCTTGATAGTGTTGAAAAACTAAGGAAGGTTTCAGTATAAAGTGTCGATGAAAATTTTCGTTTACATTTACGACAGCTAACTCTTTGATGATGAAAGTATTGTTGCATCCTCTAAATCCTTGCATATCGATAACGAAAATCGTCGTCATGGTGATGAAATGGTGTAGTTTGCTTGCGCGCAGAATGTAAACGTGATACTGGATTAACATTTATGGTTTCCATAGTTTTTATACAAGTTTTTGAACTGAAGAAGTAAGTGGGTTGTACTCTATCACACGATCATGAAGGAGCAAGCAGTAAGCTGTTGTTAAGGCAGGCACATCTACAGATGTTTTCATGTCTAACCTTATGTCCACTGAGCCAGATTTCATGGATTCATTTTGACGTGAACAATCAATTACTATAATTGGTGCAGATTCCTTATATTCGCTTCGTGAAAGTAGTGGCTGAGGTTGTACACAGTAATAAGATTGTTGAAAATTGCAGTATATGTATATCATAGAGAAGAGCGAATCGATCACGGGAAAATTTAATATTCATATCGTCATAAGGATACGATTCGGAGTTTAAATGTATTTTGATATTTGTTAAATCACAGTGATCAAATTTGCTGACATCTTTGTCTTTGAGATTTTTCCGATTTGTCTGTAAAGCTAAAATACCATATCGAGGTTTTTCGAGTTGACCTGTGGTTTTCACATTCCACACATGATCTGTTGTTGTTAGTAGAACCGGATATTCATACAATTCCCAATTTCGAAAGCTTATTTGAATCGGATGTCCCGATTCAATATATTTCAACATTGACAATTTTTCAGCGCCATCGAGGGCAACATGGGGCACCTTCCACTGTAGTTTAAAAATTTTGATTTGTACATTATCAGTGGATGAAATAAATGCATTTTCATCGCTTCTAGTGTGAACCAAAATTAGCTCGTGTTTAGCGTTTACAATAATTTTCTTGTAGTCCTCGGCAAATCCCAAAAGTTTTTTTAGCGGAATAGAAAAGTTGAAGTAACCACTTGACGGCGTGATAGATTCGTTCGGTGACCAAGCGGCATTATAAAGCATTTTACTTTCGTTTTCATTAAGTGATACATAATTTTTTAACGTCGATGTTATTCCCACATTTTTGTTTCGATCGATTTCTACTCCATTCAGTTCATATCTTATCTCATCAAATAGGAAAGCTACGCTATTATTCGTCAATTTAGCTAGTGCTGATATTATTCCATCTGTTTTAGTTAAGGCGCCTTCAATGTAAATGAAACTCTGACTCGGCAAAATACACAAATCCTGTTGTTGTATGGGTATTCGGATTTCATCACTGGAGTTGTATGATGATAAGAATGCAGAGTAGCTATGGTATTCGATTTTTGATATACTATTATCAAAACTGATTTTACGTGTAACGTTCAGGATATCGCTCATTGTTTTGTTTGTTTCAATTTGAATCCCAATAATTTTAGATACTGTTTATTTTGCAATGTTAATCGCGGTCTAGCTCGTTCGATTTTTCTGATTGAACTGGTTCTATCTACATTATCGGGCAAGTATTTATCATCGTTATATAGCAGCATCCTGGGGCTTCAAATGAAGTCTAATCGCTATTATTTCCCCCTTGAAGTTTATTATATCTCCGTTTTGATCAATCAGCTTAAGAGTTAGCGTGCTTATTCGTTTAAGGCTTACCGCTAAATAAATGACGTTACTAGGAACCTCCACTATTTTATAACCTGGTCCTACTTCAGGCGAGAATTCATGGATTGTGTGTGAGGGAATATTATTGATGTAAGAATTTCCAACTATGTTACACTCAATCCGTATTACGTTCACTTTACTTATACTCACAGGTAGATCAGAAGTATGTTTTTCATTGATTTTCAATTCTCGTTTAGCGAATCCCAACAATTGATCAATGGATCTTTCTTCATTGAAGTAAATTGGAGCATTTGACTTTATTTCACTTTTGAGTGTATTATTATTAGCCTGTATTAAAAGAATTATTTTGTCATTGATCTTCGCTAGTTCTTTATACAGATAGTTGGCAATATCATCAATTTCGTACGATCCAATGGGTATTTCTATAATGTGCTTCCCAATGTGAAATAAATTATTTTTTTCATCCACGTTAGGTATAGAATTATATGTTTGAAAATCAACAAGTCCGCATACGTAACCACCTTGTAAATCGATCGGTGGAAAATATTCAGTTGTAAGAATGGATGAATTTCCACTTAGAGTTAATGTAAGTGCCATGGCAGTATATAAAACAATGATTGATTTTCAGTTTTAAAAGTATTTATATATATATTTACATAAATGCATTGAAAATTTACAAAAGATTATATAAAAATTTCAAACATAAATGTCCACAGTTGTATGAGTCGTAGCTTTGATATGCATTGTAGTTGTATTTTATATTAGAACCTAGATAATCTATTAGCTCTTTCGGTGGAGGTAAATTTCCAAAACTATCAAAGTATTCCACATATCGATTCTGTTTTTTGTATGCTACCCAATGAGTACCAGAACCCTGCATATTATCCAGATTTACAATACCACATTCACATTCACATTCCATACCTCTGAAGTTTGACAAGAATCTGGCGAATCTCTTTAAATCATTCTCATTTAATGCTCTCTTGGGTAGCGTTTTTAAAAGTTTTTTGAACCAGGATTTAAAAACAACCCTAATCCTTTTCTGTACGGTTTTAAATGCAATCCTCGGCCTAATGTTATCTCCTCCATTTTCTGGTTATGACGCTTTTTTTCTTCTAAGGTCTTTTTGGCATTGGTAGCATCATTAACAGCTTTCACTATTCCCGCAGCTCCACCTGATAAAGCACCAATAGCAGATAATCCTGGGAAAAGAGGAACTAGAAAAGGTAGAACTCCACCAACTTTAGGAATGGGTATTATCCTTGGAGTCTTGAGAGTCTTCTTCCGTCCCTTTGTTATATTCTTTGCAGCAGCTAAGGCTACTTTAATACTCGCTTTCATTGTGTCGGGTTTCTTTCTTTTGACAATCCTTCGGACTTTGGAAACAATTATTCCAAATTTCGGTTTATTCTTCATTCCCATTCCTAATTTTACTTTAGCTTTCATCATGTTGGTTACAAGTAGTGCGTTAGCTCGTTCAATCCTGCGTCTGCTGATCTGACTCGTTGCCATGCCTTTTCAGCTAATATTTTACCTAATATATGATGATCAGCCGTTTCTTTAAATTTTGAATATCCAATATCATGCTCTTTACAGGCTTGATCCAATAAGTTTATTCCTGGATCACCTCTAGCAAGCCGCTCGCTTAGTTTTGTACCAGGACCACAGTATTGATAACCAGGTAGATGCAGTTCAATTGGAAGTTTATTGATTAGCGTATTAATCACACCTCTTCCTCTCACCGCTTTTCGTGTTGCACTAGTGACCGTTCTCTTTGGGTCTATGTATGCGTATAATCCTGCTCGGTTCAACAACTCTCGCAGGCTATAACACTTTTTGCAACAATATAATTACTTTCAGTCTGGTTGTTTAGTTGCACTGATAATGCGGTTTATACAACAACAACAAAGGTTGGTGGTGGAAAACACTAACATTACAAATGAAAGCTGTATAGCTAAACACAGCAATTTATTGCCCAATAATATTCGGGGTATTATTACGGGTCCTTCTAACTGCGGCAAAACTAACGTTATGCTTCTCTATTGAAGCACCCAAATGGTATAAAATTTGAAAATATTTACATCTACTCGAAATCATTACATCAACCCAAATATGAACATTTGAAGCAGGCTGTTAAAGCTATTTCCGGATTGGGCTTCTATACATTCTCAAATAATAGTGAAGTGATTTCGCCTGAAGAAGCCAAATCTGACTCTGTTTTCATTTTCGATGATATTGCCAGCGAGAAACAAGAGAATATTCGATCATATTATTCATATGGATTCTGTGTAATTGATAAAGACAGTTCTTTAGAGAAGGGTCGATATCGAAAGGGATTCGATATATTCATAATACTATAAAAGCAAATCCACAGCATGGAAAGAACCCCACATCTATTAAAAGCATCATTACCAACTTATGTGTTCAGGAGCAGTTCAAAGCAGTTCAAAGCAGTTCAGAAGCAGTTCAGAAGCAGTTCAAAGCAGTTCAGAAGCTGTTCAGAAGCAGTTCAAAGCAGTCCAGGAGCAGTTCAAAGCAGTTAAAATCAGTTCAGGAACAGTTCAAAACAGTTCAGTTCAAAGGATCAGTTTGATGCAGCTCAATAGCTGTTCAATACAGTTCGATAACCGTTCAATACGGTTTGAGTGCAGCAACAGTGAGGACAGTTCCAAACAATTCAAAAAAGAAACAAATCGATTTAGGTGCTGCAAAAATCAGTTCAAAATCAAACTAGAACCTATTGAAAGAATATTTCAAAATATTTTAGATATATTTCGAAATTTGACCAATTACATCCGTTGCTGATTCCATAAACAATGAAAAGAACAAAGCTTGACAAACAGTTGCTCAGTGATATTGTAAAGACAACCGATTCAATAAGGAAAAAATATCAACAGCTGAAAGCTAACAAAGCCGGAACAGAGATTCAGTTGGAAGAAACATTTAAGCCCATCACGGAACCCCTCAAAGAATTTGTTAAAAGTATTGCAGGAACAAGACATAAAAAAACAAGAGTTTAAAGGAGAGTTTTCATCAGCTCGTATTAAATGTAAAGATGAGGAATTAAAGAGAGATCGTGTCTATGAAGAAAATGAACACATTTTTGAAACTCCTAAGTCTTCTACAAAAGCTGTTCGCCAATATGTTGCCACTCCGGAAGGGCAAGAATATCTGGGAGAATACCTGAAGCAAAATCATTTTTTCAGATGTTGCTAGGCAATATCTAGATATCTATGTAAATCAACCATCTGTAATTGACAGTATTTATGGGGTATATAGGGATGACAATGATGGAAATCAATGGAAAATAGGAAATTCAGATTTCGCAACCGATGATAATCATATAATTGTAGATGAAAAATCTTACATTGGAAGTCGGGGTTTATATGAACTGCTTTTTATGAAGTATCCAGATGAAACAATATATTCCGACGATAATTTAGAGAATTATAAAAGTATTCTTCTCCACTCTAATGCCCACAGTAGCAGTCAAATCAATGGAAATCGAAGCTTTAAATATACAAGAATAATTTCTAAATTGTTAAATAGAAAAGAAGGAGAAGGGTTAACACGAACCCCTAATATTAAATGCAAAAACCCTAATTTAATGCAAGTGTCTAACAAACAGATTGACTGTATATATTGGGATGATCCAAATGAACTAGTAAGTCGATTGCGGTTACTCATTGCGTCACAGCAAGCCGGTCACAATAATCATAACAATGAAATTATATCAATCATTGAAGAATTGAAAGAATCACAAATAATAGAATAAACACGCAGCTCACTTCATTTATTAAATGGGTGTTGATAAATTTGGTCGATTTTCAAACGATACTGGAGGAGGAAAACATGGTTTGCAAGGACTTCAAGGACCCCCGGGTCCTCAAGGTCCCCAAGGTCCTATAGGTCAGCAGGGGCCCTCGGGTCCCCGAGGTCCGGAAGGAAAACCTGGTAAGGATGGTCTACAAGGTTTGCATGGTGCGGGATTTAATAAAACGGAAAGCGGTGATTACAACATCAAATTCAAACAACTCAAGAATCTTGGAGAACCCGTTGAGGGTGCTGATGCTTCTACAAAGAACTACGTTGATATTAACATTGAGAAACTCAAAGAATATATAGACAGACAAATTCAACTTGAAATCGACGAACTTACAAAACTATGATGATGATGACAGTTCAAAGTCATACCTTAAAAACAACAAATACAATTATCAATCATATTACGAAATTCAGTTCATTCTCTCGGAATACCGGAAGCTCGCGCTTCGGGTATAAAGGTTTTGTGTTCATCTTATCTAAGAAATTTCAACGCACATTTTTCTATCCGTATACAGCTACAAAACTACGAGACATACGTACATATTACAGCCGCAGATGTTACGCTCACCCTAAACAAACAAACTGCCTATTTTTGAATACTGTACACATATAGGCACGTATATAAATTGATCGTACCCGTATTTCCGATTTACTTCTTATATCTATCTGAATTAGGCACTAGCTGCAAAGTCCATTAGCACGCATATACTATATACCTACATACATACACGTCTCGTTGGAATAATTGATATTCATATACAAATGATTAAAAAACTAAAACAAAATAATTCTTTTCCAACCAATTCATACTAACTTACTTCGTTGTGGTATTGAATTGATATGTGATGATGAACATAAGGGGGGTGCCGGGTAAATTTCAAAAATGTGGACATATACTATTATTAACTTTATTTGTGCAGATATCGAAACCGGATATATTTTGAGGCCTAGATTTCGTAGAGATGCACTACTGTGATTTTTTTCAGACTTTTCGGTTGGATAGGGTCTGAGAACGAGACCTGTTACACTTTTTGGGGGTCATATTTTGAGCCCTCACTCCGTATGTTTCACCCAATGTCAAATATTGAACCAGTTTCGGAAAATACTAATTGAGACCTTTCATTTGATACCCCACATGGCTACATTCTTTGAAAAAAAATTTTGCACCCTCCTTTCACGTGTATGGGAAGCCCCCCCTTAAACTTAACACAAAATGGCGTCAGTTACTGCATGTAAAGGGAACAGCAGATCACATACTCCTACCAATTTTCCGAATAAATCGGCTGTGACAGACAGACAGAAGGACAGACGGACAGACAGACAGACAGACAGACAGACGGACAGACAGACATCGAATCGATTCTAATAAGGTTTTGTTTCACACAAAACCTTAAAAACACCGAACAATTAAAATGGCTCCGTCTGCTGTGAATAGTTCCAATGAAAAATTACTCCTGTCTACCGTATACAACAACATTAAGGCGATGGGTCCATTTAAATATAATGTGGGTGATCATGTTCGAATCAGTAAATACAAGCATGTATTTGAAAAGGGCTACACACCCAATTGCACCGCGGAAATTTTCAAGATTCGCGAAATTCGTATTACCAATCCCGTTACATATCTATTAGAAGATTACGAAGGAAATAAAATTGAAGGTGGTTTTTATGAGCCTGAACTATTGAAAGCTGAGCATCCGTCAATTTATCTTGTGGAAAAAATATTGAAAAGGAATGGTAACCAAGGGTTTGTGAAGTGGCTAGGGTTCTCAACGAAACACAATTCCTGGATAAATACCAAGGATATGATATATTAAGATTCACAATGAAACACTGTAATTTTGATTGAAGAATAAAATTTATTTATTAGTTAATCTTTTGTAAAACTGAACAAGGTTTTTGCATTTCATTTATTCTCCTACAACGCATTTTGCATCGTCATATGCCCACGGGCAGCTCATGTAATGTTTTCCAAATTGGCTAACTTTCTGCGGCATTTCAGCGTATGGTTTCAAAAACGTATAGCTGCTTATAAATTGATTAAAGTGCTCCGTAAGAATTAGCAATCTGTTGGTACAAACAAATTGTTTCAAGTCCTCAATAGAACGTTGAAGGTCGTCGTCCACATCGTTGTTGTTTTTATTCGTCGTCGTCATTTTCTTAACTCGTTGTGCACAGGTTCGCGGTTCAAGCAATACTCATAGAATAGGTTTGCTTCATTTTCTTCAAGTCCAGAAATTCTATATTGCTCCTATAGTCTGGATCTGCCTGTTTTATATACTCAACCTCGCCATTACTGAGTATTCTTTCGGTTTCGAACTCATGGTATTCATAACATGCGATTTTCAGTGAGCGCATTGAATAGTTGCTATCATATGTACATCGAACTGTTAAAATTTTGTCATCATCAAACTCTAATTTAAAGTAATAATAATAATCGTTGGCGCAACAATCCATATTGGATCAGGGCCTTGAAGTGTGTTAGAGCACTTCATTCAAGACCGTAACGGTACACTAGGAGGCAATGTGGTCAGCATTGCGCTCGCCCGTGATTATTACCCTGATTTGCCGAAATCCTTCTATTGCTTCATCGACTGTAACATATCTTCTAGACGGTTCTGTTGTTGTTGTTGTTGTTGTTGACGTCGACGTCAGCCATGATGATGATGAAATAGCAGCATCGGCATAATTTTGAAACGACGTGTTCATTTCTGTTGAAACTATACTAACAGTCGTAAGTCGAAAAGATAATGTCACTTGCGCTGTATTGTTATCAGGTAGCAAGAGATTAAACGCTAAATTGTTTGTACTTTGGTTGGTATTAAGATTCACCACTGGCAATGGGCTACCTAAAAGAAAAGGCACACCAAAACCTAACACAAGAAGTATATTTAAAAACTCCATTCTATTCCAATCGAATTGCGAAAACCAACTAATTGTATATTTACCGTCATGAGATCTATTTATACGGCTCTGAACGATTGAAATTACCTACCCTTTTGGCTGTTTCTATTCCATAAAAAGAGAGAGAGAAAGAAAATTTTTTTTTTCTAGTCTACATCCATTGATTATTATCAAATGAATCATTTTATTCTAGTTTACATCCATTCTTATATTAAAATGTGGAAATCATTTTGGAGTCTCGATGGTTTTGTTCAAAACAATGTGTGTCATGTCATCTATAAATATCCTCAAGTGAAAGCCTTTCAAACTTATATAATAAAGAAAAAAAAAGAATGAACAATAAACAAATATTTACAAAAAAACAATCATCTTTTTTTATTTATTCTGCATATTTATCCTACAACGAAAACAAACGTAAAATTTTACAGGTTGGATATACACACATTTCAAAATTTATCATTGACTATTTAAAATTCTCTTTCAGCTAAATCAACTTCAAGATTTCCCTCATCAACAGCCTCCAGATAACCACTCCTTATGCGAAACGTTTTCTTAGATCTTCCATTCTCCTCCTCCTCTTTTGCAATAATTTTACTCGATAAAGATTTTTTATTTTGTTTTCTTCGAATCAATCGATCAAACTCCCGCTGAATTCGTATGATATCATCTCCATAATAATCATGGTGACTTCCATTTCGGCGAAGAACCTCTTTAATTCTTTCCTCTTCCCCTTTTTCAAATTCATTTATTCCATATTTTTGCACCCTTTCAACATCATCACCACCATCTATGTTGTTGAACGGACAACCCTTCGGATATCGGCTTTTCGTCTTACATCTAGTCACACTATTCCCTTCATCACCATCCCACTCACCAAATACTTCAATCTTAACATGTTGCCAGATTTGAAATGTAAATGTCGTATCGAAATTTCCAGGTTTGCAATCCTCTCCATTCCTTAAGCTTAGTACAAGCACCCTTGAACCATCCTCAGGTGTCATATAAACCTCCAGATAACCCGAATCAATCTTCACGTTGATAATTTTAAAACTCTTCCATACTTGTTCACATATAATAATAATAATAATCGTTGGCGCAACAATCCATATTGGATCTAAGCCTTGAAGTGTGTTAGAGCACTTCATTCAAGACCGTAACGGTACACCACAGTACACTGTGGGAGGCAATGTGGTCAGCATTGCGCTCGCCCGAGATTATTACCCTGATTTGACTCAGGTACTCATTCACAGCTGAGTCGACTGGTGTCCGACATCCAATCACGATAACAAATTCCTCTGCCCCCAGCGAGATTTGAACCGCCACCTTCCGCTACGACAGCCCAGCGCTCTAACCACTTGAGCCATCCGGACACTTAAAAAATGGAAAGATTCCCCTTTACCTTACTTGTTCACATATACAATATTTATTTCTATGCCATAACCGCTCAATCCAAAACATGGCTTATCGCTTAACACTTCTAATCTTCCTTCACAACTGACAAACATCACTTTCAAACTTATAATATATTCACCTGCGGTTTAATATTCACACAGTCCCTAATATAAGCGATTTCCCGTCACCCAAACAATTAGCACATGGCACTCAAACGATCGCCTCTTATCAGCAACCTCAACAACAAACAAAATCAGCCAAGTACATTTAAAATCTACAAAAAAAACCATCATTTTCAAACTTACTACATATTCACCTGCGGTCTAATATTCACTCCCAAATATATCAACTTGATAAGCAATTCCCCATCACCCAAGCAATACGCACATGACATCCAACAACAAACACGCACGCCGCCCCGCCCCGGCCCGGACTGAGTCTCAACGAACTCGCGCGGACGACACACAACCCGCTGTGCATCCCCAAAATTCGCCCCCGGCACGCGCCAAACCGGCCGCCCCAAACCACAACATTTTCATATGAAACTGGATTCGAACATACATGCCGTCTCAAAACCGCAAGATTTTTATATGAAAGTGGATTAGAACATACATATTTATACTACTAATTACTTGTTAGTTTTTGTGAAAAACAAACCTTAATAAAAACGGTTCATTATCTTTCTGTCTGTCTGTCCATCTATTTATTTATCACATGCACTTTTCTCAAAAATAGCTACATTCAGTGAGATGAAATTCAGTTTTTTTTTTTTTGGGGGTAGGGTAGGTGAATGCATTTACGCACACAGTGTTGGACTCCCGATTCGGTACATCGTCGGACTACCAACTAAACACCTCCCCATCGTCAGAGAGCTAGCCTGGAACCGTTTGTCACATTACTTCGGGCCAGCCCCCGAACTCTCCCGCCTTGCGGAGCCTTCAAATCAGGGAATTCCTTTCACCCACGGGAGGGGAGAGGAGGAAGGGAATTGTCAGTTCAAGGAACCCCCTGCCATCCGGCTCCTCCACCGGTCGAGTTCTATCTTCTTAGCAACGAGAAGGGCCCGAACGTAATGGGCAACACGGTTCCACCCGTCAGCAGTCCTCAGCATCTCTTCCACAATGTTGTCTGGAGAGAGATCCCCTGTGTTTAAATAGAGCTGGTGACGAACCCCATCCCACCTTCCACAAGGAAAGATGAAATTCAGTAGAAAGGTTTGAATTGGACACGAGCGCTGAATTACACTACTGCACGTTGAGTCTATCCCCCCCATTCACGTAAAAGATTGAGCAATACTTTTTCACCGAATATAGCCATGTGGGTATCAAATGAAAGTTGTCAATTAGTACTTTTTATAGCGAATTAGTTTTAGCATTGGTTGCAAAGGGGAGGCGGACAAGGTTCGAAAGCGGTCAATTACTTTAAAAGCCCATTCTCAAAAAGTAGGTAGTTTCTGAACAAAATGATGGTGGTCCATTCACATGATATCTAAGCGCCAAAATACCGTACGGTACCCTCTCAAAAAAGGTAAATAATAGCATATTAATGTATTTTGAAAATTTACTGCATTTGAGATCCGTAAAATATGATGTCATATTGATCTTGCTATTAATAACAAAATCATGGTAGGACAAATTTGCCTCTTTGGTATCAAATCATTTATCCCTAAGGGATAAAACATATCCATCACATCGAATTAAATATCGGGCATATTCAACGTATATACACTGGGACCTTTCCATGGATGTACCCAAATATTCTTACTTAAAAAATCAACAAAATCCTTCATACCAAAAACCCGGAGCTTTCGGTTTACGACTTGTTAATAAGATTGATCCCAGATACTAATTAAACTATAAAAATTCTTCACTTATTTAACAAATCATGGTTTCAAAAAATGTCCCCTAATTCTGACACTTCATATTTTGAGAAAAAGGTATAATAGCCCTAAAGAAGTATTTAACACCCAAGGCGCCAAGTCAAAAAACAGGTCTTCCCTTTAAGGCCAGCCTTTTTTAAGTAGGTCACACTTCCAGGCCAGGAGTGTTTTCCTATTTCTCTATACTATTGAATAGTTAACAGATGATGTTGAATAAGTATTAGTATACATTTGGCCTCTCATGTAAACGAAACATTTATCAAATCTATATATGCGGGCTTAACATGTAAACTCAATTTGTATCAGATTGATATATACGGCGCTGTACGTGTTAAAAAGATGGCCCATTTGGTCAGGATTTCAAAATGGTACAATACTTGCCACTTCCATCATCACGAAAAATAATTTTGGTTATTTTAAACGAAAGATGTAAGGCAGTCAATAATTAGTTTTGTTGTATTAAGGCTAAACTTTATTGAAATGAAGTGAAAGCAATTATTTTGATACTTTTGTTAGGTATATACTGTATATACATATTGTATGTATATATGCATATCATTGCACATCTTCATAACGTTTACCGATCACAAATGGAATCCGTCGTGTAATGTTTCGAGAACAAATCAGTAGTGATCATGTACAGGGAAAATAAAACAGAATTAATTGATACCTATCATAAAATACTTCATACAATAAACATAATTAAAGCTGAAAAATGTATTCAAGGCTTAAAAAAATTTTCCAGAAATACATGTGCTCACAAAGACTTTTAGCAAGAAAAAAATATTGTACTTCTTATCAATATTCTATGCAGATAGCGAAAAGAAACCGCTACTTGCAGCCATAGATCACGAGGGTGGATATTGTTAAAAACAACCATAATATTATACCTGCCTTTAATGAACAAATTGAGGCCAATAAAGATATTCAGCAATTATTAGATAAATTATCGAATGCAATAAAGAAAGAAAATTTCAAAGTAAATCACGACTTTCTTAGTCAACAAGTCAATAACATATTGGAGATCGCCGAAAAAAATAGAGCCAATTTCAGACAATATTAACGTAGTTAAATATCAACTAACGTCAAGAAATATTCTTCTAAAGTACATAAAATTATCTATAGAATTGTTTTGAGAGAGAGAGAGAATATTATTCTAGTATTACGTGTTGCACTCGGCTGAAGTGATTCTCGAAAAGTAAACAAAAACCTAACTTCCTTATGGTCATTGAATATTTATATTTGAAGAAGACAGTAAATGCCTGCAAAAGTACGTATACGGGTGGCGGCATGGTCTGATTATGCTTCAGGTTAAGCTTGCACAATTCGGGAAGTCCTGACGCGGCCTCCTCGCGGTGAGCGTTGAAAACCGTCTTGGGACGGGCCAAGGGTGAGTAGGGCGCGGCTGGGGGTAAGCTCATCCAACTGACAAGAATCTGTTTGCCTACTTGTGTTAGGGGCAAATGGGTCTGGCGGGGGTTAAGCCGAAGCAACAGGCCGGAGATTGTTCTCCCTGCATTGAAAAAATGTCTAACAGGACTCTAACCAAGGTGGAACAACATACGCCAAGGGCTGCGTGGCCTATGGGGAGCTTGGTCTTCAGTATATGTCCTCTGAATACCTTGGAGACCTTCAGTTTCAAATAAAACCCTAACCCATTGCTACCCAGGGTGGACATTCTTCCCGGAATGCGGAATGAAATATAAAAATTAAAAACCGACGAGAAAATAAGAGGTGGTGGTGCCGAGCGCATCATCGGAGGACGAGCTACTGGCATCCAGCCAGGAGACAGTAACCGTCGAGAGCAGTGCAATTGGTGCCAATCGTAGACCGACAAGAACGTTGGTCATCGGAAATCGGCTAAGAAGCGAAAGTTCACTGGAATCCTGCTCAAGAGCCAGTACTAGAAGGCCATTCATATTCTCAGTAATATTGCTAAGAATAAGGAAGCTGGTACTGTCGAGGAGCGGAATGAACAGAACCTCACTAAATACCAGGCGACTGCATATGGCAGTTCCACTTGCGGCAAACTAGCGCTGAAGGTGTGGCCGGGGTTGAGGCCAGACTATTGGAGATGGTCATCGAAAATCTCCTGGACGTCAAAGGTAAACACGAGGGATCCATCCCCTGCTTCGGTTCGTCTCAGGTAGTTCCACGTTATAGCTTGCGAGGACCAATTCTCCAGGCACTTTCTCGGTTCGTGCGTCTCTAAGATCAGCAACGGCTGGGACGGCGTAAAGCTCAAAGTTATGTTCTACGACGATATTCTCAGCGAACCGGTCGCTCGCATCTGTTTGCCGAAGATCCACATGGATAAAGACAAGTTCCCCCAATCGCTGCACCTACACCTACATTAGGATTCTCAGGGCGACTGGGCAATTATCAAAGAAGAGGAACCCTAGGCAAACAGCCAACCTTTCCTCCTCTGTATAAAATAAGTGTGTCCGAAGGCACTGAAAAAGGTAGACTACAAAGTGCCGTTTGGAGTCAGGAGCGCAAAGGTGAAAATGTTCCGCATCGCAAAACTGGACGATAACCTGGGTCCAGTCGACGTCGCGACGAGCTGTCGAAGAAGATGAGGATCGATGGTTCGACGAAGACTGACGAACCCCCCACGCAAGCATTTCATGCTGAGGGCAACGCAGATAAATCTGCAGCAGTCGCAGTGCGTCTCGACTAATCTGCTTGTCTACCTCCTATAGGAAGACATCAACATCGCGCTAGCACAGGGGCCCTTGATCGAAGGCGACCGGGCTTTACACTAAATATTATAATTTATTCCAAAGCACAAGAGACGCTGATCGCTGATCGGGACGGACTTAAAGCATGTAGTCGTGTTCGAACTAGAGCAAGCGGGGCAGAGCGACAATCAGCTCCGCTAAAAGCATACCATAGCAACCAAAAAGGCTAACCTGTGGATAGGTTGCTATGCCAATGCAAGGCGTACACTTTAGGGCAGCTCGAAAATCAACGAAAGAGCTAAATCATTCTTTGATTTTATTATTAATTTTTCCTGCTAACCGACAATGGGATCCTTAGGGTGGAGAACTGGAGACTATTTGACTAGAGATCCTTCTCAAATCATATTTGGATACTTTTCATTCTAGATTTTGTCGCAGACGACTCCAAATCTTTCAGAGACCCCAGGAGGATTGATTGGAGGAAGTTTGATCAAGTTATCAAGAACAAACTCTTCAGTGCACAAATTGATGAGATTGGCACGACAAACGAACTAGGATCAAAGGTCGGGGCTCTGGAAAAGTCATTCGATACCGCTTTTAAAGGCTCGTGCTAAATACAGCAAGAAAACACTGTAACCGACCATACAAGGACTGCCTGAAGAAATACAATACAAGTCCACCATTAAGATTGTCAAGAAGCAGTCCTGGATGGACCATTGATGGAACATTGAAAATTTCAATTTGAAAGTACCAGTGAATCTGCCAGGCTCAATAAGATTCTGTTCAAGGAACATAGGAGCCCATCCTTTCTTCAAAAGTTCGAGCGCTCCTGGCCGGAATCTTCTGGTGAAACCTTGGAGCTGTTGGTTCAGATGTACTTCTCCACCAGCAACTAGGACTGTGATTCAGAGCCTTGCTTGAAGAGTATGCAACCACCCCAGCCATATGAAACTATTAAAGCGGTAATAACCGAGGATACAGCTTCTCTCCATATAAATCTCTGGGTCCAGATGACATAACATCATATTACAGAAACTACTGGAAAGGTTTGTGACGTGGCATCAAGGAAAACTTCACCAGTATTAGATTGAAGGGGTATCTTACGTATTGGATACTATCCATGCTAAGAACCAGGATGATCCGGTCGAATCTGAAAGGTAACCACGTGACCAGAGCTGTAAACGGAAGCACGCCCCAGGGTGGTACCATTTTACGATTATCGGACAACTGTGGAGTGAAGGTGGTGGCGTATGCCGACGAATTAGTGTCAGGGATGTTTCACCAAGTACGCCTGTACCAAGTAAAGCAGGATTTTGCGCACTTATAGCAAATCGTGATCACGAGAGCTCTTGTGCCAGACACATGCAAATGCATACAAGATTACGGCGGTGTGCACGGGCATTGGCCTATAGGGGACCATGCCGACATCCTCGGCATACTGTACAATTCGCATCGTTTCTTTTAGAGAAACTGGAGTTTCTAATTGTGAAATTGTTCGCCGAATTAATAGATGGAAGAAAGCGATACGAAATTCTTTTAAATTGGGAGACAAATACAGCATTTACACTTCAAATTTTCAGGAAACATTAAGCTACGCCCCCGACAAATCAATGCTTTCAACGAAAAAACCACTAAAAATAGGTTAAGAGCGTCACAAATTGTGTGAGAATTGCAAATTTCAACTAGAAAGCATAGAGTGCAATAGATTCCAAGCGCGGATAGAGACACCAAATGGAAAAACTCCAGCCTACATTTTCTCGCAAAGCTGTTGGATTGGATTAGGTTAGAATTCATATAGACGGACCCGACGGACTAGCTTCTGGATCTTCGTTTAAGTCTAATCTCGCGGTGTTTCTGGCGATTAAATTATTCTAAATAATTAAGACTTGCCTTTTCTTTTCGCTAGTAATATTTATTACCTTGCAAATACCAATGTTTCGGGAGCCAATTGTCCCTTCATCATTGCTACAAGTCTCAGATCTTGTAAAGAGTAAAGAATCAAAGGCTTTAAGAAATTGATACAAAGGATGCGTACTTTCTGCCTGAATTAATACATTTAGCATTTTGGCAAAATAAAACTAGAGGCGGATGGACTGCGCGGCTCATTGGCAACTTAGGGGCGTGGCTAAATCGAAAGCATAGTGAGACTATGTTCTTACCCAGTTCTTAAGTGGGCATGGAGGTTTTCAATCTTACCTGTACAAGATGGGAAAGGCACGATCTTTTGATTTTACAGTAGAGTTTGTGTCGACGCCCATCATGTGAAAGGCGGGATGGGATTTGTCAGCAGCTCTAATTAAATAAAGGGGATCTCTTCCTTTCCCCTCTCGTTGCTGAAAGAAATTTCCTGATTGAAAGGCTCCGCAAGACGGGAGATTTCGGGGCTGGCCCGAAGTAATGTGAAAAACGATTCCAGATTAGTTCTCTGACGATGGGGAGGTGTTTAGTTGTTAGTCCGACAACGTACCGTTGCGGGAGTCCAACACTACCCCAAAAAAAGACATTTAGCAACGAAGTTTAAATTTTAATTTAAGTGAAACATAAAAAAAAAACACTTTTTTGTATTATGATTTCAATTTTATTGTTTTACGAATATCCCCGATGGGGTTCAATCATCTTTGTTTACAAGCGAAAACTATTTTTTTTCAAGCGTAAGCCGGACAAGTGGAAGGGTTTCAACCCAAATCCTTTTCGAACATACATATCATTATATTCACGTATTTTGGAAGATCTCTGGCAAAATCCATTCCAACTTTCCTATCCGTCCTGTCCTGCCCGATTGCAAGCTATAGGAACAAGTTCAGCTGCGATTGAACCCTCACTGCAGCTAGACCGATTCGCTGTCTTGTAAGCCTTTCGGACACACCCAACAATACGACATCAGTGTAATACGCTACCGAATCTGCAGGTTAGTGGTGTTTAAACAAAATACCTAACCAACGAATTTGAACAACGAGATTTGGTTCTAATCTTGCAACAATGTTTGCAAGAGATGAAGAATTTTTTTGTAATAAATCCTGCTTCAGTAGAGGCTTACAAAATTTGAGGCTCGCAAAAGTTACATAGACGGAAAAGTTAATTAAATCTCGGCCACCACAGTAGTTCTTCTTCTTCGTTAACTTTCCTCTTCCAATTTGGTTTTTTCGCATATTGTCACTGTTGAATGTTCGCAGCAAACAATAAAACATTAATGCATTCGACTTGTAACAATCAATGTAACACATCTTCTTTTTCTTCAGCCTTTGTCCCGTTCACGGGGTCGGCTCGTCGTGATTGGCTTCGCCATTTGGCTCTATCGAATGCCTGATCTGGGTGCAATCTCGAGGCTTTCAAATCCCCATCTAGCGTATCAAGCCACCGTTGTTTGGTCTGCCTTTTGGTCGTTTACCATCGACTTCGATGTTCAGACCAATCTTGGCAAGTGAATTCTCGTTGGCACGAATTGCGTGACCATACCATCGAAGACGCCTCTCTCGCAACTTTTCCACGATCGGTGCAACCCCATAACGATCGCGGATATCCTAATTTCGGATGTGATCTAAACGTGTCACGCCACTATTCCAACGTAGCATCTTTGTCTCCATTACCGCAAGACGCCGTTCATTGCCTTTTATAGTCGGCCAACACTCAGAACCATAAAGAGCGACTAGACGGACGACATTACGGTAAATTTTAGATTTGAGACGTTCGTTGATACGTCGATCACAAAGAACACCAGTTGTGGAACGCCACTTCATCCAGGTTGCGTTAATGCGTGAAGAAATTTCATAACGCAGTTCTCCATTGGCTGATAGCGTTGACCCAGGTATTTAAATCACTCAGTTCTGGGCAGATCACTGCCGCTGACAGTGATTGTGCCTTTTTCATGGGGATCGGTCGTCAAAAATTCAGTTTTGTTTAGATTCAATCTGAGACCGTGTTGCATGAGGCGATCATTTCATTTTTGAACAAGTTGCTCGAGATCATTTTTGCTATCAGATGCTAGGAAAACATCATCTGCATAAAGCAGTGTGTAGGGCGCTGTACGTTGGATATCCCGTGTGACTGTGTCCATAACAAGAACAAAGAGGGGTGGTGGGAAGGCGCTTCTTTGATGACACGAAGCGGTTTTGATAGACCCGCCATACTTCGAACTTTACTTTTCGGATCGTGGTAGAGCAATTGAACCCAGCGCCCGAGTTTTTCTGGCACGAAGTGTTGTCATAAAGCCAAATGAGTTCGTGTGGTACACGGTCAAACGCGGGGGCGATGCTTCTCACGGTGTTTCTCCATGAGTAATCGCGCAGCGTGTATTGCGTCAGTAGTTCCGCAGTTCTTGACAAATCCGGCTTGATTCCCGGTTATTTCACCGATTTCGCGAATGCGGTTGTCAAGAATGCGTCCAAATATCTTCATGGTATGGAAGTAACCGGATCGGACGGTAATTTGAACATTCTGCTGGGCTACCTTTCTTTTTCCATATTGGAACAGTGGTACTTTCTTGCCAGTCAGATGGTGTTCTTCCTTCCTGAATAATCCGGTTAAAGAATTCACTGAGCCACAGTGTTGGGTCCCTGTTCTTCGCTTTCCAAAGCTCAGATGCGATGTCGTCAGGTCCTGTTGCTTTCCCCGATTTCATTTGTTTTATTGCCTCCTCGACTTCGGTTGCACTGACAGTTAAGTCCTTGGGGTTTTAACGTAGTTACCTGTGGTGGAGACTTAATCCTACGGTCTTCTTAAGACAGGGATTGATTTTGGGACCACAATCAGAGCCCCGCTGTGACAAGCAACAACGGTACCAGTCTATACAAGTGCATGGCTTAGCATTCATACTGGTGGATGCAAGACCTACCTAAATCTCTACCGAACTGAGGAGTACGGCACCCGTGTTGAAACGCAACACCACGCCGAGGCCGAAGGTCTCTTCTCGATTGAGCATCACCAACAACCCCCATGAAGCTCCCACTAGGGGGCCAACCATAAATAACCGAGCTTTACTCATATACGACAGGAATTCTCCCGAAGTATATGAGTCCAGGGGCTACCCCGGTTCCCATGGTACCAGTATACCCCTGGTAAGGTTTCGTGACCGAAGCCACTTCAGATCAGTCTCCTTGCAAACTCGGGTCTGATCGCCCTAATTAAGCCTTGAAGCATTCACCTACTGCATCACGGCCGGCAAGCCAATGCGATACAGCGTTTCCCTGTGCCACCACGTAGAGGTTCTCCTCGGCCACTTGGTTTTGGTTCAGCCGACAGGATTGCCGCCCCGCCTTCCTCCCCGCCACCTCAGAGCACCAACGGTTGCGCTAACAGGTGGAACTGCTCCAAATGTCGACAATGATTGTGTTATTGGAGGATGAGCAAATTCTTCAGTTGATCCGTTGCGGCTCGTCGGTTGGTAAGCAAAGTACCGTTCTTGTCATTAACGCAACAGAAGTGTTCGATATCCTGCGTGCGTTCATTACGGCTTTTAGCAAGTCGATACAGATCTCTCTCGCCATCCTGAGTGTCCAGTTTATCGTAAAGATTTTTGAAATGGTTCGCTCGGGTGACAGCGACCGCTTTCTTTGCTTCACGCATTCTTATAAATTTGCTAATTAGCAGGCGTTTTCTCGTCGAGAAATTTGTAGTAGAGACGTTTCTTTTCACGGACCTTCATTTCAACATCATCAATCCAAAGCCAAGTATCTCGGTTGATGTACCATTTACCCGGCCCCCGAGGGTTGCAGAGGCCGCTTTGTGGATCGTGTCTTTCATTTGGTTCCATGATTCTTCCACATTCGTAATGGTCGGCAATCGTATGAGTAAGATCGCTTCTTCTTTCTGCTCACCAAATCGCCACCATTTAATGCGTCGCGGGCCGGTGCGTTTCTCACGATGTTTTATCGGCGGCTTAATTCGCAGGACGGCAATCAACGGCCGATGTTGAGGTGCGATGGTCTCATAGGGAACGACTTTGCAATCAGTCACAGTGGTAAAATGTTGGCGTCTTATGAGAATATAATCGATTTGCGTTTTACTATTTCCACTATAAAATGTAGGAAGATGAGACAATCGTTTGATGAACCATATATTCATAAGTACAAGGTCATGGGTGTCCGCAAAATCGATTATACGCTCGCCACCCTCATTGCTCGCTCCGAACCCCTTTCCCCCGTGGCACCTGTAACTGTCTGCCTTTTCACCCACATAACCATTAAGGTCGCCGGCAATAATTATATAGTCGTGAGCAGGCACTTGACAAGTCTTTTCATCGAGAAGTTGCCAGAAGGCATCTTTCTCGGCATAAGGTCGACTTGTCTGTGGTGCGTACGCGGTGAAGAAGTGAATAGTGCGATCAGCTGATATAATGGTGAGCTTCATCAGCCGATCATCAAATCGTTTGACTTCTTTAATCGCATCCTCTGAGATAGCAGCCAACACCATATTGAGTGTGTGCGTTACCAAAATAGAAAAGTTTGTAACCATTTTTACCGCGTTCGCGTTCAATGGCGCAGCTTTTGGCACCAGACCATCGAGTTTCTTGCAGAGCGCAGATATAAATGCGAAGGGCTCTTGCGAGTTCCTCGGTCTTTCCAGTTAGGGTACCAACATTTAGCGTGCAGACACGTATCTGTTTTGTTCGTTGTGTTCGGATTAACTTGCTTACGTCCTGACGCCGTCCATGCGTCAAGAAACCTTGCCCATTTCTCGATAGGACCGGGGCCCGCCCTGCCGCGTCGACTGAGTGGACGCCCTAGCATTTCTCCGAGGCCTGTGACTCAATCCGATCATCATGTTTGTAACGACATTGTATGCATTTTCTTGGTCGACCTGTCGCGAGGCCTGTCACCAAAAGAGACCAGGTAAGATTTAGCATAGTAGAATAACTCCAACTATACTCTATTTATCTCTTTCCCTGATCTCAGCATTTTATTTTTGTTTTACTGAGGATAATACAGAGTACGTTGCCTCAAACCCTCCTTCTTTACCTGGGCTTGGGGCCAGCATACTATGTTAATAGCATGGCGGAGTTTGTAAAAACACACATCTATATGCAATATATGTATATGTAGAGCAGAAGCGGTTCACAATTGTTGAAAAATGCTGCATCTTTGAAAAACTGGAACAAATCGTTTCGGCCAGTCCATTAGCAATGGAGTTTACTGTTTCTAATTGGTGCCTTAGCATCAAATATCCGTGAGAAAATTTCTAGGAAAACTTTTCATAGGGTAGAATACGAAGATATTGTAAGTAGACCGTATATGAAAATGGTTCTTGGGCGAATATAGTCATGTGGAACATCACCTGAAAGGTATCAATGAGTACTTTCCAAATAATAATAACGATCGTTGGCGCAACAATCCAT
Source organism: Hermetia illucens (assembly GCF_905115235.1). Lineage (NCBI taxonomy): Eukaryota > Metazoa > Arthropoda > Insecta > Diptera > Stratiomyidae > Hermetia > Hermetia illucens. The sequence continues at coordinate 98,400,663 of NC_051851.1, read as the reverse complement.
ATTGGATCACGGCCTTGAAGTGTGTTAGAGCACTTCATTCAAGACCGTAACAGTACACTAGAGTACACTGTAGGTGGCAATGTGGTTAGTATTGCGCTCGCCCGAGATTATTACCCTGATTTGACTCAGGTACTCATTCATAGCTGAGTCGACTGGTATCCGACGTCAAATCACGATACAAATCCCACTGCCACCAGTGAGATTTGAACTGCGACTTTCCGTGTGACAGCTCTGTGCTCTATCACTCAGCTAGCCATTTCCAAAACTAGCATCAATTCTGATATTGGGTCCAAAACGGGGGGGTGCGGGGGCGGGGAAGTGATCATTTCTTTCACGGACCTATTCTGAGAAACTACAAAACCCAAAAATCACGAGGCTAGGAAGTAGCAACCTTGAAGGGAATTTGTTGAAAATTATATATAGAGGGAGAGAAATGTATTGCTCACAGTTGACTCGGAAAAGTTTATAAAGCAGATCGAAATTGGGTCCGATATTGGTATCTAGTTTATCAATGAGGAACTCAACCAAGGAAGGACCAATTTGAGTAATGGGGAGCGATTCAAAAGCGTGTGTGCCTAAAAGAAGCATAGAAGAAGAAGGTAAACATGGAAGAAAATATGAAGAATCTAATTAAACTCATAATAACGATGTTTTAACGATTGTCCGGCTTCGTTAATAAGATGTCGAGCTGAACGGTGGCGAAGGCTCCGGGGATGCACGAATTGTAAACGGGGCACCAATCCACATGAATGAAGATTACTCAGCCCGAAAAGTACATATACATATAGGGACAATCTCTATGGTATGAAAAAAAAACGTGGAAACCCCGTTTCAGATGTAGCGGTGACGTAGGCCAGACTTTAAACAGCTGCTAAGGATGTCTGGAGTTCTTCATCTAGACTTCAAAACATGGTTGTACTGTTCCTAAAAAGACGCTAGTGGTCTGAATCGACCTGGAACATCCCTCTTCAAAAGCCAAATGCCCAAGCAGCATGTAGCGTTATGAAAACATGTACATATCAGTAGCTATGAAAATTGCTAAGAGCCCATTTAATCAACGCCATCAAACTGACTCACGCTCCGACTGGCTAAATATAAGTCGATTTTTCAATGATTTATGAAAATGCAGTCGAAACAAATCAAGACTAAAATTCAATAGACGACCAAAATAATAATTAGATTAGATAATGCATGGCACCTAACTGCACTCGTAAATCAATATCCATTGTTTTTTTTCTAACAAGTATATATTTAGATTAATCAAAACACTATCTGTATTTATTGATACTTTTCACACGTTTTTGTATTGTGCCAGAATCTGACCATTTTATTAGCTTTATCAAGTCAGGCTTTTCAAATTTTAACCAGTTAATGTCGACCGCAACTGCAAGATTCGATAAGAAGTTTTTAATAGCGCCTGCAGCTTTAGGCCTAGCTCATTGAGTGGCATGCGAGAATGACACATGGCGCACCAGAGTTTGTAATAGGCAGTGCGTCTAAAGAATGGCATTTCGAAAAATAATATTCTTATCATAATCGTATTTTAATTTCATTGAAATCGCAGAGATGGAATAAGGAAAGACTACGGCTCAAACTAACACATGCCTTGGACACCTCGCGCCACAGCGACGGACTGGCCAAAGCTTCAGCAAATATGTTAAAACAATCTTCCCAGTTTTTCAAAAACATGCATGTATTTGAACGGGGATATACCCTACCATGCGAAAGATAAGTGCCGCGAATTTACCCAATCAGATACCAGTATCTAAACGCTTGGCGAATCCACACAGAATGTGGAGATGACGACGGGAATTCGGCACTTTCACATTCTATTTATTTCACAGAACTCTTAGTAATTTTTGAAGTGGATAGTGGAGGGTTTAACAGGGTGCTCCATAGACGCTAGTTAAATTTCAAGCAAATAAAATGCAAATAGTGAGCGGAGGCTGCTTCTCACTCAGCACCATTCTCAAATGGCTAACCCCTGAATCTAATGCAAGGCACCCTATCAAAATGCCAAGTTGTATGACAAAGCATTGACTCCAAGGCCTTCCTTGATTACACATGAAAATAAGCTTTAAAATATGTCCCGTCAATCACTCTTCGACATGAGTTAAGCTTCAACTGTTATCAAAAAATTATGGCGATGAAGTCTAACACCGACCATTCTGGTAGCTGCAAAGTAAAAAGATGGTTAGTCTAGTTTTTTAATTTGCCCATTGCGGAACAACAAAGTTTTCTTCGGTAGAAGTGGTGCAGTTTGTCAATTGTGAAGGTAGAAGAAGTCAGGAGCCAACCGCAATGAGACCCTTCCTAGCAGCTGATAAATTAATAATCATTTTAGCAGGTAACATCTTGGCTTCCATAATTTCAATATTCGATACCCATAAGCGTGTGTGAAATGAATTACATCTTCTACAAATAGTAATCAGTGGCATAAATCACTCTGCGATTGTAATTATTGCTTTGATGACCCATTTTTTCATGGGTTTCATGGCGATAACCCTCAGAAATATCGGATCTCGAAACTCACCTCCAGAATTGTGATACAGAGAAAATTTGCAAGCTCAAATATGAAGAAGCTCTAAAGTGTGACTAATTTTTAAGGTTAAACCAAGAAGAAAACTCCTCGTTTTTGATCCCGCAGTTCCCTTCAAGGGTCCAAGTAAAACGAAAGACCGGAAATAACTGGCTAAAAATGTGACTGTTTTCACCCAAAATGTTATAAATTCCACCTGAACCGGATTTTTATTTAAACTTTAAACCCTCGGGGAAATGGGTTCTATTGCGATTCTTAGAAGGTAAAATCCAGGAAACTCTAATTCTAGGGTGGACAAAATTATTACCATTGAAACAGATTTGCCATTGTTAGCATTGATATGGTCATTTTGACTTTAGGCATTGTAAAAGTTACTCCTGGTGCACAATGTGCATGTGCAACGTCGGAGCGTTTTGGAAAGGAAAGGAAGATTTAGGATTAAGCGGATTACTGGGAAAAAATTAAGTGACCATATAATACAATATATAAAGATTTTCTATCGATTGGGACTTAAATTGTGTCGGGACATTCAAATGGGAAAGAACTCCTATACATAAAATGTATGAACATATTTGGGTAATATACTAATATCTCTAAGACCATGGTGAATGGCTATCGGAACCGAGTGTCAAATCTAGGAACGTGCGTATTGCTGATCTGTTGCCGATATGTTGCCGACTGTTGCCAACTTTCATGTCTTAGCTTAGATTTGAAACGCCACCATTAAATTGTTTAGACGTGCGATCGTCCAAGAATTGAAAAATTGTTTATCCGCGGAAACAATAGTTTGGCCTTCTTGTGGATTAGAAGTAATTTCAACTTACGAAATTTTAAAAAACTGATCAAGGCGGCGAGCTTTACCACGGATCATATTTCAAGTTGTCGAATTTATGATAATATCGTCGATTTATAACCTTCAAACAAATATAAGATGATTGGATTAGCAGAGTCGGAAGATTCTGGAAGGTCAGCAGTGAAGAATGAACAATTTTCCAATGTGTCCTTGAAGAAAACCAGAAAGAAGCTGTTGGTAGATGAATGGTTGTCTTGAACACAAACTTGAACTAAGTGGTGTGCTAGGCAACTAAGAGTAAATCAGAGTGTGCCAGTTTGTGGACTCGTAAAAGCAGTCTCAGTCAGGCTTTATGTCAAGAGGACACATAATGGTGGATAATTTATTATTGAAGCCTACAAAGATACCAGTTTCTACGGGAAAGTGAGTACGCTCAACCGAATATTCTGGTTCACTGGCTAACTTCAAATCAAACATGGAAGAGCTTCTTTACAATGCTCACCTGGCGTAGACATAACTCATTCAAAAATGTAAGGAAAAAGATGAAAGAATAGAAATTGGTCTGCAACTGTTAGTTGGCGGTACGTTTTCTTGTTGTTTTTTTTTAAAAACTGGAATGACTTCCAACTAGAAGCAAAGTGTGGATTGCGAATCTACTGACTCATAAGTGCCGCAGTAGACAGGCTGATCGATTTGGAGTACTTTTGAAGACCATTTGTAGAATTTTATCAATCCCAGTTTTGATTTAAATTGCAAAGAGAATTCGGGAAGGGATTTGTACGGTTGTTGAACCCTGCTTCAACGTGGATTCTGCGAAGCATATTACGTGCTTGAAAGAAGTGTTTGGCGAAGATCTTATCTTTTTGCGGCAGACGGACTTTTTAAGGCAGTATGTTGGTTTGGGTGACCTATTTACTCAACCGCGGGCATAAAGATCTGGGTAAATGTTAGAGTTGAGCCCATAGTTGGCTAAGCGGTTGCAGAAATGATTGGTATTGAGTTCTAGAATATAGGACGCGATTGACATATCAAAATTATAAACTAGAACTTGGGGAGGGGAAACTTATTTCACTACGTTGACTTAGAATGCGGCGTAACATGATCTCCTCACAAGCATTTTGTATGAAACCTTGAATTTCTTGATAACACTGTATTATGCATCATTGGTGATAATGATGAACGGAGAGAGTCGCATCAGGAAAAATGATCCTGTGAGGTGCTAATGTGGTTGCAGTTTGCTCTTGCAGAATACAAAGTTTTTATTTAATATAAAAAAATTGCCAGTGATTCATGGGTAATTATAAATCAAATATTATAATCTAAAGTTCACTTACCATCATTATCAACGGTGTAACAACCAGTATTCGGGCTTGCCCTGTCTTAGTAAGGAACTGCAAATATCTCCGTTAGTTGTTATTGATTACAATTTTCGACCCTAGATAGGAAAAATTATCAATAGTTTCAAAGTTGTATCCTCCTTTCCATATTTTTCTCTGTGGAACAGTCCTATTCAATATTGTATCTTCGGTGGTTGGTGCTAGCGCTGCAACCATGTATTTCGTCTTGATGCTCTATATACTGAGGCTATAGTGGAGAATATCTTATATATAGTACTCAGCGACGTTACACATCTATAATTGTGCACTGAGTGATATCTGTATATAAGTATGGGGCAGATTGCTGTAATGCCATCGAGTTCTGGCGACTTGTAATTCTTAAGTCTATCAATTCCATAGACCGTTTCTTACGTGTTTGGTTGTGACAGCGTTTCTCGGTAATCTTCAGTAGACGGGACCTCCAATTCGCCGATATTCTGATTGTTTGTCATATTAAGCTTCCATTCATCTCTAACGTAACGTAAAGCTTGCGCTCCGGGAGATTTTATTATTGTATTTTATATGAGGAATGATAGCTACCGCGCGATGAAAATTGCCGAAAACCGAACCCTTGACCCAAAAGGTGGTATATATAACAATCACATATGAACAGCGACAAAACAGCTATCATCAGTACAGTGCACGACCAAATGCAGTTGTTCTAAAGAAGACAGCATATAGAAGATTCGATCTGAAGCAAGTTCTGAACGGATTGGCCATGTCTTTGCCATTTAGAATGACAACTCACCAAATTTCCCGGTGTCCAGAATTGTTACGAAAGATCTGATCCAGACGCATTTGCAACCGCAAAATTCCATGAACTAGATACTGTTTTTGAAACTGACACGGAAGGCATTCCAAAAAGTGGTGAAGGCTATCCACAGGTACATGGAATTTTTTTAGAAAAAGAAAAATATAACAATAACACAAGTCGTAGATTAATATCTGACCCTACTTCACGACCTTATACCGTGTGGCAATCCTTCCTTCCATCTAACATATCCAGAACCCAGCAGTAAATTTAAATCTTTCACAAGAAAAGCAAACACACTAAGGGTAAGGGTTTGTTTCATATGAAACCTTAAACATAATCAAGTGTGGAAAAAATAAAACAAAATAGACTGTTGTGCCTTATTTTTTATTACAGATAGATACAGGTACTTAATAATCCATAATATAATACCAAAACCGATTAAATAGCTTGCCCCCTGCAGTCTATAAGCCACCCTACCCCAGGCTGATGAGACGTGCGACCTTACAACGGTTTTTCATGCCCACAGGCATAGCGGAAAATCTTGCATGGTCTTCCCTGCATATTTCAACAATTGTACAGGCCTTATATAAAGGCATTCGAGTATAATCACACCTAGAATAACCGCATATAATAATGAGGAGGATTCTGAGTCAAATACGATCCGTTATTGATGGATGAATATGGATGAAACATTGCATTTGGTTTAAGAAGATACCCCAAACCCAATGGAATTTGTCTGCAATGACATTATTATCCATGGAAACTGATTTTTTAAGGCACTCTATCAATCCGTAACCTATATACCAACAAAAGTTATGGGCGATGCCACGACCTTACGGTTGTAAAAAAAATTCGGCTCAATAGGTTGCAGTGGGCGGGTCACTTAATCCGTATAGGCGAGGATGATTCAGCCCGCAAAGTCTATCTATGGTAGAAAAAGAGTATGTTGTAAACCCTGCCTCAGATGGAGCGATGGTGTAGGCCAGGACGCTAAACAACTGTTGGGGATAGCGAATTGGTGGACCTTGGATGCAAAACCGCAGTGTCTGAACTTTCTTACTAAGACAGGCCTAGACCGGATACCGATTCTCCTGAACAAATGGCCGCGTTATCGCTCATAAATTTCTCCGGTTATTTAATTACTCTAGTGATAATATTTCTAAATATATATTTTGCAGGCATTTGCGCGACCGTTGCCTTGCAGACACATTGGGAGTATCCTGATCGAGTAAATAATGGAAGTAAGTTATTTTTAATTTAAATTAAATTATCACGGACAATGCTGCATACATACATATGAATCTATGTGCAAAGAAGCCAATCCCCGATAGTTTCACATTTATATAGGTTACCCGACTTTCACACAGGTTTTGCGAAAGTTGATTTCAAATGCATCGTGAAATAAGAAGTTTACTACGACGAACACTACCTAAGAAATTTAAAATAACAAAGGTCAAATTTTATTGCAGGCTTAAGCTGTGGCTCAACATTTCATGCAGTATTCATGATTCGATTGGTAAAACTGTGTGCAAAGCTCATACATTTTCAACCGGCTCAATGTGCATGAGTATACCGCCATAGACGAGAACGATCTAAAATCTTTTCAAAATGATGCATCGTGGCAAGTTAATGCATGCATTGCATAGTCACTTTTATAATAATTTACAGACGTGCCCCGATTGTCTGTAAAACCGATTACCTAAAACTCCTAATGGCAAGATATGCTACTCAGAGGCGTAAGGTGCACTATGTTCAATCACTTTCGATGAATATCTCCACTCTAGCACTAGTTTGCTTACTCATTTCTAGACATATAGCAATTCGAAATTCCTTAGCATCTATACCTCTCAAATAAACTCCCTACTAAGCTTTTGTGAATGATCCTTGATGCCAAAAATGTAATGCGGATTTTTAAGGTTCACAGTCTGTCTGTTTGTCTGTCCTTTACACGTGCCTTTCTCGGCTTATATCTATGGACTTGAAATTGAAATATTGTGAACGACATCGTCCTGCGTGGAATTGAACGGAGGTCCTTACAAGTGCAAAAGGGGGTTCCATTGTTTTTCTCTCGATGAATACTTTTCGAAGCAGATTAGAAAATTGTCATGAATCTACTTTCAGAAACTACTAACCCAAAAAAAATTGAATCCCTTAAAATAATCTCAAATCAAGTTAATTACTATATTTTGGAAATTCAGAGAAAATCCCCGTTAACTTCATGCTAGGACCATGAGACTTTGCAGTAATTTAGATCATCATGTGGTGCACCATACTGTTTTGTTGAAATTGTACTATTATCAACACACGTAAGTTTACTGCACCCTAGGAGGTGAGCAATTGGACGGCCTCAATGAACCATCGTGCATCTAAATATTCTTCCGTATCAAATTCACAAACTTTTCCACACCGGATCGCGGAGCATTCGGTTTCCAACTTCTTTGTCAATGCAATCGGCTATTATCATCTATCATATTTTATGACTGCTGTACATATTAGGTGCTTGGGTACTGATACAGTGAACGAAATGTTCCTCCAACATTCAATCGCTTTTCGATAACGAATTAAAAAATTATCCATATATTCCTGGCAAGTCACTGGGCGTTGTCGCAATACCCTTATACATGTCAATGATTCTGTTAGCCGCCTTTCTATCATATAAAAATGAAGTTGAAGCCCGGCGACCGATTTAAATAAATTTCTGCGGCAAATAAACTCTGTCATCCTAGTTCGTTAGCTTTATTTTGAAGACTAAGCATCTCAGCTCGACTTTAATTTAAAATCGTTATACATATTCCATTTTCAAGAATTTGTGCAAAATACAACTTAGTAAAATTGGTGTACTATCTGTATTGTTTGTAAACTTCGAAAGATAATGACCGAGCCTTTCCCTCTTTTACATAAATGTGTCACACATCACCAGGTCGAACCGGCTTTTCGTAATTCTACTTTCCTTCCTAGAGAGCACTTCTAACCGGCTATTACTATCATGTTTCGCTTTCCTTATCTTACATAAATCTTTGAAGTCACATCCCCTAAGTATACCAGTATTTACTCCTACCGAAGGCGAAATCGAAGGAGCGAAGTTGAGGTGAGATAAAGAAATTTTTATTATGAACTAGCCTCATTGTAAAGAACTATATGTCTACGTATTACCAGTGTCATGAGCACAAAATCCGGTGCAGCTATAAATGCATTACGCAATATGCAGTCCTTCGATTTATATGTTCAAAGAAATGTCATGAAAGCAGCTCCGAGACTAATACGTTCAGGTCTATAAGAAAACAACGGACCTGAGGGGTACAGAACATTAGAAAAGTTATTGGGAGAACTGAATCCAGTTTCTACAATGCCTTCTGATCCTCCTATCCCATACATCTGTTTAGTAGTTTGGCATTGAAGACGATCACCAATCTTTTGATTACCTCAAAAATCGTTCAGGAATGTAGAAATAGATTGAATTCTCTTTCTAGATTCAAAAAAGTACAACCACTCTCGTACCTGGTCACAGTGAAATGAAATTTCTGATGTCTTAGTTGCATGCTCCCTTTTTTACGGACCGAAACCAGCAATTGGTGAACTGAAAGCACCATCCACGTGCCGGCAAGTCACAACATCATTAGTTCAACTGTGGACGTGGAAGGCCTTAAAACGAGAATTTGAGATATTTTTGAGTGTGAACATTTATCATCAGCAATAAAAATCTTCTTTTTCTTCAGCCTTTGTCCCATACAATTCCCGTTCACATCCTAAACAAACATGAAATTCTCGCTCACATCCTAAACAAACATGTGTTTTCGGTTGGCCGAATCATTTTTCATTCGATCACCGGCCGCTGAACAGTCAAAACGGACGTACGGGCGCCGGTCAAATACGGACTTTTCAGGCGTAACTGATAGGCCAAATTGTACGCGGATGACGGGCTTAGCTCTATTAAAGCGTGTGTCAGCGTCGATAGTCCCGCAGACCCTCGACTACCAATGTATTATAAACTACTCCTTCCAACGTCTCCCTGTAATATCTAAGAAGGTGGACAGTTTTTCTCTCATTCGTGTGGCTTTCACTATCGCATCTGAATTTCTCAATGAACAGTCACCAACTTTCTGGTTCCGAAGCAAAAAACTGGATACAGAAGGAGCAAATCAAGCGTTTAGCGGGTACAGAATGTCATTGCGTATCCTTGGGGTAGGGACGAGGTAGTTAACTGGCCCATGGCCCTTGTGGTTCATTTATTAGTGTGTCGATGGCGCCTAAGTGGTTTTCTTGTATGTTTTTCCTATCCCATAATGCAAGTCATAAACAGCCGGCCAATACTACATGCTCGCAGCTATGTGCTTGCAACCACTTGACCGCATACCAATATACTCATCACATACACGACACTAACACCAAACCTAATGCGCAGAATTTTTTTCGCGTATTTACCGAAGGCGGTCGAATATGCACAATGATTTTTCCCCATCATGTAGTTTTGAACAATGCGCTGGGAATTAAATCTCCTGTGTTTAGTCTCCTTGTCCCGAAGAAATAGCTTCTGCACGATTAACGCACGTGGTCTAAGAAGATGTATGGTTTCTAATTCTTCGCATTGCAATTCTTTAGGCAGTTAGTTGTAGATCTGTACCCACTCATGTGCAGAGTTATACAAAACACTTCTTCCGCCCTCATTTCTATTGTCCCCTCTATAGATCTCTTCTTAGACCGCCCATTTTATTCCATGCAAGGCGAGTTGCCTCATGATTTTTTGTTATGACTTCGCAATTCACATGGCAAATCTGCTGCCCGTGCCTTATTTTCAACATTTCTGCAGAATTTATTATGAAAATTTCCTCATTCGTAAGAGCAAATCCCGTTATTATGAAAATATACCCATTATCCAGACCGCCCTTTCTTACTGACAATGTTGTTCCTGCGCTTTTTACAACCGTCGGGCCGCTGAATTCCCTTTTTCCATGTGTTCGCAAAATTTCAGTGACGAGAAGTATGAAACACCTTTTTAAAGAAGTCTATTAAAACGGCAAATCACCTAATCCAGGTGTTTTTAACAGCCAACTGTCTAAGGCTTACCCTCTCAAATAGTGGTATTGTCCCTGCTAGCTCAATTTTGATTAGTATCTTCTCAATAAGTCATTCCCGATATCCTCTCAAATAAAAGCATTCAGTTATTTTTCTTTACTCTTAGAATCAGCTAAAAAAACTTCTACATTTAAAAAAATAGATTATATGTATGCTTTAGTAAGCGTCAAGAAATGTTGATTCCTGTAGACGTACACTCTATGATATTCACGAGGGAAGCCCTATACAGGCTGTAGGTTTGCCAAAAAATATATGATCTCCACAGAGAGGCAAGAATTATCACCAGATCTGGTATTATAGGCAATGTAAAATTCACTTACGGGTCAATCATCTAAAGGAGATCGAACAAAAGTGCCTTTTGGAAAATACATGACTGGAACTGGCACAACATTTCATGTCGACCATGTTTCAGGTGGGATATATGCAACAGTAGAACGTCTGCGACCCTGTTTCAGTTCAGTTCAGAAACTAACAGATTGGCTCGTCAAAGGTCAAATTTCCAAAACCCATATCACTAGGAGAGAATGCAATTATCCTATTCTGACCTAAGAGCTTTGAGGGATGGTTTCCCCATAATTCTCACCTAACTACATACATGTTTACTCAAAATCTGTAACTGCATACAAAGAAGACTCCAGCCTCCGGTCCCCAATTTATGAGATATCCGGGTACAGAAAATAGAGCAGAAACTTGTTTTTTATATTCAGCTGTCCTGCAAGTAACAATTCTTTTTGTTAAATTAATCAGCCAACTAACACTTATCGCTAATTTCCAGCTGAGCCAAGTTGGGGAGGAAAATGTGATGCCGGTAAACGCCAGAGTCCCATTGACCTATACACCACATCCTCTTTCAAAGGCGAATTTCACAAATTTGAATTTAAAAACTATGACGTCAGCCTCCGGGGAACCACCTTCGTCAACACTGGACATTCAGGTATCATAAAACTTGCAATTTTGCATACGAGCGTCATGGTCAACCTTTTTGACGTATTACGCCCGTATACAATCCCCTTTATTAGCGCGTAATCTGGCGATCAGCACAATATGAGAAACATAGTGAGGGTGTGCCTAATCACTCTCTAATTGCTGATTGATAGATTAATCCACCGTAATTGTTTCCACGCCGATTAGAAAACTATTTAACTTTTTGATATATCCGTAGTCCAAGTTATCATTCCCGAAGATAAGCAAATTGAAGTGAGTGGTGGCGGGCTTCCGGGGACTTACATTTTCGAGCAGATGCACTGGCACTGGTGGTCGGAACATACGATTGACGGTCTCAGGTATGCTTTATTCCCTCCAAAGTATGATAATTTCCGGGTGCAAATACTTTGATATTTCCAAGGCTTAAATGAAAGATATTCATATCAGCTGTTGTGTTGTAAGAGTTTAAATAAAAGATACAAGTTGGTTTCAGGCAAATCGAAACGATTTAGAAAAGGAAAACAAAACAATTAGGGCTTATTTCTAAATTAAATCTAACTCTAACAATCCATGAAAATATTCTTTATCTGCAGATACCCACTAGAAATCCATTTGGTGCATCGAAACACAAAATACGCAAATGTTAGCGAAGCGGTTCAGTACAAAAACGGCGTGGCTGTCTTTGGCGTTTTATTCCACATCACAGATGACATTTACGAGCCTTTGACCGACGTCCTGAACGGGCTACCTTCAATTGAAGATAAAGTTGGCAGCACAACTACTCTGGCCAATGACATTACCACTGCAGATTTCCTCCCAGCCGACACAAAAAAATACTTCCGATACGAAGGTTCGCTAACCACGCCTGACTGCGATGAAGCCGTTGTGTGGACAGTATTTGAAGATACAATTCCCGTCACCATCGAACAGGTAGGCATCTAGCGATTCATAGAAAAAAGGACAATTGACTCATGGTTGACTCTGACCTCGCAGGTTGAAGAATTCAAGTACGTGAGGAAGGACGACGGGGCATTTTTAGAAAGCAATTATAGGAGTATCCAGGCATCTTACAATAGGGCAATCATATATGTCGATAGAGAATTGGAAGAAAGAAATTCCCAAGTTCAGCTCAGTACCTGTTCGATCCCAATAACGATACTGGCCGTACTTTTAGTATTAAGAAGCAGACTGGATTAGGGGAGAATAAAAGCTTCCAATAAAAAGAAAAATTAAATTAAAAATACACGAAGATATTTTATAAGAGAATTTAGACTAATAAAATTTTTATACAGATTAGTGCTTGGTATTACTGTTAACTTTCGTGAAATTTACTTGTAGTTGCTGTTAACCCCCTGAAATGCACCCTACTCCACCGTCCGTATTTTTGCTCTAATATTTATATTTTTTAAATTACGCGCACGATCAAACGAAGCAGAAATACAAATGGCTTGTGTCCAAATGGACCCACGACACCAGTTATGGATGTTTTTAAAGTTTTGTTTGGAAAAGAAAACCTTATTAAAATCGGTTCAATATCTGTCCATCTGTCTGTCGGTCTGTCTGTCACACGCACTTTTCTCAGAAACGGCTATACCGATCGTGATGGTGAGAAGGTGGGAACTGTGAATGCCTAGACATGCAGTGAATTATGTCCTTCTATTTTGAGATTAAGGGGTTGTCTCCAAATATGCAAAAGGCGGGTGAAAATTTTTTCTCCACCGATGTCTGTCTGTGTGTATTTTTTTTTTTTTTTTTGAGGAGGTGGAAATCTTTAAAATACACTTGTCTGGACACACCAGCGTGTGGGATTTTTACCCACTAAAACCACCACCGACTCCCTCCCTGCCCCGCCGAACCAACATAAGGTATTACATCACGGGACGGAGTGAGCTCACTCTAGCTTAATCACCTTCCTTCTATATGCGACGCACGTGACCGCGTTTTTCTCCTCTCTTCTGCTTTTCGTAGTTTATTTTGGATAGATGCGATCATGCAGTTAACCGCATTCCAATTCTCTTGATGTGGTAGCATTTTCGGCACCAGATTTTCTGGTACCAGCACCTCCCTAGAGTTTCCTCTAGATTCCTCCTTTCTTCCACAAATTTCGGACAGTGGAAGAATACATGCTCTGGGTCCTCGTGGACTCCATCGCAATTTGGACAGTCGGGTGAGGTCTCCAATTCAAACCTGTGAAGGTATTGGTGGTCAAAGGGTAGTATAGGTCCCGGGGCGAAACGTGGATTGGTACCCACGATGGAGCATAAAACCTGGGAAATGCCTGTTGAACCAACACCAACAGCTCTACTACCAAACCCTATCTCCACCTCCACGTGGTGACCGCTGGGAGCTCTTTCTTGACGAAAAGCTGCAGACGGAGAAGGATGAAGGCGAGTCTCCCGCCCCTAAAAACGGGACAAATTGTACCAACTGGTCCTCCAGGTTGGGGGTTGGGTAGGGCTGACAACCCTACACGGAAAACAACTTGTTACGAAGCCACAACAGGAGCCTCGGACAGGACGGATTTTAAAACGACGGACCCGGCAACGACAACGGAACAACGATTTGCGCATTTTCTCATGGAACGCGCGCTCCCTGTACAGAGATGAAGCTGATGAGCAGCTAGCCGATACCCTGTCTCAATATAGGGCTGATATAACAGCGTTGCAAGAGGTGCGATGGACAGGGACCGGTTTCATGGAGAAGAGCCACTACACCATATATTATAGCGGTCATCCAGTAAACCATGTGCTCGGAGTAGGTTTCTTAGTCAGCCAAAAAATGAAATCTGCTGTTATCGGCTTTGAAAACATAAGCGAACGGCTATGCACTCTGCGCTTGCGAGGCAAGTTTAGAAATATAAGCCTCATAAACGTTCACGCCCCTACAGAGGAGACTGCAGAGTCGGAGAAGGATACCATCTACGAGGCAATAGAACGAACCCTCGAAGCCTGTCCCAGATATGATATCAAAATCATACTTGGGGATTTTAACAGCCAAGTAGGGAAGGAGCCAGTATTCAGGCGATACGTTGGCTCCCATAGCTTACACGAAAAAACAAATGATAACGGATTGCGGACTATTCAATTAGCAGGGTCACACGAAATGGTTGTTGGAAGTACCTGGATTGCGCGGAAAGCGGTCCACAAACATACGTGGGCCTCTCCAGACGGAACCACTTTCAACCAAATTGACCACGTGTTGATCGAACGCCGCCACCTCTCAGCCTTGATGAATGTCAGAACATATAGGGGGGCCAATATAGACTCGGATCACTATCTCGTTGGCATGGTGCTCCGAGCTCGAATAACAATACCACCTAGAATCCCCTCTGACAATAAGGTGAGAGTGAACACTGAAGCCATCCACAACACAACCCTCCGCGACACCTATAAGAGGGAAATGGATGCCACAATAACCGCAGTCAACAGAGGACCTGGAGATGAAGCATCAACAAATAATCTTCATAACCACCTGAAGAATGTTATCATTGATACGGCCACAAATATACTTGGCCCCAGTCGCAAAAGGAGTCGGAACGGCTGGTTTGACGATGAATGTAAGCTAGCAACGGAACGAAAGAATGCCGCATACCGAGTAATGTTGCATTCTCAAAGAACGCGGGCACGCGCAGAGACTTATCACGAACTCCGTCGAGCGGAGACGCGGCTTCACAGACGGAAAAAGGAAGCCTGGGAGAACCAACAAGTCTGTGAACTAGAAAAGTACAGGGAGCAACCGCACCAAGCGCGGAAGTTTTACCAACAAGTCAGCAGGATGAAGCCTTATACACCTCGATGCTCATCCTGCCGAGACAAAGAGGGAAATCTGATTTCCGACAGAATGGGCATATTAGAGCGATGGGTTAAGTACTTTGACGAGCTACTGAACAACCAGAACATCGGCGAGTTGGAGGTCCGCCAACTGAAGACGACGGACAAATACTGCCACAACCAAGTTTAGGAGAAACAGTCCGTGCAATTCATCGGCTAAAAAATCATAAGTCGCCAGGAGCCGATGGAATTACAGCCGAATTGGTTAAATATGGAGGCGACGAGTTACACCAAGTGGTTCATCAACTTGTGCTCAAGGTATGGGACAGCGAATCAATGTCTGACGATTGGCAACGAGGCATTATCTGTCTCATACATAAAAAGAGGGATATCACATAGTGCAGCAATTATAGAGGTATCACGTTGCTGAGTACCATCTATAAGATATTCTCCACTATCTTGCTAGGTCGGATAGCCCCATACGCCCAGAACATCATTGACCCATACCAAAGAGGCTTCACTCCAGGCAAATCAGCAACAGATCAGATTTTCTCTCTGCGGCAAGCTATGGAAAAACTGTTGGAATATGGACAACAGTTGCACCATCTGCTCATCGACTTTAAAGCCGCCTATGATAGCATAGCCAGGGTAAAACTGTACACGGCCATGGGAGAATTCGGTATCCCGACGAAATTAATAAGACTGACTAGGCTGACCCTGAGCAATGTGCGAGGCCAGATAAAAGCAGCAGGATCACTCTCAAGACCATTCGACATCAACAACGGTCTACAACAAGGGGATGCGCTATCATGCGTCCTCTTTAACCTGGCCCTCGAGAAAGTGATTCGTGATGCTGAGGTAAATGCAAGAGGTACGATCCTCTTCAAGTCCACCCAACTACTGGCCTATGCTGACGATATCGACATCATGGGAAGAACCACCCGAGACGTATAAACTGCCTTCATCCAGATCGAGCAGGCGGCGCGAGATCTTGGGTTGCACATCAATGAAGGCAAGACAAAATATATAGTGACAACGTCAGCACCGAAGACCAATCAACCAACAACATCAAACCGCACTGGTCAAACACAAACACGAAGAAGAATAAGGATAGGAGAATACAACTTTGAGACCGTTGACAATTTCTCCTATCTAGGGTCGAAAATCACAACCGATAACAACTACGATGATGAAATCCGCGCACGGTTGTTGTCAGCCAACAGAGCCTATTTCAGATTACAAAGACTGTTCCGCTCGAAACGTCTCACCATAGGGTCAAAGCTCTTACTGTACAAGACTATGATCTTGCCAGTCCTCATGTATTCCTCGGAAACTTGGATTCTTAGCAAAAAAAATTGCGAACTCTTGGCCGCGTTCGAGAGAAGAATCCTCCGAAGAATTTTTGGCCCCCTACATGAGGATGGACGATTCCGTAGCCTACAAACCGACGAAATCTATGAGCGATACCATGACCGTCCGGTTGTGGATAAAATCTGGCTCAATAGGTTACGGTGGGCGGGTCACTTAATCCGTATGGATGAGGATGATCCCACCCGGAAAGTCTATAAGGGCAATATCTATGGTAGAAAAAGAAGACGAGGCAGACCCTGCCTAAGATGGAGCGATGGCGTAGGTCAGGACGCCAAACAGCTTTTAGGGACATCGAATTGGTGGACCTCGGCGTAAAACCGGGATGTCTGGAGTTCCTTATTAAGGCAGGCCTAGACCGGATACCGGTTGTTGCGCCGTTGATGATGATGATGAAGGTATTGGAGATATCCTCCATGCCGCGCGAGAAACTGGGTGAGATTCTAAATAATTTCACCGTGTCGTCTCTCCAACCACTCCTTAATGGCAGGAATGAGCCTGTGAGTCCACCGACCCTTTCCCGACCGTTCTCACAGCTCTTGCCATCTATTTATGGATCTCTCCCTCTCAGTCTTCTTCATCCGCGATGAGGAACAGGTTGGCTTCGCATTGTATATGTTCGCCATCACATCTGCCAAGATGTCAATCGACATCATTCCAGAGATGCATCATCTGAGACAGTCTTGAAGGCAGAGCACACCCTCAGGGCAGTCCTCCTGTAGACTGAACTCAGTTTGGTAGCGTTCCCTGACATTCGCAACGCCTCCCTCCAAACTGGGGTTGCATAGAGCATGATCGAGGCCACCACCCTGGCTATAAGAAACCTTGAGCTATGCCGTGGCCCTCCCACGTTCGACATCACCCTCGCCAGGGCCATACTTGCAGTTGAGGATTTTTCGCAAACATACCGCACATGTTACTGATAGCTAAGCTTCCTGTCTATCACCACCCTCAAGTATTGGATGGTCGGCTTGGAAGTGATGATATGATTCCCGATTCTAATACAGGCGTAATTTCTCTTCCGGCGCTTCGTGATGAGGACCGTTTTTTCCTCCGCAAGTGTCAGACCAGAGATTTTTAGCCAATCCTTAACAGCATTGATTGCCACGCTTGAGTATAACTCAGCATCTTCGAGATGCTTTGCGACAACAACCAGCGCTATGTCGTAAGCGTAACCCACCACTGTGGCTTCCCTCGGAAGGGGAAGATTAAGTACATCGTTGTACATGATATTCCACAGTAGTAGGTCCAATTCGGAGCCCTGCGGGACACCCAAGGAAACAACGTATTCCTGGGGTCCGTCATCAGTGTCATACCAGAGCCTCCTCTCAGTTAAATAACTATCGACGATAGCAGCGAGATAGGCGGGAATACCAACCTTCGCTAAAGATTTCCGTATTAGATTCCAATTGCCCGAATTGAATGCATTTTTCACATCCAGGGTTACTACCACACAATATTTGCTGGTACTACCCTTTCCGTGAATTGCATCTTCGGCCAAGCCAGTAACCAATTTAATGGCATCAATGGTTGATCTGGCTTTACGGAACCCATACTGCTGATCTGAAAGGACGCCTTGGCTCTCAGCAACCGGGAGTAATCTATTATAGATTACCCGCTCTAGCATTTTCCCCATGTCCAGAAGACATATAGGTCGGTATGAGGATGGTTCACCTGGAGGTTTACCTGGCTTAGGTAGAAGTACCAACTTCTGTCGCTTCCATGTCGCTGGAAATATCCCCTCGGACATGCACACTTCGAACAACACAGCAAGCATGCCCGGTCTGGATTTCACTGCAAGCTTAAGGGCCTTATTCGGTACTCCGTCCAGGCCCGGCGCTTTATTGTCTCCTATTCTACCGCAGAAAATTGGTGAGATCGTTTGGTCTGTGAATCCCTTTACATACAGTGTTACGTTTAAGGGGGGAGACCATGCATGCGAAAGAAGGATGCAATTTCACAGAATGTGGCCATGTGGGGTACCAAATGAAAGCGCTCAATTATTACTTTTCGAAACTGGTCCCATATTTCGCCTCAAGTGAAACTTAGGAGAGTGGGGGGTCAAAATATGATCCTCGAAAAGTGTAACAGGTGTCGCTCATAGAACCTATCTAACCGAAAAATCTGAAAAAAGCGGTGTGTCTAGACGAAATCTAGGCCTCGAAATACATTCCATTCCGATATCTGCACCAATAAACTTAATAGTATATTCGCATATTTTAGAAATTTAACCGGAAATCCCCCGTAAGTTCTTACTACAAGTACACAATTTCGCATTTGCCTAAGGGATAATATAAGGCATAACTTTGGGAAGTTTGAAAGAAATCCAACTATTATTCATCATCATCATCATCAACGGCGCAACAACCGGTATCCGGTCTAGGCCTGCCTTAATAAGGAACTCCAGACATCCCGGTTTTGCGCCGAGGTCCACCAATTCGATATCCCTAAAAGCTGTCCGGCGTCCTGACCTACGCCATCGCTCCATCTTCGGCAGGGTCTGCCTCGTCTTCTTTTTCTACCATTTTCTACCAACTATTATTAACAAAGTTATAAAACGTGAAACTTTTACATTTTATCTTAATTTCGTGCATTCTAAAACGAAATAAATTTCGAATGTTGTTAACCCTGCTGCGCCACATTACTCCGCCCCAAGATGAAACCTAGGGGTTTCAGCGACTGAACCCGGAACTGCGTTCTCCATCATTCCGCGAAACGAACGCGACGTCGTTTTGGGGCGCACACGGGCTTCAGCCTAGATAAGGAGATCGCCTTTTTGTGTCCACCGATCTCGAGCTGGAAGAAATGATTTCCCCGCTCGAGAACACCGTACGGGCGTTCATATGGAGGCTGCTGCGGCTTCCGGACGGCATCCGTCCTGACCGGAACGTGCGTGCACGTGTCCAGTTCCTTGGGCGCGCAGGCAGGTGCGGACGAGTGTCGGGTGGGAGTTGTGGCTGTCATGCGTCGAAGATTGTCCGTCAGCAGGCGCAGCAACCCCGACTCTGTGAGACCCGATCTCTTGCCCAAGACACTTGGGAGCTTTGGATTCTCCCCGTATTCCAGCTCCGCAGCACTGGCAGCAAATTCCTCCCGGCTTGTTGTTCGTATGCCCAGTAGGATGAGAGGTAAGACTTGAGTCCAGGACGTATCGTCGCGTGCCATAATGACGGCTTTCAGCGTCCGGTGCAAGCATTCTAGTATCCCATTGGATTGCTGGTGCTACACCGTCGTCCGCTGGCATTTGAAACCCAGGAGTTTGCCTAACTCCGAGAAAAGGGTGGACTCAAATTGTATTCCCTGGCTAGTGATGACCACTGCAGGGACGCCAAAGCGAGGAATCCACTCTCGACTTCGGCAGAAGATTGCGCCGTAATGTCTTTCAGAGGTATTGCCCTACGTAAACCTGTCGATGATTGTAAGGCACTACTTGAAACCGTGCGAGTCTAGCAAAGGGCCTACGATGTCGAGGTGTATGGTGTGGAACCGCTTGGTAGTGCGGGGGAATGAGCCCACTTCTTTCCATACATGTCTGGTGACTTTACACTTCTGGCATGCGATGCACTCTCTGACCCAGCAGTTGACATCCTTGTTCATGGAGGGCCAGAAGTACTTTTCGGTAACTAGCCGATTTCTTGTCCTGATGCCTGGATGCGCTAAGTCGTGAACCGCGTGGAACACTCCCTTGCGAAAGGTGGCCGGATTGTATGGCCGAGGTCACTTTTCCGAGTCTTCGCAGCAGAGAGAGAGGTTAGAGCCGAAGATGGGCAACTCCCGAAATTTGAATTTGGGGTTGGCTTTGAGGCCTTGAAGTACTGCGTCATCCTCCTGCGCCTTGGCGATAGCCGAGAAATCGAGTGTGGCGAGGATGTTAACCTCTGAGGCACGTGACAGAGCGTCAGTAACTATGTTGTCCTTACCGGACACGTGCTGGATGTCTGACGTAAACTGGCTTATAAAGCTAAAGTGTCGAAGCTGGCGAGGGGGCGCTTTGTCGGGCTTTTGTTTCAAAGCATATGTGAGAGGCTTATGGTCCGTGAACACTATGAACGGCCTGCCTTCTAGAGAGAAGCAGAAGTATTTAATGCTCAAGTACGCGGCGAGCAGTTCTCGATCATAGGTACTGTAGTGCCATTGGGCGGGGTTCAACTGCTTAGCGAAGAAACTCAATGGCTGCCAGACCTGATTCACCTTTTGGTGAAGAGCAGCACCTACTGCGATCTCAGAGGCATCAACAAAAACGGCTAGTGGTGCATATTGTAGAGGAAATGCCAAGAGTGTAGCATCAGCCAGCTGTTGACGGGATTTATCAAACGCGCGCACAGCCTCTTCCATATGTAGTGGGAAAGACCAACAGCTGTTTGAAAGTGTACAGATACCCTGTTGAACAAGTTGCTTAAATTCTTTCCGCGTAACAGCTAGCTTCTGGGGTGGTAGAGGACGCACTTTCGAGAAGATCGGGGAACCAGTGGTGCTAATGTGGTGCTGCACATAGTGCTTCACTGGTTTTGAAAGACTACATTCTGTAGTAATCTGGCTGAACTTTTGGAGGAGTGCCTGAACACGAGAGCCAGTAATGCCCTCCAAAAGTACGGAAAGATTGTTATTTGAGTGAGATGCAATTTGGCCCGACGAATTAAGACTGGTCGTGCTATCGATTAGAGGCTTGTTCTGCAAGTCCACCAGCAACCCATAGTGACACAAGAAGTCTGCGTCTAGTATGGGGAAGCTGACATGAATCGCCACGAAAACGTTCTGCGCAAGCCAAGACTCACGTCCACTTGCCTATACCCGTATGTGTTAATTTGGGAAGAATTTGCTGCCGCCAGTTTCAACGGTTGAGGAAATAGTCGATGGTGCCGGGGTACGGGAAGAACTGAAACTTCCGCACCATTACGAGGTAATTGCGCCTACTGAGAGGGTCAAAAATTGTTAGGCGACGTGGCGCTGCGTTCTGGGTGGCCGTCGCCAGGACCCCCCGCGGAACTAGTTTTTTGTGGTAGGCGCGAATTTACACGGGTCCATGGCAGAATGTAATTACTAGGCGGCCGCATCCACGAAATTAGCGTTGCCTCGATTTATTTGGGCGCACTGACGGAGGTGTCGTTGTACGTGCGCAAAACGTTTTTAGCTTGCTCCGATTTTGGTTTTGGGTCACCACTTTTGCGATTAGTGTTTTTCACTTTTACGTTTTCCTCTAATCACAATTTACTCTCGTTTTACCGGCCCAGCCATGCGCGTGTTCATGAGCGCTAGCAGAGGATTTTTGTTTGCAAACGACAATGCCGGGAGCCAAGTGAAATTTCACAGATCCATTGAGTAAAGTTCTCGCGGAAGGACTTGAATATACCACTTAGATCAATTCTAGTGATTTCGCAATATTACAAGGAGCCGGCAGGTGAGTATCATGGATAATGCCATAGCATAGATTCATCTGATAGACTGTCGATGACAAACACGTTTCGAGATAAATACAAACTTAAAAAACTTTAAACTTTCGGATTCTCACAAAAAAAAAAACGTATTCACTGTCCGGTGGTCAATGCAGAAGAGAGCGGTTGGTTTTTCTTGCGGTCTTTTTGTTTCCAATCAACGGAACTTTCACCGCTGGCTTTCCCCTCTGGTGTTGAGTTGGAATAAGCCACGGAGAGCTCCGGTGGCGTCATCTATCCGCTCGCATTAATAACATTCGAAATAAATTTCGAATGTTCTTATCCCTGCTGCACCACAGTACCTCGAGAACTGGAATAGCCTTCTGAATTTAAATACCTCCGGAAAACTCCTGGTTCATGTACTTTCAGCCCAGTTATTAGCGGTTGGCAACTTATGGCAGTTTGGTTGTGGTTCTGCCCAAGCGCACAAAGAGAGCTTCGAGCCTCAAGCATGGATTTGTGTTTCAACACAGGTGCTCCTCAGTTCGGTAAAGATTTAGCTAGGTCTTGAAATCACCAGTATGAACGCTGAGCCATGTAATCAATATAGACTGATTGTGATCACAAAATCAATCCATATCTTAAGATGACTGTGAGGTTAGGTAAAACCACCAGGGCGTAACAGTCGGTTATAGGCTTGAACAACATACTATAATGAATAAGTATAATATAACCAGTAAAGGGCACAATAGTTCTTCTACGACTTCCATTGACAAATATTATTAAGAGCAGGATCAAACCATTTGTAGACTACGAATAAATCTAATGCCCATCTAAAATTACTCAAAGTTTCAGTACTTAAACTTATGCAACCGTCTGCAGTCGACCCTATTCTCCATTAGAAATTGGGTGCAAGTATAGCAATTCTCCTGTTCCTTTCCTGGATCCAGGACTGGATATTGCGAATCTGTCTATGGGTCTAACGATCTGAAAAACTAGGTTTCCCGTCATAGATATGCTCCATTTCAGCTCCAGAATGTTGATCTGCACCACTCTAACGCGGTTCATAGTAAATGAGTTCCAGTTGTTCAAAGCCAAAGGGGCCTTTAGGAAGTATGAGCTCCGTAAAGTTAGATCTATTGTTAATAACATCAAATGATTTTTGAAAAGACTACCACCAGCAAATGCTGCGTGGTGGCGACCCTGGACATAAGAAATGCATTCATTTTGGTCGCTTGGAGCCCTGTCTACAAATAGCACTCTCAGCTATATGGGTACTTCTATCGACAGCTACTTGCAAAAACAAAGGTGACAACGAACCCAAGGAGCACGCTGTCTCCGAGGATGTCCAGCCGGGCTGGGAACTGACCCTAGTGAAATGCATAGCATCCCGAGGATGCTGAGTTATACTCATACGAGGGCATCAGTGTTGTTAAGACTTGGTTAGAGAGAGTTATATTAACACTTGCGGAGACAAAAACCGGAAGGAGTTCACTAAATGCGCTAAGAGAAATTACACTCATATGAAAATTTGAAATCATATCTCCATTTCCAATTCTCCGAAAGGGAGAGATTTATAACTAGGTGCTAACAACGATGGGAACCCTTAGCAAAAGGCTCGATGGATACACGGAGTGGTCCCCACAATCAATAGGTGTTAGAATCCCATCCAGTTTCTGGTGGCCGTACAGGCACCCTTCCTTCTCAAAAATATTATAGGCAGGACTCCCATGCGTGAATTCAGCCATTGATCAGATATTTAGTGAAACATATATTGGAGATGCGGTGGAAATATTACGTCTATGCACCCTAGGACCGTTGCAGTAGAGCACGAGGGAGACCTAGTGAAGTCTACAAAGTAGCAAAGGGAGTTACCTTAAAAAATTATAATAATTGGAAAAACTACAAAAATTTAAATAAATAATTTGCGGAATGGCAACAAGAATTAGAATATGGCAAGCCGATCCACATCAACTCCATTTCAAACTAGAGAACCCACGAAGAGCTAATAGAACGAGCAGCCCAGGCATTATTAAATATACCAATAAGCCATATCTATAACTCGCCAACAATTCAGTCTACTTTGCTAAATAGCAGCCTTTATGAGATGAATTAGATCTATAAAAATGAAACCATTCATGAAATTATTGTTAGCATGTTTAAGAAAAAAAGTACAATTAATGATTATTAGGTATCGAATTTGATAATATTACAGAAGTGTAATTATATCTGGGAAAAATGAAATCGAGATTCGATAAAGTACCACGAAATAACACAAAATGAACAGATTTAAATCTATGTTCTAAAAATAATAATAATGACGCTAATAAATTAAGGAATTAGCCATTTAAAAACAATAAAGATTTTAATTATCAACAACGGAAAATGCATTCCAAAAACGAAATATCGTTCCAAATAGAAGAGAAAATGAAAGTTAATCAATTACAATTACTCAAACATATAATATCTTATTTACGGAGCGAATTTCAAAGTCCAATAGCTAGAAAGGTAAAAGTTAAAATCGAAAATAACGATTACTAAGCTCTTTTGAAGAATAGTATACTGGAACCTTTGGGAAAATATAAAGGGTAATATGTATGCCATTCATACACATGTAGGTATGTAATCTATGTACTAAACATATTGGGAATAATAAGAAATCAACGTTAATTTGTTGACATAAATCAAGAGGAAACCAAAATGCTGGAAAACACTTTTACACAATTTTAATGGTAAAAAATCAACTTCACTATGTAATCGGAAAACTGTGCTGCACAAAACTAGAAGATCTTGTTTTCTCTAGTCTTGTCCCGTTCCAGGTCAAGTTTCTCAGTAATAAGCTGGAGTCGAGAGGTTCCCAAATCATCATCTAGCGTATCATGCAATCGCTGCTTCGGTTGGCATTTTGATAGTTTCCCATCGACTACGATGTTCAGACTATTAATTTTAACTAGTGAGTTCTCGTCAACGTGAATCGCGCCACTTTATCCAGGTTGCGCTGATATGTGAAATAACGGCAGCAGGGCTCACTTAGTTTTTTTCGAAGCTGATAAGAGGCTCGGATCTGACTGATACGAAAGTCCTGGGGGTTTAACGTGAGTACCTGCCGTGAAGGCTTAATCCCACGGTCCTCTTCGGACGCGGATTGATTTTGTGACCACAATCAGAGCCCCGCCATGCAAGCACTACGGTCCTGGTTTATACTGAGTGCAGGCTCAGCATTCATACCAGTGGATACGAGGCCTATCTAACACCTCTGCCGCAACTAAGGAGTACGGCGCCCGAGTTGTACAGCGCAACTCCACGCTTAAGCTCCGAGGAGCTATGCCCGCGATGTAGGCATAACCACAACCACCATGAAACTCCCACTAGGGGGCCAACCGCAAATAACCGGGCCGAGAACACATCCTCCAGGAATTCTCCTGGAGCATATGCTCTCAAAGGGCCATCCCGGTTCCCATGGTACCAGATAACCTCCGGTGAGGCTTCGTGGCAGAGCCACTTCAGATGAGTTCCTTGCAGACTCGGATCTGATCACCCTCCTCGAGTACGTGGGGACGGAACTCCCCAACGGGTTAACTGGAATCAGCCCGAGGCGGAGAACCGCAACGGAACCTTTCACCAGGCAACTACCGCTCTGCGTACGGATCTGACTGACAACACAACGACAACAGAATAACGATCTGAGCATTTTCTCATGGAACGTGCGCTCCCTGTGCAGAGATGGAGCTGCCAAGCAGCTAGCCGATACCCTGTCCCAATATAGAACTGATGTAACAGGGTTGCAGGAGATGCGTTGGACAAGGACCAATTTCCTGGAGAAAACCCATTATTATAGTGGCCATCCAATAAACCATATGCACGGAGTAGGTTTCTTAGTCAGCCAAAAAATGACACCTGCTGTTATCGGCTTTGAAAACATAAGCGAACGGCTATACACTCTGCGCTTGCGAGGCAAATTTAGAAATATAAGCCTCATTAACGTTCACGCCCCTACAGAGAAGACTGCAGAGTCGGAGAAGGATACCTTCTACGAGGCAGTAGAACGAACCCTTGAAGCCTGTCCCAGATATGATATCAAAATCATACTTGGGGATTTTAACAGCCAAATAGGGAAGAAGCCCATATTCAGGCGATACTTTTGCTCCCATAGCTTACACGAAATTACAAATGATAACGGACTGTGGATTATTCAATTAGCAGTGTCACACGAAATGGTTGTTTGAAGTGCCTGGTTTGCGCGGAAAGCGGTCCACAAACAAAAGTGGGCCTCTCCAGACGGGACCACTTTCAACCAAATTGACCACGTGCTGATCAAATACCGCCACTTCTCAGCCTTGATGAATGTTAGAATATATAGGAGGGTCAATATAGACTCGGATCATTATGCAGTTGATATGGTACTACGGGCTCTAATAACAACACCACCCAGAATCCCCTCTGACAATCAGGTGAGGATTAACACTGAAGCTGTCCACAACTCAGAGATCCTTGAGATGAAATACTTTACTGAACTGCGCAACAACCAGAACATCGGCGGGCAACTAAAAACGACGGACAAATACTGCCACTACCAAGTATAGAAGAAACATTCCGTTCAATTCATCGGCTCCAAAATCATAAGTCGCCAGGAGCCGATGGAATTACAGCCGAATTGGTTAAATATGGAGGCGGTTCATCAACTTATGCTCAAACCCCATAAGCCCAGAACATCATTGGCCCATACCAAAGAGGCTTCACTCCAGGCAAATCAGCAACAGATCAGATTTTCTCTCTGCGGCAAGCGAAGGCGATAAAACTGACTAGGCTGACTCTGACCAATGTGCGAGGCCAGAAAAAAGCAGCAGGATCACTCTCGAGGCCATTCGACACTAAACAACGGTCTAACATTGATAGACTAGTAGCTTACTCTAAACTACAATTTTATTTTACATTGTATATATATTTCGGGAGCAACTTACTCCCTTCATCAGTACAAAGCTACTGAAAACAATTGTGATTATACGGTTCACTACACTAATTACCTAAATTAATTTTTTAAAAAAAAACATTAAATTATTAACCTAATTTCCTGTTGATTACCGCGGCGAGTGTGTTTAATAACCGCGTCGCGTCTTCTCTCAAAATTTCTAGACTTTCCCAAGGGTCAAAGTTGTCGTTCGGTTTGTATGACGCAAGAGTTCAAGATTTTCACGTTGAATTGTATGGACTTCCTCGACTATGTGCTCTGCTACTGATGATCTTATGCACGACTTTTGTTTCCGAACACTACTTACCGCTTCCTTGCTATGTTCATTAAATCTAGTCGTTATCAGGCGTTTAGTCTGTTCTATGTATATTTTATTACAGTGGCTGCACGTTATTTGGCAGATCCTGCTTTTTTCATCCGCTGCCGAAGGACCTTGGCGCTTCCCAGTAAATTCCGCAAGGTGGACAATCGACTCGAACCTACGACTTCCAGTTAGAACTTTTTAACCCAATTCCTGATGTTATTAAATAGGTAAGAATACGGGATACTTATCCGTCTGGTGGTTACCTCCTTCTGCTCCGAAAATAGTGTTGTATAGGCATGCCTATTGTGTTGCTTGATTTTCCTTATGATCAGCTTCTCAATACTCTGAGAATTATACCCATTCTTAATAGCGATGTCAATAATATGCTCTCGTTCCTTATTGAAACCGTATTCTGAAAGAGGGTATGTGATCAGTCGATGAATCATGCAATTATAGGCAGCCATTTTTTGGGGGTGTGGTGTGAAGTTGCTGGTATCGCTCTCTGGGTTGCTGTAGGTTTAAGGAGTAAGCTACTGGTCTATCAATTTTAGACTTAACTACAAATAGAAGACAATATCTAACCTCTTAGAAACGGTCTAAGACAAGGGGATGCCCTATCATGCGTCCTCTTTAAGCTAGTTCTGGAAAAAATGATCCGTGATGCTGATGTAATTGCGAGGGGTACGATCCTCTTTAACTCCACCCCTCCGCTAATATCGAGGACGCGGTGCGAGATCCTGGGCTGCACATCAATGAAGGCAAGACAAAATATATGGTAGAAACGTCAGCGCCAAAAACCAACCAACCAACAATATCAAACTACACTGGTCAAACGGGAAGAATAAAGATAGGAGACTACAACTTTGAGACCGTTAATAATTTCTCCTATCTAGGGTAAAAATCTATCGGTTGTGATTTTTGACCCTAGATAGGAGAAACGCTACGAAGTTGAAATCCGTGCACAGTTGTTGGCTGCCAACAGCGCCTATTTCAGCTTACAAACACTGGTCCACTCGAAACGTCTCACCATAGGGTCAAAGCTCTTACTGTACAAGACTACGATCTTGCTAGTCCTCATGCATTCCTCTGAGACTTGGGTTTTTAGTAAGAAAAATTGCGGTGGGCGGGTCACTTAATCCGTATGAATGAGGCTGATCCAGCTCCGGAAGTCTATAAGGGCAATATTTATGGTAGAAAAATAAGAAAAGGCACACCCTGCCTGAGATGGCGTGATGACGTAGGCTTTTAGGGATATCGAATTGGTGGACCTCGCCCCAAAACCGAAATGTCTGGAGTTCCTTATTAAGGCAGGCCTAGACGGATACCGGTTATTGCGCCGTTGATGATGATAACATTTTTGATACTCGGTAAATTATGCTGGAGTGAGAGTTCAAAATGTGTGCCCCAAAATGTGTAACAGGTCTCGTTCTCAGGATTTATCCAACTGGAAAATCTGACAATGGAACATCCATACGAAATCTAGGCCTCAAAATACATCCCATTCCGATGGATGCTTAAATAAAGTGAATAACAATATATTAGAAATTTACTCGAAAAGCCCCTTAAGTTCATCCTAGTGTAATAACATAATGCACAATTTTGGAAAATCTGACAAAAATCCAACAATTATTAACGAAGCTATAGAGGTCAAATTTTACGTGAATATATCGCACTCTAAGACGTGTATGATATCATTACCATATAAAGGGAACCCATATGAAGGGCCGAGTTGGAGTTTGAAAATACATATGTATAACAAGGAATATTTTGAATTGGAGGTATATGCAAATGGGAACACGTGAATTGGAAATCCCTCACAAGATGAATACAAAACCTTCACAGCTGAACGGCTGGCTTCCGGTATTCTGACTTTTTATATGTAATTATTAGGATCTTGAATTAAGATACAACATTTTCAATTAACGAATTTAATAATTGTTTGTGTTTGTTTTTTGCGGAAAAAACGAATTCCTCTAAAAAAGGTTGGCTTCTTTTGAGAAGCATATCTCCATTTGTAATAAATGAAAATCAAAATTTCTAACGTTTTTTATTCTGTATGCTTGCCTCTATCGTTCGAACCCCGATTATAATTTTATCTTT
Source organism: Hermetia illucens (assembly GCF_905115235.1). NCBI lineage: Eukaryota > Metazoa > Arthropoda > Insecta > Diptera > Stratiomyidae > Hermetia > Hermetia illucens. The sequence continues at coordinate 98,371,321 of NC_051851.1, read as the reverse complement.
CTCAATATTTGAAGTGGCGGAGTTACAAAGGAAAATCAGTGAAAATCCAGGAAAACTATAAAAAATTATTAACGAAATACACAATCGTGGTTCCGACTAAAACTACTGAGGTGTAGAACTATGTGTAAGGGTAGTTGTAGTTGTGCTTGCAAGTAGTTGAAAAAATGCTGTTTAAAAAAACGCGTTTAAAGTTTTTGTTTTGTATACACGTATCTGTTATACCTTAGTCAATATTTTGAATTTCAGTCTGAAACTTCTGCTGTATACCCCAAATATTCTGTTTCCAATATATACCAATAGATCAATTTCTGGAAACCGCCGTGCGATAAATTCACGTGAAATACGAAACTTTGGCCTTCCATAACTTTGTTAGCAATAGTTGGATTGCTTCCAAATTTAGTACTTCTAGAAGAAACTTAAGGAGGTTTTCGGGTAAACTTCTAAAATATAGTAATAAGCTATTATTAACTTTATTTGAGTAGATATCGTAATGGGATGTACTTGGAGGCCTAGATTTTTCAGATTTTTCGAGACCTGTTTCACTTTTTGAGGCCTTAGCTTTCTCCATATTTATTTCAACAAATACTCCCAGATAAGGAGTGCTTTTATAATTCCTCCTTTTAACTGAAGTTTCATCATAGCCCAAATATTTTTATAGGATTGGCGTCCGGAGTTTGAACAGGTCAATCTAATGTAAAAATGCCATTTTTCATTTTTTGAATACACAATGGGTTTCGATATTTGGAATCGGTATCGTTCCTAAATCGACCGTTATAAAGTCGTGTGAGAAACGTCAAATTTTCATACACTACCAGATTGCATTTAATGACACCTACTGTTTTTTTTTTCTGGATTTTCCCCTATGCTTCACAAAAGGTAATGGTGGAGATTTCCTGACTAAAAGGATGATGGCCTTGCCCTGTGCTTTGGTACCAACTCTCTTTACTCCAGGGAGGTCATCCACAATGCCTGTTAATCCGCTTCTTATGAAACCATCCTGGGTTGATGAGTTCCATTGCATAATATAATTTGATAAGGATGCAACAACTGCGGCCCCATGTTATGCGCCAACTCTGTTACGGTGAGAGTTCAGCTTTGCATCACCTTGGCACCAACACGGTTACCAAGGCTGTCAACCAGCTAAACTCCCCTAACAGTCAGTCGTGAACACCGACTGCGTGAGATAATTTATGGAACCCAACAGCACGTGCTGGAGCTAACCCGAATGCTAGCAATTCGGCGAGATGTGGGCCGGGGTTGTTGGTTCTCACATATTATCTCCACGTCGGGACACAAAATTCGTTTAGGCATCAGAGTATTCGCAAGCGAAGGAAGCTCTGATCCTAATACTATCAAGCCCGGTGGGTGAAAGCGGACTAGGTATTCAACTGACGGTTCCAAAAATGCAGAACTAAGGTCTTGTTTTCAGAAATTATTGCTATGCATAATGAGAAAAATATATCACGTTATTCATCTTTAAACAAATTTGGATTAATAGAGCTCTTAATTTTTCACAGAAAATATATCCGAAATTTTTTCTAATTAAAACATTAACGGTTAGGAGTGCGTCTGCTGTACGTAAATTTTTTACGCTGCTTTGGCATTATTATCAATCGATGTATGTATGTTAAGAGCGAATACATTAGAGACTCACAAAAGTTAAATATACGGAAAAGTTAACTTTTTCGTGAACTTTTTGAAGTTTTTTTCAATTTGATTTTTTTCCGATTGTCACTTTTAGATGTTCTCAAGAAACGTTAATGCAATCGGCGTTATGAAGTATGCACGTTCAGCTTATAAAAACATGTATATTGTTTGGGTTCAGTGTAAGTCTATGTCGCAAAAGCGATTAACAATTGCCGAAAAATGTCGTTTCTTTAAAAAACTAGAAGGGGTCGTTTCGGCCAGTCGCTGAGCAATGGAGTTTAGTTTTAAAAAGACGATCCCAAATTAACACAGAGGACAAATATACCAAGTAGCATATTAAGGTAGAATACGAGAATACGGTAATAAGGCCGTATAAATGGTTCTTAGACCAGCGCGAAAGAAACTGTCTTATTAACAGCTCTATTTTACGAATCCATCCAGTAGCAGCAGTGGTCAAATGATAGTATAGGTCCCAGGGCGAAGCGGGGATTGGTACCCACGATGGAGCATAAAACCTAGGAAATGCCTGCTGAACCAACACCAACAGCTCTACTACCAAACCCTATCTCCACCTCCACGTGGTGACCACTGGGAAGTCTTTCTTAACGAAAAGCTGCAGACGGAGAACGATGAAGGCGAGTCTTCCGCGCCTAAAAACGGGACAAATTGTACCAACTGGTCCTCTAGGTTGGCGGTTGGGTAGGGCTGACAAACCCTACACGGAAAACAATTTGTTACGAAGCCACAACAGGATCCTCGGACTGGACGAGTTACACAACGACGAACCCGGCAACGACAAAGGAAGAACGATTTGCGCATTTTCTCATGGAACGTGCGCTCCCTGTACAGACATGAAGCTGATGAGCAGCTAGCCGATACCCTGTCCCAATATAGGGCTGATGTAACAGCGTTACACGAGATGCGTGGGACAGGGACCGGTTTCCTGGAGAAGAGCCACTACACCATACATTATAGTGGCCATCCAGTAAACCATGTGCTCGGAGTAGGTTTCTTAGTTAGCCAAAAACTTGCTGTTATCGGCTTTGAAAACATAAGCGAAAGGCTATGCACTCTGCGCTTGCGAGGCAAATTTTAAATATAAGCCTCATTAACATTCACGCCCCTACAGAGAAGACTGCAGAGTCGAAGAAGAATACCTTCTACGAGGCAGTAGAACGAACCCTCGAAGCCTGTCCCAGATATGATATCAAAATCATACTTGGGGATTTCAACAGCCAAGTTGGGAAGGAGCCCATATTCAGGCAATACGTTTCCTCCCATATCTTACACGAAAATACAAATGATAACGGACTGCGGATGATCCAATTAGCAGTGTCACACGAAATGGTTGTTGGAAGTACCTGGTTTGCGCAGAAAGCGGTCCACAAATATACATGGGCCTCTCCAGACGGGACCACTTTCAACCACGTGTTGATTGAACGCCGCCACCTCTCAGCCTTGATGAATGTCAGAACATATAGGGGGGCCAATATAGACTCGGATCACTAGCTCGTTGGTATGGTGCTTCGAGCTCGAATAACAACACCACCCAGAATCCTCCCTGACAATCAGGTGAGAGTTAACACTAAAGCCATCCACAACACAGTCCTCCGCGACACCTATAAGAGGAAAATGGATGCCACAATAACCGCAGTCAACAGAGGACCTGGAGATGAAGCATCAATCAAATGATGTTCATAACCACCTGAAGAATGTTATCATTGATACGGCCACAAACATACTTGGCCCCAGCCGCAAAAGAAGTCGGAGCGGCTGGTTTGACGATAAATGTAAGCTAGCAACGGAACGGAAGAATGCCGCACACCGAGTAATGTTGCATTCTCAAAGAACGCGGGCACGCGCAGAGGCTTATCACGAACTCTGTCAAGCGGAGAAGCGACTTCACAGACGAAAAAAGGAAGCCTGGGAGAACCAACAGGTCTCGAAAAGTACAGGGAGCAACCGCACCAGGTGCGTAAAGTTTCACCAACAAGTCAGCAGGATGAAACCTACACCTTGATGCTCATCCTGCCGAGACGAAGAGGGAAATCTGATTTCCGGCAGAATGGGCATATTTGAGTGATGGGTTGAATACTTTGATGAGCTGCTGAACAACCAGAACATCGGCGAGTTGGAGGTCCCGCCAACTGAAGACGACGGACAAATACAGCCACCACCAAGTATAGGAGAAACAGTCCGTGCAATTCATTGCCTAACCTGGCCCTCGAGAAAGTGATCCGTGATGCTGAGGTAAATTCAAGAGGTACGATCCTCTTCAAGTCCACCCAACTACTGGCCTATGCTGACGATATCGACATCATGGGAAGAACCACCCGAGACGTACAAACTGCCTTCATCCAGATCGAGCAGGCGGTGCGAGATCTTGGGCTGCACATCAATGAAGACAAGACAAAATTTATGGTGGCAACGTCAGCACCGAAGACGAATCAACCAACAACATCAAACCGCACTAGTCCAACACGATAGGAGAATACAACTTTGAGATCGTTGACAATTTCTCCTACCTAGAGTCGAAAATCACAACCGATAACAGCTATGATGATGAAATCCGCGCACGACTGTTGTCAGCCAACAGAGCCTATTTCAGCTTACAAAGACTGTTCCGCTCGAAACGTCTCACTATAGGGTCAAAGCTCTTACTGTACAAGACAATGATCTCGCCAGTCCTATTCCTATTCCTCGGAAACTTGGGTTCTTAGCAAGAAGAATTGCGAACTCTTGGCCGCATTCGAGAGAAGAATCCTCCGAAGAATTTTTGGCTCCCTATATGAGGATGGACGATTCCGTAGCCTACAAACCGACGAAATCTATGAGCGATACCATGACCGTTCCGTTGTGGATAAAATCCGGCTCAATAGGTTACGGTGGGCGGGTCACTTAATCCGTATGGATGAGGATGATCCAGCCTGGAAAGTCTATAAGGGCAATATCTATGGCAGAAAAAGAAGACGAGGCAGACCCTGCCCAAGATGGAGCGATGGCGTAGGTCACGACGCCAGACAGCTTTTAGGGATATCGAATTGGTGGACCTCGGCGCAAAACCGGGACGTCTGGAATTCCTTATTAAGGCAGGCCTAGACCGGATACCGATTGTTGCGCCGTTGATGATGATGATGACGATAATGATCCAGTAGTATGAAATCATATGTTCACTCCCGAATGAGTCTTCACATACGAAAAAATCTGAAATATTAATAAAACACTTATATTACGTAAATTCGCTGCTTATTTGTTAAATAATATAATTTTTTACAAATTTACGTTAGTTCCTAAAAATGAAAGTCGTAAACTTTTTTCAAAAATACCTTTTATTTCTTGAAAGATTTTCTAACCTTTGCAAATTTGCTTCTTATATACATATGTACAAGAGAAATTGTTTGGTTTTTAATAGATAATTATTAACTGAAGGGCTATTTTTTCTTTGAACATTCCTTGTTAGTTTTGATAAATATAATAGTATGTATACATTTTATGTTGTTAGCTATATTGTAGGGTAAAACCCTATAAGATCTTCAGAAAAATTTTACCATACTAAAACTGTTTTATTTATTTATTTACGAAACTATTTCCTCGCTAAATGTAAATATACACATATCTATTTATTTATTTATATATTTTTTATGATTTCGGTATGGTAACAAGAGAGGCAAAACGCCGTGACTCTAGTGTACCCGATCTCATATCATCGTTCGTGGTCTCTGGGTGCACAAAACAGCTAACCGGAGGACTGACGGTTTAGAATGATTTTAAAAGCTCAACTTTTTAAATAAAAGAAGTGTAGCTCCCTTAATTCTCAACACGCTGTGTCACTGCTTCCGAGTACTTTCCATGCACTAATGTCATACAGCTGATTTGCAATATTGACGCGAAACAATTTCAGCTTGCACTTGGCTCGACGAGTTCTTCAATCGCCTTATTGATGAGGGTAGAACACCATCTGATTGGCAAAAAAGCACAACCGTTCAAATATGGTAAAAAAAGTAGTCTAGCAGAATGTTCAAATTACCGTCCGATTCGGTTGTTATTTCATATGATGTAGATTTTTGAGCGTATTCTTGATAACCATATTCATGATACCGTTCACCCAACTTGTGGTTACTGATGGAAAAACACCGTTCCACAATGCGCGTTCTGCGTGATCAACACATCAACGAATGTTTCCAAAATTTACCGCAATGCCGTTCGCACTGTCGCCCCCTATGGTTCTGAGTGCTGATCGAATGCCAAAAACCGTGAACATCGCCTCACAGTAATGGAGACGAGGATGTTGTGTTCGATCAGGGGCGTTACACACGTTAATCACGTCCAAAATGAGGACATCCATGATCTACATAGGATTGTACTCATCTTGAAAAAAGTGGAGGAGAGGTGGTATCACCTATGTAATTTGCGCTGACAAGAACTCATTAACTTATATCGGTGTAAGCATCGAAATCAATAGGAAGCGACTAAAATACCGGCCGAAACAATAATGGCTTGATACACGGGATGGTAACTTGGGAGCCTCTCCACTGCACTCATACCAAACCCATTATCGAACAAGTCGGAATACCGGAAGCTTACGCTTCGAGTATAAAGGTTTTGTCTTCATTTTATGTAAGAAACTTCAACGCACATTTTTCTATTCCTATATAGCTACAAATCCATTCATTCTTTCCAAACTACAAAATATACGTACATATTACAGCCATAGATATTATCCTCACCCTAAACAAACATTTCCGAACACTGTACATATATATAAATTGATCGTACCCATATTTCCGATTTACTTCGTGCACAAAAGCATACATATGTACATATATAGCACATATATTAAATATGGCTGGTTTAATTTACAAATATATCTATCTGAATTAGACACTACCCGCAAACTTCATTATCATGCATATACTCTATACCTATATACACAATTGATATTCATATACAAATGACTAAAAAACTAAAACAAAATAGTTCTTTGCGACCCCATCCATACGAACTCACTTTGTTGTGGTATCGACGAATTGATATGGGATGATGACGTCATGCACGTTGTAGAATGCAGGAAATTCACAAAATATGGCAAAGTTTCACCCCCTATAACTTTGTTAATAATAATTGGATTTTCTTCAAACTTTGCCAAATTGTGCATTATATAATATTATCCATTACACCCATGCCACCCATGTACTTCTGGTATGGACATAAGCAGGGTTACCGGGAAAATTTCTAAAATATGGAAATATACTATTATTAATTTTATTTGTGCAGATATCGGAACCATATGTATTTTGAGGCCTAGATTTCGTAGAGATGTACCGCTGCGATTTTTCGGTTGGATAGGTTCTGAGAACCAGACCTGTTACCCTTTTTGGGGGTCATATTTTGAGCTCTCACTCCCCTATGTCTCACCCAAAATCAAATATGGAACGAAAAGTACAAATTGAACCCTTTCGTTTGATACCCCACATGGCCACATTCTGTGAAAAAAAATTTGCACCCTCCATTCACATGTATGGGGAGCCCCCTTAAACTTGACACAAAATGGCGCCACTTGCTGCATGTAAAAAGAACAGCAAATCACATACTCTCACCAATTTTCGTGACAATCGGTCTAGCCGTTTACGAATAAATCGAGTGTGACAGATAGACAGACAGACGAACTGACAGACAGACAGAGGTGCTGTAAACACCTTTCAGAAAGGGGGGTCAGGCTCGGTTATAGACCTGACCTTTGTCAGCCCTTCGCTAGCGCGTGATATGTCCTGATGCGTCAGCGAACGCTACACCCACAGCGATCACCAGGCAATGTTCTTTGAGACATGTGTCGAGCCACAGGGCAAAGAGCTATCATGCCCGAAAACGAAAAAGATTTCAGGCTGGTCTGCAAAATCTTTGGATGAGCAGACCTTCATAGAGGTGTGGTTAGACCAACCTGATAAAACAGGCGCCCCCACGGAAAGAGCCGTCCACCTGGCTCAATGCATCGCCAAGGCATGTGACGCGTCCATGGAAAACGAACAAGTAGGATAACAAGAGTGCCTACTCTTAGTCGCTGGTTTGTTCTTTGTTGATAGCTTTGTTTGTATTGGCTGTGCTTAAGCAATTGAGTGATGAATATGAATATTCTTCGAGGTTTACGATGCGGTGGCCGAAAAAGTTTGGGTGTCATTTTTCCGATCCCGACCTGTTGTCTTATAATTCCTGCCGCAAATATGGATGTTCGTGATTAGCCGAAAAGGGTAGTACAATGGGTGCTGCAACCACAGTTTCCTCCCTCTATTTAGAAAAAAACTTCTCAAGGTCAAAATTCACTGACGAAGCAGTATTGTAAACATGTGGCTCTCAACACTTTGATCTTTGGTGTAAATGAGCATGAACGATTGGTTTTATTTGTTAACTGAAAGTACTTTCCAGACACAAATTAATTTTTCAAATTGTTATTCAAATATCATTGCCAAAGTTATCCTCAAAAACGAACCTCGCCTCAATCTCCAATCTAATCGTAATTGAGCCCGCTCAGCCTCTCAATTTGGACACACACGTACACACATTCAGACAATATTACTTACGAGGGTTTATTTATATTTATTAACAATCTAGACCGTAAAATAACTTGAGAAAAGAATACATATATATTATATTTAAGCAAAAATGTTTCAAATCGGAATATGCAATTACAATTTGTGAACGCATGCTAAGTATTTAACCCACGGCAGACAGCATCATCTCAGCAACATCATCATCTGTAGAGCGCACCGTTAATTTCATGGTGACGTATTCCGGAACTGCCAACTTAGCTTGCACTAATATCTCCGCTCCGTTTCGGAAAGTTCCTGCAACAAGTCAAATTTTTCAAATCATTAATTGTTAGTATATGGACGCAGCGAAACAAAACTTCTTTCAAGTCAAGTATCAAATATATCTTTACATTCATGAAGCTGATGCCTTCCGTCTTCCAATAAAACTAAAGAGGGACATTGTTCCACATTCAGGAAAAGTATTTACTCATATATAGGAAATAACAAGTCGAGAAACCGGAAGCTGGACGCTTCAGATATGAAAAGTTTTTTGTATTCCTTTTATAAAAATATTCGAGTGGATCTTTCTCCCATTTATAGCTAGCACGTAATATATGAACTTTCGCGTGATACTGACATCCAGTCTTGAATTTTCACACAAGCAACAACTTTCGCCTATTATAACTTTGTTAACTTGGCAGGAGCATGGCTCTATAGCCTACATTTCATAATTCTAGGATGAACTTGAGGGTGGTTTTGCTGTTAATTACTACTATTACCTTATTTGAACGGATATCGGTATGGCTTCGGCTCCGAAATAACTGAGGCTAAGGATCATATAGTGCAGGCTCTTGATTTTTTTCAGATTTTTCGGTTGGGTGGTTTCTAAGAGTGAGTCCGTGAAAGAAATGATCCCTTTCAACCCCCGCACTCCCCACCTTTCCAGCAAATGTCAAAACTAAAATCGGCTTCGGACCGAGGCCTTTCATTTGATACCCTCATAACTATATTTGGTAAAAAAATGTACACTTGTCTTTTGCATGTTTGAAGCCCCCCTTAAATTTGATGTAGAATGACATAACTCACTGCATGTGGGAGGGTTCATAGTTCCTGCCTCTCCACCAAGTTTGGTGTCAGCCGCCATAACCGTTTCCGAGAAATATGCGTGTGAGGGACAGACTGTAAACCGATTTTAATACGGTTTTGTTTTACACAAAACCTTAAAAATGAACGGATATTAGCAAAGAATGTTAGAAAAACTACCTGAACTAAAAACACATTTTAATTCAGATGGTTGATCATCAATTTTTGTCAACTGTATGACATTTATTTTATGGAAAGCTTTACAATGGCCTTGTTTGCAAATACAACTTTGAAGAAATCAATTTGTGGCCTCGTTGAAAAATCAAGTGGAAATAAAAATTACAAAGATTTGAAATTAAAGAGGAGTCCATTATACTTGTACTCTGTTGCCGGTACCATTTTTTCTCATGTTCGCTGATATATAAAATTGCTAAGGCCTCATCTAGAGGACATGAGGGAATTCGACCATGACATCATTCCTCGAATATCACGACTACGATTCTTACATCTGCTTGCTCTTTCACCGAGTAATAAACTTTTGTCAAATGGCTCTAAATCTACACAGAAGAGCGAAATCGCACTAAAAATTAGCATCAATGAAAGATTGATTGTCAGTCTGAGGAATTATCGCACTTCCTATCTGCAAGGATGGATCGAAAAGATAAGGTTCAACGCATCGCTTCGCCGACTATTCATTTATTCGTGAGTACATTTTCCACTTCTTTGATTGTGCCCGTCTATTAAATAATTGGAGTTATGACGTAAACATGGAACACGACACATTCTTAGTTAATTTCACTACACCATCAACTCAACACTCCTAATCAATAATAAATAAGTTGCATGTGTGTTCACTTGAACAAAAGGGCTCACTTGAAACTATCTCTGTTCCACTTTTCGGTCGTACTAATCAAACTGCAAAATACATTAGTGATTGAGATCAATTCCCGGGATTTTATTCAGTCACGAACGGGCACCACCTGGTAGAGAACCCTACAATTGTTTGCTTCACTAAAATGTCCAAAAACATGACTATGGAAGCTAGGGATACACATATAATCTCGAAATTATCAAAGAGTTGCAATCCACCCGCGTTACTGAGCAATCAAGCTGGCAAAGATATACTCTCCGCTCATATGGAAACTAGTGGCCAAGGCACAATCAACCATAAATAATAGTACAGCATCTCAATCAGAAACAAGAAACCCAATTACTGCTGACTTGTCTGCGGCATAACGGTCTAAACCTTCTAAAAAACGGAAGTGGAAGACTTGCCAAAAGTAATTTCAGAACCGTCCCTTCCGTCCCTAAGAGGGAAAGGCGAAGAAGAAAGAAAGGCGATGGGGGCACATCTGGTTTTATACCGATATGTAAAAACGAATCATGAAACTTAGAAAGATTCTCTACCGACAACAGAAGATGCCTTCCTTCCTGCGAAAGAAGGCCAAGCGAATTGGGTATAGAAACATGGCATTGCTACACTAGCAGATGTGAGAATGCCCAAAGTAATCATAGGCAAGAAAGCAGAACCTTTGCCAGAAGGTGGCGACAGGCTGGTATTCTAAGTGAAACCAACTCTGGACGCTGCAGATTTTTCGGATAGCGGTAATACGCATAAAAAACGTTAGAACAATTACGTGGAAGTGGTAACCGATGTTTTATAAGGTGAAATGACGACCGAAAATGAAACCGTCACTTATTTTCTTTTAAACAGAGGATTAGCTCTCAACAATAATGTCGGATACAGTCTCACGCCAATTTACCCGACCTGTCATAAAGTGGACACCAACTAAGATTCTCACTCCAACACAAAATTTGAAGATGATCATATTGGCGATATAGATATCAATGAAGCAGATCCCCTCCAAAAGAATACTACCCCTAAAGCCAGAAAGAAGAGAACGTAAATGCAAATGACGACCTCATTCCTGATGCCGGTCATCGAAGTTTCCTTTAATCATCGTAAAATTCTAAATGGAACGTTTTACCATCCTAACGGAATGCCATTTGCAGGGCAATGATACTTTAAATTAGGTTCAGGCTACAATCCCACCCTCCCGGCTGACATTACTTCACAATTGCGAACAAAAAGCTTGGCAAAACAGAATACCTCACGTGTTGGATACCCGAACTCAGGCATAGATTTCAGATGCTAAAGAGTAAAATTCATGAGTGTCTGGTGTGGCTAGTTTTAGCGCGGCGTGAACTCTATCGAAAGACTCTGAAGGTAGAAAGATTGACATTCAAGAAGATTCCCAAACCAACACTGAAAGTGGTATGTTTTTCGCCACCTACATGCGATCACTGTCCGTTCATAGCAATGTGCTTCAATTTGCCCAGTACTTTCCGAGAAGCTGTTATGACGCTGACGAAATTATTCTCCCAGACCTTGTAGCTAGGAGCTTTCGAGTAAAAGTGATGACCAATTCACATGTGTGTCCCTCATATTGCAACATAGAGAGAATATTGCCGCGAAGCAGCCTCAAGTCAATGTTGGTGTTGAGATAATCACATTTGCAAATTTTGAATAAAGTCGTGAAGGCGGATTTTCCACTGTTAATGCGTGCAGTAACATTAAATTCGGTGCTGCCGTCGGCAGAATTAACGATGACCTAATATATTCTGCAAATTGATTGATTGAATGATTGAAATAGGAAAAGTGCAATGAACTGTTAAACGGAAAGCTTTCGTTTTGTACATATTTACAATATCTTCAATACAATCTGGTTTGTCTCTTTCTCCAAATCCAGAGTCGGTTGGATAAGGTCCACTTCTCGAGAAGAAAGCAAGCAGGTATTATCGCATAGTTAAAATATTTGTGGAAAGATGACATCATCCATTGAATCCCTCCATGTCCTCCAACCAAAGCAGCATTGAGGACGTCAACAACAATGAGAAAAATCGACGAGAGAATGTAACCTTGAGGGCCTCCATTTTGGTGTTAATGGGGCTCCACACTTACACTAAGTACAAGTAGCAGCTCTCCAGAGGCAGTAAAGTCTACAAAGAACAGTTCCGCCGAGAGTCCGTCAAACCCAGCGGCTTTGTTCCGTTCAAGCTTATTGATAGCAGAGATGATTTCGCGCCGGTATGCATTTAATACGACCGCTTTCTATATCATCCACGAAAGATGGAAATTTACCGAATGTTGTACGAATAAGAGTGGTGGCGAGCTGCGCCTTCTATCTCGTTCCTCATATGACCATCGAAAGACTTACGTGATGGGATATAAAGTAGCGAAAACAAAGAATACTTCGAGCACTTTCTTAAGGATCAGATAACGTATGTTGGATCAAGTCTTTTCAAATCTTAATAGGTGCAGCGAATCGTCAACATATCTGTTAGGAAAATAGTAAATGTAAGCCTCGATAGAAGGAGATTGATTCATTGATTGATTTCTATGTTTCAGCTATCTCAGAACTGCCAACATGGGAGGTATCCTAACGATCATCATGCCAGGGAGAAATTAAGTAATTAATCTAACATGTTGTACTTCATATACGCTGGAACTGATTAAGATTGCCCCTTCTAGACAAATTCTCATTGTGCAGGTCTTTAGGCGGCTAAGCATTCCTTTGATGACAATTGGGAACTCCGAAACGGCCGTCTTGTAAAAGCTTGCCCCTTATATCGATACAGTCTGCCCTCTCAGAGCTGCTAAGACTCAGGAAAATAATCAAGCAGCTTTTGATTCGGATTAGTAAAAGCAATAAGAAGACTGGCTAAACTGCAGGAACTCCCAACGAGAATATAAAAGCATTTTAAAGATTTCAGAATTACACTCCTTTAGCACATACTTCGAAGAACTTGAGGCTTCAAAGCTGTGCAGAACCCTCAAACAGAATGAGCGGGCCAAGGTAGCTAAACGTGGCTTCTTTTAGCAACATGCTAAGGTAATCATCATATTAAAGTCTGGCAATATGGATGTAACTAACGGTTTGTGGCAGTCAAGGAGTTCTAATGTCATCCCGCTAAGTAAAAACCACCATGGCTATCAGCACAGATTAAATTGCTCGTTCACATTGAAAGGGTTTTTACTACGCAACTGGAACTCCTCTCCTCACCACTTCTTGAAGTGAAAGCACTGTCAATATACGCCCAAGTATATGCAGATTCGTGGTTGAGGTAACTCAGGATCGAAAGCTCGAAATGCATGTAGAAATATATAACGTATCCTTTATTTAATTGAATGCTGGTGCCTTGGACGGCACGAAAAAACAAATGCATTTTCATGGATTTCGGGCAAACTTCACATAAATAATCTCCCAAACTATTTAATATCCTCTTAAATTTTGGTGACAACCGAGTCGCTCGTTCTTGAGTTATAAAGTTAAAACGCACTTACTACAATATTTTATATATATAGATATGCGGCGCACTACAACGAGCTCATAGACTAGTTCGGTAGGTAGGTAGTCTTTTCCTTGGGACAATAAAGATCAATCTTCCCTGTTGGAGTATATATATACGACTTGAAGAGCGACAGCCACTAATTGGGAGGTAACTGAGCGGCAGATACATCGCAATCTGCAGTGATGGCAAACAACCCTGAAGGCGTTGACCACACCCTCGATCATCTCCAAAACTTTCAAGAATGTAAATTTGGCAAAAGAGGATGCGTGGCATTGAAAATTCTACCATGAATAATTGGGAATAGTGTTCTCATAAGATCAAATGTCAAAATAAAAGAAAAAAACAATGCAAAATTTATGCTGCCAGAAAGCAACAGAATATGTAGAAATACTGTAAGCCCTCTGATGTATTGATACTTTAAATAACCTAGTATTCAATGAAAGTTAACTCCATGTTGCTCTAGTCTGATTAATTTCTATTCAACGCAAATAGTAGTGCATCTGAAAACCATCATTAACCGAATGAACATGAAAATCCATTGAATCCAGCTTCAATGTTTTCATCTAGCTAAATTCAACCCCTAATAAGGTAGAACAAATGAACCACATGAAAAATTTGAGCACGTTACCTGAACAAAGAAGTGTGTGCGTATGGGTTCCTTCAGGCACTTTTTCAGTCCCGTTCGCAGCGCTCATTCCTAGGAATTTCAAAACATTGTCCACTGCATTTTGAAGCGTTTTGGTGGATGATAAGCAAAACACCTCTTCACATTCTACATAATCTAAAAAGTAAGGAATCACGTAAGTATTAAAAACAAACGAATAATAAATAAATAAATAAATTTCCAAAATATTTAACTTTATCAAGAAAAATTATGCTCACAAATGAGAATATTACCTTCGGTATTTGAAGTTTCCCAGATGGCCGTGAAATTCGTTTTCTTATTTTTCTGAATTTGATCTGCCACCGTAATTTCTAGATCTTCCAAAACATATTCATCGTCGTACTCCTGATATGTCGGCTCTCCGGTCTTTGGATCACAATTCCTCACCACAAACTTCAATACTGCACCAAAAGTGGCTGCAAAGTAAAAATAATATCGCCAATCATTAGCAGCCAAATTACATATTATCTGATATTAATGATCACAGTTGATTCAGGTGTTCACTTAAAGTGTGCGCATCGCGGCAGCTTACCAACTGAATCAGGAATGTCCGATGGGAATTCAAGAACGATAAACGTTGATCCCAATTCATTGTACGGTAGTTGTCGACAAGGTACTTTTGCTGTCACTTTGTAGTTGTCCGTTATATCCAAATCAACAACAACATTTTCCAAAAGTTGATCGGATAAAGTATTCAAACAATCGAACTAAAAGAAATAAATTAAAAATTCCAATTAGACCATTGGAGTCCTTTTAACTTGACCATTTACCTGTAAGACCAAATGTTTCGAAAAAATATGCTTTATGCACTGTACTGTGTATTCTGTTTCTCTTTCGGTCAGCTGAACAGGGAGGCAAGACTTGTGTATCGGACCAAATTGTTGGAGATTTAGGACTTGGGATAATTTCTCGAGGCTTTCCTCTTCTCTCGTCATTCGAGGAGGTCGTTGAGCAGCTACGTAACAGATTTTATGAATAGAAACTTCTTTGTAGCACAAACGAATCAAAACTTACTACTTATAACCATTGGGTCTGCATGTGTTGCCGGGTCGACTTGAATCGCTTTGGGAATTACTGATATATCGAATCGTTGCTCCAAAGGGCCATTAAGATGTTGAACCAATCCTTTTTCTAGCAACGATAAGGAGCAGTTCGATTTTTCCACAATGTATGATTTGTATAAATCAGCTTTCTCAGTACTCAGTATGTTGTAATAGTAAGTAGCTCTGTCACGAACTTCATCATCAGGATCCATCTCACACCGACCGAGGAGAACTAATATATTATTCAACAAAGGTGGACACGACGCTCCAAATTGGGCAAGCGCTGCTACAGCAGCTGCACGAACCACCGGGTTTTCCAAAATGACACGATTATAAATGAAACGAATGTACCTACAAATCATTGTTATTACATTAAGAAAGCACCAGTGCAACATAAATTACTTTGACGGCGTGGAAGAAAATGGTCCTTCTTTTCCCAACAAATGTAAAATTCTCACTGCCAAGGATGTATGCTCGCAATCTTCAATGAATTCACAAAGATGAGATAGGCCCGACTCCTTAGCATCAACATTTTCCTCAATAATTGTAATGATAGTATCAATAATTGATGTTTTGTACTCCAGTCCTCCTTCCTCGCGCAACATTCCACTTAAGAAGTTCATCAAAATTGCATGTTTTCGGGGATATTTTGTACAGAGCGAAGAAATAGCTTGCACGACAACAACCTTGAATTCATCTGGAATTTCGGCAACGAACGATGAGATCTGTTTCATCAGCCGTTCAACTGAACTCTCCGCTCCTGTTTTCAGCAAGGTAGTTATAGCCAATGTGGCAACAGATCGATTCGAATCAGTAATGAGGCTTTCTAAATCCAAGTTGCAAGTTGTAACTGCCGTCGGGTGAGTCATGGCAGCCTTGTTAAGAGTTCGAACTGCTGCAAAACGCAAAGTGGCCTTTGGCGAACTGCAGAACAGTTGCAAAATACTGAAAGCTGGTGCTAAAATACGAGCATTAGTCTGTTTCAAGTTAACAATAGCGTGGGCAGCCTCGTATGTAACCATCTCGCTTTTGTGGCGGAGACATGATTCAATGAATTCGAATGTCGGTGATTCGCTCAAATCACCCCTACCCGCATCTTCCTCTTCAATTAATTTGCATGCAATTCGAATCTAATGAAATGGGATATTTTCAATGCAAATAGTTTCATAGATTCATGCGGAAACCTACCAACATGCACACACCATATGCACTTTTGAATCCGTGTCGGGTCAGCTTGTTCACCAACTTCGAAACAGCAAGTCGATCGCTTTTCCTGATATGATATAGAAGGCCCAAAGCATGATATTGAACCATAATATTTTCATTATTCAAGGATTCCTGAGCTTCATTCGCCCAGCGTTTGACAACATCTCCTGCCGAACCTGCCAAGTGCAGAGAGCTTACAAGAGCCGCGCATGATACTGCGGCATTTCGATCTACAATACACTGCTTCATGTATCGCTCAACAGCTTGCAGCATTGTTGGATCAGTGATGCTGCAAAGAGCGCGAATCGCAGCGGCACGATACAAATCTTCCTTCCCAGTCATATCTTTTGTCAACGAGCTGGTCACGATGATCACATCCTCAGCTATTGTGCTTAGTTCTTTAATACCTAAATATACCATACGACGAAGAACAACATCTTTGGATTGGAAAAGTTTGGTCATTGCAAAAAAGCAGTCGGTTGCTTCGCGCGAAGTCAATTGCTCGCCCTAAAATATAAAACTTTCCTATTAAAATTGAAATTATGAAATTAGGTTTGCAATTAACCTGATTGATCAAATACAGAATCTTGGTCAGGATAGTTATGCATTTCCTGGCATTAACAGGGGTCTCATTAAAAGTTCTCGTCTCCTGAAGAACAGATGTCTTTTCCAAATTCTGATAGGCATTGTTAACTCCTGCGAATCCAAAATAAAAGATTTAAAATTAGATAAAAACAAATTTTGGCTTATATATATCCATATATAATATGGATTATCTTCCCAGGTTGTCCATGATTTGCGCGGCCTTGAAAGGTACAGATCACATACTTGGACTGACAATATTTAATAGGTTTTCGAATTCACAGGAACATTCCATCGAATATTCTATGTTTAAGAGTTTGAGGCAAATGTCGACGGTCTAATTAAACGTTACAAACAAGAATGAATACTTATACATACTTGAATTGATGAGAATGCATGTTACAATCTATGGGCTTGTGACTTATTTCCCATGGCATCATCCAGTGTGAGATATTATGGTATAATGAGCAATTTAAATATTTTTATACAAAATAGACCAGTTTTTTTAATTATTAAAATAAATATTAAAAATATTCTCTTGAACGTTAATGTTCTTTTAGATACTACGCATTAACATTTCTTAACAGAACAAACTTTACGCAGTAAAAGCCGTAAATCTGTAGCGAGGGAGGTTGTTTAGAACCGAGACGATATATGATAGATTTCGTGTTTTCGTTTTATAAGGAACTTTGAACACACAACTGTTCTATTTGTGCACAGCTAAACATACAATTATGCACTATGTTTTCCATTCACTGTAAGAGGTATTGTATTCCATCTGGCACTTTCGGCACTGATAAAATGGCTATTGGCATATTAGCGATTGATTGGATGATTTCTTCTTCATTGCATATTTTCATTGTGACGTCATTATCCTCATCCTTCTGTCTGCGCCTCTCGTTTCTGGCAGTTTAGTAGACTTCCTCCAGAGATCGATGTTCATAGGAAATATCAGCTATCAGGTTATCGTCATCAATCTGAATATAATCCAGTAGCTGAGAACAATCGACTTTATATCCAGTTTTTAATAGGTTTGGCTAAATTTCTTCTAGTCAATTCTCGTTGTTCTCTGCCACGCGTTGGAAAAAAGACAGTCGTCATTTCAATCAGATTCCTCGTAACCAGTTTTTGTAAAATAATTTGCAATTATGATAGGCACACATTGTTGTAGAGAAGAAATCCGGGGCCGGGGTGACAATTATGCGAACGAACCCAACACGAGGTAAAATTCATACGAGTCTGGACTGAAAATTATGCAGGCCTCCATATTATCCCTTTTTCATGGAAATGTCTATTCCGGGCCCCTGAGAAAACTTGGGACCCAGTATGTGGTGTCCGGAGAGGTGAGTGGTTAGAGCACAAGGCTATCGTAAGGAAGGTCGCGGTTCAAACCTCGCTTGTGGTAGTAGGACTTGTCAGATTCCAGTCGTCCCAGCTTTGAATGAGTACCTGAGTCAAATCGTTACGGTCTGGAATGAAGTGCTCTAAAACACTTCAAGGCCTTGCTCCAATATGGATTGTTGCGCCAACAGTTATTAAGAACCCTTCTCTTTCCACCACCACCCCCCCCCCCCTCCTCTCGTCACCCCCGGCGTTATATATTGAATCTAGACTTACAAGATGTCTTAGTTACAATCAATCAAACTCTCAAAGTGTTCTTTGATACGTTTCAGGCTTATTTAATCTGTTATCTTTGCGACGACAAATCCTGTACTCCAAATGGGTGCTTTTTTCGTAATCTTAAGGGGTTATATACAGTTGCAGTGCGTGATATTATGACATTTTCTCGATTTTTTTAGTAAATGTTTAATTAAAAGCGGTTAACAGCATCAATTAGTACATATTGTAAGTTATTATACTTGTAAAATTTTTTATAAGAAAAAAAAATTGAAAATGGCAGATCTAAACCTGTTTTTCAAGAGTATTGTTGGCGTAGTTTGCGATGGGCATAATATTTCGATAATGTTTTATCTAGTCGCTGAACGACGGATTTGTCAAAATACAGACAATTAAAAAAATGGTGGCTATTTTAACAAAACCTCCAGTTTTTTAGATGTCAAATATAACATTTTTTTTACTTTTTTTAAAATATTTTTTAAAAAAATTGAAAATTCTTCGATCAACAACTATATGTGGCGATCACTGTTACTGATTCACGTGGCCAACGGACTGAGGAAATGAACCTCTGTATCATCCGCTCCTACTAAGAAATAACAACGGCGGGGTCAGGTAAAACATCTTACCGCCCCTTATTGCAACCAAGATTAGTGACACGTTTTCCGCAATACGCGAACATCACTGTGCAGGTTGCAGCTCAGTACCGCCATATTACATCTGGATCTAGAGAAAGCATTTGATTGTGCGCCACACGAACTCATCTGGTATACTCTACGACAACACTTAATGCACGAAGAACTTTAGACGAACGATCCCCATGACACAGGCACTTTCACAGTCAATGGTAGTGACTTGCCCAGAACTGAGCGATTTAAATATCTCACACACACATTGTGAAATTTCTTTACACATTATCGCAATCTGAATGAAGTGGCGTTCCACAACTGGTGTTCTTTGTGATCGATCTATAAACGGACGTCTCAATTCTAAAATTTACCGCAGTGTCATCCGCCCTGTCGGCCTCTATGGTTCCGAATATTGGCCGACTAAAAAAGACAATGAACGGCGTCTTGCGGTAATGGAGACGAAGATGTTGCGTTGGACTTGTGTCACGTGACACACCTTGATTACATCCGAAATGGGGACATCCGCGATCTATATGGGGTTGCACCGATCGAGGAAAAATTGCAAGAGAGGCGTCGGCGATGCTACGGTCACGTAATTCGCGCTAACGTGAATTCACCCGCCAAGATTGGTCTGGACATCGAAGTGGAAGGTAAGGGGACCGGCCGAAACAACGCTGGCTTGAGACACTAGATGAGGATTTGAAAGCTTCGCGATTACATCCAGACCAGGCTTTTGATAAAACAAAATAGCTCAACCGATCACGAGAGCCAGCCCGGCTTGTGAATAGGACAGAAGCTGAAGAAAAAGAAGATCATCCGAGCCCACATGCTTAGTACTTACTGCTAGCATTAGGTAAAATCCAGCATCTGCCGAGATTGTAATAACTCGGATATAATGTCGTAACAATCCAATTTGGGTCTAGGCCTTGAAGCGTGTTAAAGCACTTCATTTCAAGACCGTAGTGGTATAG
This sequence comes from Hermetia illucens, assembly GCF_905115235.1. NCBI lineage: Eukaryota > Metazoa > Arthropoda > Insecta > Diptera > Stratiomyidae > Hermetia > Hermetia illucens. The sequence continues at coordinate 98,351,005 of NC_051851.1, read as the reverse complement.
GGGTGGTCAGCTTTGTACTCGCCCTGATTGTTACATTGATTTAACTCATTCATAGCTGTGTCGACTAACATCCGACTTTCACACTTTACAACGTATTATAATCAATGTTGAATGTTAAAAAACATTTAGTACTTTAGCCAATATTTTCAGGAGCATTTTTGAATACAAAATTATAAGATATTAATTTTTACAGAAAGTAGAATATTTACGAAAATCACACATTTAGTAGTTATAAACCTAAGGAAACTGACTTGGGGGGGGGGGGGGGGGGGGGGGGGTCGCGGGTCAATCGCCGGTGGCAGTGGAATTTGTGATTCCAGTCGACAGTCGGACGAGCGCAATGCTGACCAAATCACTTCCTATAGGATATTGTAATCCTGTAGGATACCGTTAAGCTTTTGTATGAATGCTCTAACACACTCCAATTGGATTGTTGCACCAACGATTATTATTATTGAAACGACAGGGAAAAGAGTCACTCATGGCAATATTAAAAATTGGTAAATTACTAGTGTTCGAACTTCGATAAACAAAACAAACCAAAGTTGAATGTTACAAAAGTATGAAAATTTGAAGCATCACAATTCCTTGATATTAACCCGATTAGAAGAGTCCGTTTTTATTCTTAAGGTAGGCCCATAATAATGACATGGTTAAGTAAAATAAATCTTTAAATCTAGTCTAGGTGCCTCATTTGACATTCGATAAATCCCTAGACTGGTAACAATATAGTCTGTCCCGGATATTGTTGCGATTGTGATCTCAGATAAATGATGGAATGGAAGAAAGAACAAATTAGAGTTAAACCCAGGGTACACTAGACCAAACAATACCCACTTTATTTACTGGAATCTTCTCACCAATAAGATCGAATCGTAACGAGGTTCTGTAAACAACAGTTAACAAACGATACAACCAGCAAACATGTTGCAGAGGTATCATACCTTCTACAGTGTTCCATACGAATTTGTTCCATATTTATTCAAATTTCAAGTGATAATATGTTCAAGAGTGTAACTGATAAAAAATGCAACTTAATCATGAAAAATGTTCAGAAATGTGCCAAAGGCATAGAGCCAAACTAATCAGGGCACGTGTAATTCTTTGCTTGCGGACTATTGTTTGTGGACTAATCATAAGTAAATGGAAAACCGGAAGCTCACTCGACACGTCGACAATGTTGTTGACCATTCCGCCGAACTCATACAAACTGTATATGATAAGATACCCGCGATTCAGAAATAGATTCTCACCGCAACAACAACAACTGGAAGCAAGAGTATATAATCTTGATTGACCTTTACAGTCTCGTACTCTAATCGCTACTCTAAGTTTCTCGACCAGACTAGCTAACACCAAAGCTAATAAAAATATATATCACCAACTTAATGATATCTGCCCAAGATTCGAAAAACCATCAACCACCGTTTTTCTTTTAAATATCATCCCGCCCCAAAAAGGCAAGAACTTCGCTACTAACAACCTCGGTTTCGAAAAGGAAGTCAACAACAAAATTAGCCCTCAATGTTCAGCTGAATCTTGGCAGGTGAGTTCTCGTCAGTGCGAATTAAATGTGTCTTGCATGGGACGATTATTCCAGCTTTTGGCAAGTTATTCGAGATCAGCACTGTTATGAAAAGCCAGAAAAACATAATGTGAATAGAGCAGTGTAAAGGGGGCTAGACGTTGGATATCTCGTGGGACAGTGCCCATAACAAGATCGAAGAGCAGTGGCGAGAAGTGGTTTCCTCGATGAACCCCGACAGAGACACAAAGCGATTAGTGATTACAAATATCAGGTTTACCGGTCTTAATTTTTTAGGTCGGCAATTTTTGAAAATGTCATTGCCGCTGGAAATGAGAAAATACATATTTGTGTATATGTATCGCGTACATGTGCAGGCTATTGAGCAGCCTTGCGTTGTACATATAATAAAGCACATCATGCACGATTTGCTTTCGATTTCCGATTTAGCTAGCAGTGTCAATTCATAGCAATGTACCTAACACACCAAGTTGTGTCAACAAATATGCTTACTTACTGATTATACTTGGAAAGTTGTAAAACTCCTTTAACCTCTTTTTTATCAAAAAGACACATATCAACTGCAATCGTTTGTTCCAGAGCCCGCAATGCAATTGTCGGCTATCGTTAATGTGTGACCTATCAACTGCCACTTCCACCTTCCGACCACAACGCGTTCGAGTGCCAAGCCTGTGCACCGACCAAGTTCTTCGTGTGAGATAGTGTCAGGTCAGCATACTCTGATGATACGACGCAGACAGGTATTGACGAAAGCTTGGAGATTTTGGAAAACAGTGAAGTTTACTTTCCATATGCTACACCCATATAGCAACACAGAAAGAAAATTAGCACAGCACACGCTGTTCACATTCTGACGAATCAATCAATCAATGAAGAGGAGATTAAACGGAGATCGCGCACTGTTCCAAAATGATCCGTAAGTTGTTGATGTGGTAAATGGAGGAGGATCCGGAACGAAAACTAACCTTGTCTGTGTCTATCAAGCTTTCGAGATGTCACGGCGTATACTGCACTGAACTTCTTGGATATCGAGCACATCACGCCCCCCATCACTCGCAGCTGTCAGCAGATCTTTCAATCCCTTCCCTTATGGTCGACCACTTGTGTAGTACCCGAGAAAAGAGCATTTTTAACGGCGGCCCAATGCTCATCAATATTCTCAGGCGGGTTACTCAGCATATCTGCCGTCTGATCAGCAAGATTAGTTTAGGGGCCTGTCCAAAACCGGCTCCCAGGCCAAGAGAGCGCTCCTTGCGGTAGTCGTCAGAAGCACCCCGACACCGAATTCGCGTCTGCTACAACTTGGCTTTCCAGAGTGTAAAAGCACATTGCCGCAAGAGGGAGAGGAGTATTCTCCAGAGTTCCACCATCTTACTTTGCTGACGACCAGATTGTCCAGCTTAATTCACTGGAATTCCCGATCAAGTTAAAGAAAGCAAGCATTCTGAGGACCCTCGCTACCGATCTCGGGGATCGTGGGCACCTTCTAAAAATCAATCATAGTGTGTTTTCGATATCCACATGTCAGTCCCCATCGGAGGCGTTGTTGGTTTTTCGATAGCAATAAAGTTTCAAAATTTGCAGGTTGCTAGCCCACAAATGTCTATCCCTTTTAGTCATATATTCTTAATCTCAACTCCCATGGCATAAACTTACAAAAAGCATAACGGAATGCATAACTTCCTTCTCACTAAATATCAATAACTACCCAACCTAAACAGCATTTACGATGCACATGAACAAACAAACTCAGCGCAAAGAACTCTGCCTGAGTTGGTTACTCTTAATGTTTTAGGTACACAATTTGCGATCGTCGTAATAAAGTATGGTTGCGCCTTTGTGCTGCCAAGTTCGAAAATGTGGGGGGATCTTGTAGGTCACTTTAATCCTTCTCGCGCCGTTGACAAAATCGCACGTTTCGTCTAACGCAAAACCGAAACTAAAAAATGGAAAAATAAAAAATAACGGCTGACCGCGCGTGCAGCTGTAAAATTCAAGACCCGAGTACCGCGATCGGGAGGGAAGATCCACGACGGATCAAACCCGTAAAACTCGAAGACGCTCATCGTAAAAACCTGAGGCAGGCAAACATCGATTGATAATTGTTAACCTTGATATACAGTTGTCTAAACCCGCATTGTGCCATCACTAACGGTTTCTAGTAGTGCACTTTAATTCACCCAACTATTTTCCGAGAAGCTTGTACACTTCTTCTAAACCTCATAGCACTATGACGACTTTCTTCCCACCCATCCTGAGATGACGGATTCCATCTCATTTGTTATTATCTCAAACCAGAATATCCGATTGATATGACGCAGACATATCCATCAAATCAATGTGGAATATTGATTGTACCCGAATACCAATCTATTCAATCAATTCATTATGCGGGCTGCAACAGAATTCGATGCACTCCATAAATTAAGAATACTTGCAGAATCAAATTACCGCTTCTTTTGGAGTCTATGTACCACTTTTGTAGGAAATACTTCACTTGGTTGCTCACACCACAATGACCACATTCTATGCTTCACTGCCATATAGCAACATAAAGACAACATTGGCGCGGAAAAGTCTGAACTTGATCTTGAGGTGGATAAACTCGCATTTCCAGATTTTCGACAAAAGTGCGAAGGTTTTAGCGTCGTTCAGCACTTCCTAGATATACAAACTATTCAACCATCTCGATGATCTGACCATGCAAATGGTCAGTTAGATTGAAAACCTTAGTTAGGTTGCTGATTATCTTCAGCTCGACTTTCCAAATGCAGAGCCATATGTGCAAAATCTAGGACTTGATAAAAGAACAAGCAGATGTCGTGATTGTAGTTGAAGTATTTTAAGGAAGACAACATTGCTCATTAAACCCTTCCGCGTCTTTCAGCCAAGGCAGCATGAAGAACATCACCTACGAGAAGAAAAAGTGCCGGTAACAAGATGCAAGCCTGCACCCCAAATTCCTCTGGCATTTTATCTCCATCCGGAATATAACATTTGGCACATGTGATATGTTCACAAACACAATTGTGGCATACAAAACGAATGCCTATCTTCAGAACATCAACCATCTTCCCAGGATTTACCAACAAGTGGAAGTTTCAGCTCTGCAAGTCTACATGTAGACCTTCAAGGCTTGCGGGTTGACAAAGACGGTTGTATTTTAAAAAGCAACCTACAAGAAGTGAAAATTCACCGAATGTTAGACTTTCCAAAGTACAAAAATATAGTGCTGCAACAGAGAGAATAGTACTCTCTAGGGTCTCGTCTTACTTCCTTTCCAAGTCTCATCATTATTACTCCTTGCTTGAGATGGGGAAAGCGAGCATTCTGTGAACCCTCGCGCGCACATTCAGAAACCAATCCTAAACCGAATGAGATAGCAGCAGAATTATCTGAATCGTTTGATAACCCCCAATCGTTCGATCGCTGTAAATGCGATCAATTTTTCCAGCAATTTTGATGACTAAATTCCACCGCTTTTTCGACACCCTTTTCACTCCTTCTTTAAACTACAGAATAATATTGGAATGGACTTAATGCAAAATAAATGACTGAAATCTAATTAATTTTATAAACAGAAATAAGAATATTTCAAAAGATACGAGCAAAATCAATTCGCAGCCGAATAGCGAAGCCGGAAATACACTTCTCACAAACGCAAGCAAAAATATCTTTTTTTTTACAGAAACCAAATGGGTAGGACGACATCCACCTTAACCAAAAAGCACTTGGTGGAACTATAAATCTGAAGGCGAACATTCCAGCGGGTGTGTGGCTTCATGTTCCGAAAACCTCGTTGTTCTTAAAAAAGCGGGTGTGAAGAACACTGTCCCGTATGCAAAAGCAAACATTGAGCACAGATCACAATTGTTAACTGCAAATCTGAAATTTCCCTTCCAATAGTTAGCTCCCAACCCTTTTTGATGTCACTCCAAGGGGAATGCTAATTAATTAATGTTCGCGGCTAAAACAAGCCGTGAGTAAACAAGTATAGAAGACCTAATTGGAAATCGAATGGCAAACATAAGAGAGGAATCGATCTTCCAACCTATGCCGGTATGCCATAGTCGGCTTCTATCGCATCTAGTCAAATCATAATAATTCTCGATTCATGTCCGTGTAACGAGACCTAATAGAAGATCTCGGAAACATACACTTTTCGGGCAACCTCTCAATTCGACGTTCTTATTGTCACCAAATGATTTGTAGCACTTGTGACCGACACAAACATGACATGTCCCTTACTTACTATTCTTATTAAAACAGTTTCCTACATATAACCAAACAATACCTTCATCCTCGTCGTCTTTATCGCGTCGGAAGGATCCCATGTTTTACTAAAAACTGGTAAAAACTGCGAAAAGTCCACAAAATCGAGCGAAACTCCAACACACTTTAGCCAACAGCGCCGACACGTCACCTGTCGAATGTCAAATTCCACCAATGACTTTTCGTTACTTTCGAAAAAGCAGGTCGCAGAAATGTCAAAGCGGTTTTTCGAAGATGTCAGTCCGCGTATTTTATTAGAAACCTTTACATTCTCATGCATGCCGCAACTTTGAGAAATTTTTGCAAAAATTACGGTGGCATCCACTACTTTTTATTCCTAAAAAGCAGAGAAATTGTCTAACGTTAATGAATGTTTACAACATTAGCAGCGGTAAACCCTCCGGAGGAGGAGCTGCAGGAGCACAACATTGGCAGTACTTTTCGAAAATTGATTTTCACTCCTCCCACTATTAGCATCAGCTGTTTTTGTCACTTGCTGTCACTGCTGACAGTTCTTGTTTTGATTAGAATTGGATTGTGAACTTCGGATATTTAACATTTTCATGGGTAGTATTTACTGAGCACAAGAACCATGGCTGTATACAATTTATACGTATTTGACAAATATGGAGTGATGCTGTTCTATAACGAATGGAATCGCCTAAAGAAGTCGGGAATGACGCAGGAAGAGGTAAATGAATTGCCCTCAGTTGCTCCGTTTCTAATACTATCCCCTTAGGAAGCGAAACTAATGTATGGAATGCTGTACTCTATAAAGTCGTTTGTAGGCAAAATGTCGCCGATAGATCTGAGGGATGGATTCTTGTATTACAAGACGAACAAATACGCGCTCCACTACTTGGAGACGCCTTCAGGACTAAAGTAAGTGCCAGAGTCACTTAGTTGAACCCTCCATAGGCGTCCGAGCTAATTTGCGGCATTTTTTCCCCATAGGTTCGTGATTAGCACAGACACAGCTTCCATAAATGTGAAAGAGCTCCTCCAGCAGTTCTACGCCAAGGTTTGGGTGGAGTTCGTAGTGCGCGACCCCCTCTGGGTACCGGGCACTCCCGTCACGTCCGACTTGTGCAAACAAAAGATCGACGAATTCATTAAGCAGTCCCCCATTTATGGAATCAAAAATATCTAGATTAATTAAAATGTATTTATTAAGCAAAAGGCGGCGTTTTATTACGGACATTTATTTGGAATATTTCCCAGAGTACTCTTCGTAGCTTAGCAAACTAGCTTTGATGTCGTCGCATTCGTCTATTTTCGGCAGTAAAATGGCAATGTAGCCGTATCCCTCTTTGGAGAGGAGTGACGGATTCTGCAGGACATTTTGGTTGATTTCCACCAGCTTCCCCTTCACACAGCTGGGCACATTATAAGTAGTCCCGTCGCAGCATTTCACCACGGCGATGGTTGTATCCTTCTGTAGAATCGCGCTGCGTTTCCGGTCCTCGCCAGTTGACTGTTTATCGGTTTTCTTCAGAATTGGGCACGTTACTTGTTCTATTCCCTTGGCAAATGCGGGGTGAGCTCCTGACAGACCAACCATGCATATCCGATTTGAGTGGAATAGCACAAGGTAATGTTCCTCCGAAGTTTTCTGGCGCACCAAGTAATATCTCGTGAAGAATCTGTCAACTAAGGGTCGGTGTGTGGATGGAAATTCTGAAGTAATGGGTGGTATAGATTTCCCGAAAGCCGTGTCCTTTTCCGGGCAAAAGTAGAAGTCCTCTAGGGCAGCCATCCAAGCAAATTGAAGATAATTCCCAGCGGTGTGTACCGAAAGTCGTTTGAATACGCGAATGACAATTGCCCCGTTTACATTGACTGTGCTTGTTCTTACTTGCAAGTAAAGGGGAAACTTAGTGATTTTTCAGGGGTGAGAAAAACAAATCTGTTATATCCGCTTTGAGAAAAGAGTAATAAAAATAGTTCGAAACAATTTGTTTTGAACAATCAAAGTTGATATAAATGAAAACAAATAGATGCCTTGGGAGCACAATTATGACCTCCGTGGCGCCGCAATCTAATGAAGGATTTTAGTTATAAAGCATATTTCATCGCCTTGATCGTCTGAAAACATAATTTAAGTTAGTCTTATTATTAATCGAGTGTTAAATCTGAATATTTCCTTGCAATTTCTTGTTATCAAGAACTCTTGCTCAGACCGTAGCAGGGTTTGGATGTGGAAAATACCAGTGAGGTCTTCCCTTGTGTTCAAACTTGTGTTTTAGTCATCACCTTGACTGTCGAGTGGAGTCTGTGATAGTACATAGTAACGGTCCTCGGTATAGTTCCTTGAACGGGATTTTTGTTAGTCGAATTTGCATGTGACTACGAAATACCTTTAAATCCCTAAAGCTTTTTTTGCAAGACTCTTGATTCTTTTGTTTTTCATTAAATTATCGTTTGACGACCTTGGCTGATGCTTTTGGGTGCTTTCTGGGCGCATAAGGGAATTCGTTCCTCAGTAAGTGGTGTGCCTCCTATTTTTTGTTTATGTCTCTGTATGCTTATCACAGGTTAAAGCGACAAGTGTAAAAGCTGTATGGAAGGGGATATAACGGTACCCCCCTGATAAGTTTTTGATAGCTGGGGCCAACCCAGAAATGTTTGATGCAGGTATGGACCTGTCGGATACTGCACATGGTGCCGGCGAAAACTGCAGTAAAGATATTGTCAACATCAAACGTGATAGTGTCGGTATTTTTCAAAACGACGCAAGCAGCTAACCGTTTCATAACAGATCCTCGTGTCAAAAAAACTCGACCTTAGACCCTTCATAGTGTTTAGCGCGACGTGCCACTATGGCATCATTAAGTGTGAATCATTTAATTGCACAGAGGAGAGCATTATTCAAGCCACAGAGTCCAACATAAAAGTAATCAAAGCCCAGAGGTTCACAAGAACTGACAGTGAAAACAAAAAGGTCAAAATATCCATGGGCACTGTAAAATTAACCTCTCTGGGGGAATCTCACTGCCTGTGGCAGTGATAATCGGGAAAACCTATTTCAAAGTAGATACAGCGCTACAACTGTAGGCACTTAGGAGATATTGTTAAGGTGTGTAACGAAACCTCTATACACGTCCTGGGACTGTGTGCGGCACTTGCGCAAAGTAGGTCGAGACATCTGGGAAAACACTTAATACCAGATGCAAAGCTGAAACATCTGGAAGTGGGGAAAATACTAAAGTTCCTAACGGTTACAGGCCTCCTTGAGATACTATGTTCAATAGGTACACTATAACCAGTAAAAGGGGCACAATAGTTCTTCAAGGACTGGCTCGTTCGAAGATTTCGATGGTGCAGCCTCAAACAAAATGTATCTTATGTGGCATGACGTTTCGGAGTCAAGAAAAGTACAGTACGGCTGTGAAGATAATAAACACCGTTACAATTTTCAGGACTTTTCCCCAGGTGGAGCAAATAACAACAAATGTCCAGTGTTTGAACATCCTGCCTACTTTATAGTATCTCAGTATCAAAAATTATTGCATTAAATGATGCTGCTATTTAATAAACTTTATGGGACCCACGAGCACCTACAAATTTCAGACAGGATAAAGTGCAATAGAGTTTTGACAGAAAAATTGAACAACTCTAGCAACGTGCTATTCATGGAAAACTCCGATGGTAAGGATCTTGCAACATAACGTGCAAAACATAGTTAACTGTATGGATGAGGCTACCACATTCTACAATTTAAACATCATTGACATAGTGTCCCTGCAAGAAACCTACGACATTCACCTTGCTCCGGTTTCCAAAGTTATAACAGGATACTGTTTAGTATCCAGATTGAGAGATGACGAGTATGGCGGAGTAGCGTTCGCCTTTTGCAACGGAATAACCTTTAGAAAACTCAATTTTGATCCTGAACATGAAATACAAACATTAAATACGAAACCAACCAACCAATCAATTATCAAGGAAGACTTAAATGCCAAAGCTATTACCTTTGGGAAGTCAGTTAACGTGGCGAAAGGTAACATCCTTGTAAATAGCAACTGTAATAACGACTTCAGACCACTAAATAATGGGGAGATCACCTCCGGATATATCACTATCAAATGCAGGAGTCATGTCCTGGAATTGGGAAACACTTAACACATCCTATTCGAACAGCAATCACGAACCTATCTTGTTACAAAACCTGGATGTCAAGCTCAAAGATGTCTTCAGAGTAGCTAACATCAAACTCAGGGAATTAATTTAGAACCTACAGCTTCAAGATGACCTGAGAATTTTCACGGTTAAAATACAGGAGTAGATTAAGCTGGCCTGGTGGAATAAATACCTAGGATCCCTTCTAAGGGAAAAAATGGAAGCGGTGAGAGCTTTCCAAATACCTGGACAACAGAATAGCCACGATTGTGGCGTCTCAGTTGAATAGGTGCTTAGGTTTAATTAAGCCTTCACCGCATCATGTGGCTCATACGCTAGCGAGCGAACTCCCGTACAAGTTCAGAAAGGCGCTATTGGCCTCTAAGGAGCTGATAAGGCTCAAAAGATCTGCTCCCTCCTCCTACACTTTGGTCATAGACAATCCCATGGCTAAGAATTGTCTATTGGAAGGAGGGGAGGGGGAAAGAGTGGGAAACTGGCTGATATGGAGTGTGCCAGGAACAGGGAAGGAATGGGAACAGAAACTACTGGATAGTTAAAATCCAAAATGAAAGAACAGGGGTTTTGCCCTATAATGCAATAATGACAGACTCCCAAAAGACAAGACATTAGACATCCCATTTTCAGGGAAATAATTGATGCAATAGCGAATCCTAAGACAAAAATATATTGGTGTCCAGCTAAAAGTGAAAGTATGTTTAACAATACAATTAGCAGCAAAGGCAGCCCTAATCAGCGGAAGTACCCTGGTTTCATCCTTTGCAGCTGAGGAAGTCTTATGGGTGGTGCAGAATAAAATTAAGAAGGACTAGCAATTTCGAAAACATTTAATAGACTTTACTCACACCATGTCTCCAAATTGAGGAATTGTTCAGTTTCTTAAAAAATCAAGCTTTAGGACTATGTTCTACTCTCACGTTTTATTTTATATTTCTTTTACCTTGCTTTTTGTGAGAAAATGTGAATATCGCACACATAGGCCGAAGGGCTTGGCTAATTCTCGTTCCCATGTACGATCATCGTGGGCCAGACCAGAGAACTTAGTTCTCTCTGCTAGCCTGCCCGCAACTCGTGGGACAACTAAATCTACAACAACAACAACTTGTTTATGTTTCCCCATCCCATGTGGCAAAACATAAACAGCTGTGCCACCAGAGCTAATGAACGGAATTTTGCTCGCGCAGAAAGTCGAACATGTGTAATGATTTTTTCCACCATACAATTTCAAGCAATGGACCTGTAGACGAATCTTCTGTGTTTAGTCTTCTGGTATGACGCACATAAAAGCATTGAAATAATATTATTTGAAATTAAGGAAGGCAGAAGCATCTTGAGGAAATATAAATTGGAAACGGGGAAGTAGTTTACGAGAATTTTTTAAAATTTGTTGAAAAGGTAGTTTATTGATTTTTTTTATTAAGTAATAATAAATTACAATATGATATACAAATTTAATATTAATTTATCAATGTCAAGTATAAATCATGTCTTTTAGATATTCAAAGCAACAAAAATTTATATTGAATTATTTGATTTGTCAAATTCTTTTGACTTTGGTCCATTTTACCAAAATCCAAAATTAAACTAATACGATATTATATGTTTCGTGGCTACTGCGAAAATTGGAAATTTCAACCTTCAATATGTTGAAAACTAAGTAAGACATCAGAAAATTGTATTTATTACGTCCGTCTTATTTAGCTCATTTTAACTGCATCCGTCATTAAAACGCGGTACCGTTGCTTAGACACCCATCATGTTTATAACAATCAAGCACCAGGTCACCAGATAGAATTATTTCTCTCAGCATTTTTCATGTTCTTCCATTTGTGGAGTATAGGACCGCCGATCTTTAAAATATCGAGGAGTGACGTCTGTAAGGTGGTTGAGTCAGTAGTTCTTCTCCCCCAGCTGGCAGTATGTCTGGGCCATACGCTTCGATACCGCTCGTTTCGATGCATCACGTTTCAACGCCGAATAAGAATTTATCTATAGTTTTAATTTTACAAATTATCATATATCTGTTATCTGAGTTCATATCGTTTTGAAGACGCATGTTCCACCGAAGAATGTTGTTACTTCCATTTGCCAATAATTTTGCTAGTTTTTCACCAACCGTGTTGCTCTTTCACTTTGTGGTGGCCAAAGTGGGCGAGGAACCAGTCACTGACATATCTTTCCAAGATTTTGGAACAGGAGGAGAAGAGGGAAATGGGACGGTAATTCTCGGCAAGCGTACGATCGCCACTTTTGCCTATGGGGATGATGAGAGCCTCTTTCCACAAGCCACAATAAATATCATTAGCGCACCGCCAAATATCTATTGCCAAAACATTGCACATACATCACCATCAGTCTGTTAAATCACAGAAAATTGCAAAACTGGTGCTCATTTGTGACGTATAAAGCCGAACGTCTAAATTTTTGCACTCAATTTAGATTTTTGCTCGGTTTATATGTAGTTAAAATAGGTGGTATATTCCTGCACATGGGGATTGCACTCACGGCTTTGTAGGATCGACCTGATCCATCCAAAATAGATAACGACCGCTAGGATCACACACGAGCATAGCAAATTTGAATATTACCTAAATCGTCTACTTGTCGAATAGTGCTGGTGTTCGCTTACCACCAATTGGTTTCTTTTCGGTACCGCGGCGCCTCCAACCTGGCCTCTCTTGAGTCCTAAACTTCTTCCGCCATGATTCCTCAAGCGGTTCGCTATTAGGCTGGTTTCTCGCTGCATGAACTCGCCTTTCTCCCTGGAAAGACGTTTAATTCTTCAAATTTTGCAACTGCCCGCCGATGTGCTTATATACAAACATTTCAGGTCTCTACTTTGAGTAGTATTCCGCACGTTCACGACACGTTTTCCCTATCCCGAAGCAACTGCCCGGAGATTAGTTATAAAATTTGCGACGGAACAGGCGTCTATTTCACCCCATCATAATGCCATCTCTCCCACACACCCCTGATTTGATTTATTGTTTCGTTGTAATCTAAACTAAGTGAAATTTTTAATTCTTGAAGAAGGACCTTCTTAAACCCTTTTCATGAATAACATTTTTAGTATTTCGATACTTTATGGGTAAAGAAATAACAAATTTTTCGATAAAAAGTGAGTGACTACAAGTTTCAAAGCGCGGTTTCTTTCACTATCAGATATGTTTCGCGTAATTAGGATTCGATAGAATTCCTTGCTGGGACTATTGCTGTTTTAAGATCGGCAACATGATGATATTGCATTTATTACTGTAAATGCGGCGAAGGATGATTGGCTAAAAGTTCAAATTTCCAATATCTCCACCGAATTTCTTATAAACAGGGGGAAACGCGTCTCAATAAATCACCAATAACAAACGGACAGACAGACAAATAGACAGGAAGTAAAAAAAATTTAATCAGGTTTTGTCTTACACAAAACGTTAAAAATACTAACTTGAGTGAAAGAAGCTGCACCTTTCTATCTTTGAAATGATCGTTGTACGCAACACTGAGATAATCTGAAAGCACCGACCATACTAAACTATTCGGGCTACAATTTCTCCATTGAGCCACCAAAACAAAGTTGCTATGCTCTCTTTGCTCCAAAAAGCAAGGATTATGATGTAATTTCACCTGGTAAAACTAAGCATTCTTAGTATCACATGTGACACTCATCCACCTCCACTTTCAATATGACGAAATCTGGAAAGGACACGTGTCCAAAGTACGAGTAGTTTCCACTTTCTCCCCGTCCTACTTAAGACGAACTTCCTAATCCGGACAGGTTTCGCCAACATGTGATTTCTTTCTTCACAATGAGCAACATGTCGCTTCTCCTTACATCATTTTCGGCCCATAATCCCCTAATGAATATTGAAGACAATAACAGCGTGTGTGCTTCGATAAAGTACGGGCTGTTCAAAATGCCGAAACATTCGTGGCAATGATTGAAGCCTATTAACTTTTTCGCTATTTAAACTGAAGCCTCGACCGTTTCTTGCAGATATGCTCATTATAGTTGAAGCTTTCATTATGTTCAGACCACTTGCGCTAAACTAACGAATTCCCCGGAAAGTCCCATAGTGAATAGCACCCATCATGGATGATTTCGCCAAAGGATTCGTTCGGGATTTGTTTCCAGTGAGTTGTTAATTTTGTTCATAGTTGATTTGCCTGAAGGATGTTTACACGCAGTAGTCCTAGTGAACAAGAAGTGATAACTGAGGTATCCAACGAAAGTATTAAACTATACATTGTGTCTGTTATCCAATCTGATTCCTACTTTTTTAACTTACACGATATTGCGAAGCAACTACCAATTCGAATATTTTTCCCGGGGGATTCCGGAAGGAATCAATTGGTCCAATTAGAAAAGTGATTTTGATTAGGGTGAATCCCAAGGTCGCTCCATTGATTGCTGCCCATGAAAATTCACGGCCAATATGATTTTGAGGTGACTTGTTGAATGCATAGATGATTTGATTTGAAAGACGCTTTCAAGGTAATACAAATTATTGATTTCTTTCTTTATGAATGTTTCTAATCCATTTCAACGGCACGTAGGCGTTCTCATAATTTTCCACTTTTCAAATTGTTTTGTGCTAAATGAAGTTGAAACTGTTTCCTTGTATGTGTTTGTTTGAAGAATTTTACTTTTGCTTCTTTAGTGAATTCGACTGGATAACATCACCTAAAATTACAAACCTAATATTTTTGAAGTACATGTTATGAATTACAGTGATATTAGCGAAGTGAATTCATTTATATGCTGTATAGGAAAATATAATATTGATATCTCGACGATTTAGATCGTGAGTGAAGAATGTTGCCTAAACTTTGTGTTTTCCTCTTGATGTACGTATTTTGGGATCCCAGTTCTTCCCGCCGCTGCGCTCCGGAGAAAGATTCTACCAGCTACTTTAGTTTGAATTGCATTTCCTTAATATAAAGAGGATCCTTTGTTCCTCTAGTTCTTCGATCTCACAGTCATCAGCTTCTATTGGCATCGTCAACGCAATTCTTCAAACTCTCGCGTGTCCCGCGTCGGTTGCACCATTTTGTTCTGTAATTTGCCTGATCCCAAGATCACCATCCGCCTTTAAAAACTTTTTTCCTAGAAATAATCGTAGAATGTTAAGTTTGAATATGTCAAAGCTTGAAAAAAATCTTTCCACGATTCCTACGTCAAACTCAAATAATATACACCTCATATCGTTTTTAGAATTATATATATGGTTTCGACTATCCCCTAAATGGGGCTTATAGACTTTCCTGGCGGAACCATCTTTATCCATACGGGTTAAGTGACCCACCCACCGCAACCTATTGAACCGGATTTTATCCAAAACTAGACGGTCATAGTATCGCTCATAAATTTCGTCGTGATATGGGCTGCGGAATCGTCCATCCTCTTTGTCTCGACAGGATGAGCATCGAGCTTTTCCGCTCGACAAAGTTCGTGATAAGTGTATG
The DNA here is from genome assembly GCF_905115235.1 of Hermetia illucens. Classification (NCBI taxonomy): domain Eukaryota; kingdom Metazoa; phylum Arthropoda; class Insecta; order Diptera; family Stratiomyidae; genus Hermetia; species Hermetia illucens. The sequence continues at coordinate 98,335,590 of NC_051851.1, read as the reverse complement.
CACTGTAGATGGCTTCAGTCTCACCTAATTTCCAGAGTGAATTCCAGACGATATTGTCATTCGAGCTCATGGCAACGAGATTGTGATCCGAGTCTATATTGGCCCCCTATAGGTGCCGATATTCATCAAGGCTGAGGGGTGGCGAACCCACGTTGGTGTTATCACCCTTTCTTAAAGTGCAACCTACACACTGCCTCCTAATCAATAGGTCTATCGAGATTTATATATAGACGTAGTTCTTCGTTCCAGACGCCTGTCTAGAGTTCATCGATAACACGGCGAAGGCAGTTGTTAACGAATTTTTGGTGTCTTGAAGTAACAGTGGGACTGATTTTCCATGTGCTCCGTCGGTAAAGCATTGAGTAACCGCATTGCTGACTATATTACCTTTACGTTCTTTAGCCAAAGCAACATGAAATATGTCACCGATAACGGGAAGAAATAATATCGGTGACACGATGCAGTCCTGCTTTGGAATTCAAATTCATCAAAAACTTTACCTTATTGCAGCACGTGATATTGTGCGCCACCATATGTCGCTCTGATAATAGCTATTAGTTCCTTCAGAATGCCCCTCCTGGAAAATTCAGTATGTATTCTACGATTCCACTTTGTAGTTGCTCATCATCATAAAGACGAGTTGATTGTCTTGATGTACTTCTTAAGATTCGTGGTACCGGAGCTCAAGCATATCACGTTCAACGGCAATAAGAGCCTTCATTTTTTTACGCTCATCGATTCGCAGTTTCAGCGTTCAGCATGTAGTCTACGAAATCCGACTTGATATTTAGTTTAAGGTGGGATCGCCCTCAAGCAATAGGGGGGTAGATAATTTTTATTTTGAGAATAAGGTCTTGCGAGGTATCAAATGATAGGATTCGATTAGTATTCTTCCAACTTTTAACATAGGTTGAAAAATAGAGAAGTTAGAAATCAAAATGTACCCACCATAAAGTGGCGTAGGTCTGGTGCTCAAAATCTATCCAACCGCTAAATCTGGAAAAATCATAATGCCGCAAGTATATAAAAAATAAGGCTTCAAAATACCGTCCAGTTTGATTGAAATCCTGCCATTGGTAACAAACTTACAGCAGTACGTACCGCGAGTGTAAGCAGTGTAAGCAAAATTTCCCACATAAGAAAACACAAAACCATGAATATTTGAAGCGACCAGCTTTTGGTTTCCCGACTTGTTTTCGGTTGGATAAGTTCTGAGAACGAGACCTATTACACTTTATGATATCCACATTTTGGGTCCCGTCCTCTAAAGTACTAATTGAGTCCTTTCATATGATACCCAACAAGAATACTTTCTGATGAAGAATAGTGTACACCCCCGTTTCTCATATAACTTCAAGCAAGTGCATGCCATTCACTGAATGTGTGGGATTTCACAGTTTCCATATCACCACCGAATTTCATCTAAATCGATGCAGCGGCTTTCCCGAAAAGTACACCTGACACTAAAGCCGATTTTAATTAGGTTTCATTTAACATAAAACCTTCAAAACGACAAGAAATGCGAGGAATTGATTCGCAGCATTCACCTACTTGCCTTTTATCCTCAATAGGCCGCAACACCCAGAACGGAGACAGAGAACCTAATTAACTACTGCGAAGTCCACAACCTCCAGATATTCGTTTGTGCATAATACAGTGTGGGAGGAAGCACCAACAATAACAGAAGTGGTAGGTATAAAGTGATGATAGTAAGGGTACCTAGCTAACCTATATTACTATTTGGTGAAGAGAAGTAATTGATATCACCCTGTTTATCATACGAATTGTCTTCAAAGTGTTACGTTAGTATGCATCTGATGAACATACATATACATTTTGTTGGACATTGATAAAACCTTCAATCCTCAAAATGGATATCAACCTATGAACTCTACCAACAAAGCCTGAACATTGACAATGGGGGAGTAAACATGATCGTTTAAATCAAACACGTTCAAGTTCCATCGATCATCATCTTTTTTGAAAATATTTTTAGGCGACCACGTCTCGTGTAGCACCGATGAAGAGTACAAGTGGTTCCCGAAATATCGGGTTATGCACGGATAAAATAAATTTTAAATAATTTAATCGCTAGAAACACCACAAGATTATCATCACTGAGGTGTTAATATTCGTTAAAATTCCGTGTTGGTGAAGCCCTAAAGTGATTTTTTATTTACGTTAATAACATTATTATATTGAAAAATTTTATTTTTAAAGATATGTACAACAGCATGAAAAAGGGTATTTTTTTCATCATCACCAACGGCGAAACAACCGGTATTCCGTCTAGGCTTACCTTAATAAGGAAATCCGAACATCCCGTGCCGAGGTCCACCAATTCGATATCTTTAAAAGCTGTGTGGCGTCCTGGCCTACGCCATCGTTCCATCTGAGGCAGGATCTACCTGGTTTTCATTTTCTACCATAAATATTGCTCTATACAGATTAAGTGAAACGCCCACCGCAACTTATTGAGCTGGATTTTTTCCGCAACCAGATGGTCATGGTATCGCTCATAGATTTCATCGTTATATGGGCTACGGAATCGTCCATCCTCTTGTAGGGAGCCAAAATTCTTCGGAGGCTTCTTCTTTCGAACGCGGCCAAGAGTACGAAATTTTTCTTGCTGAGAATCCAAGTCTCCGAGGAATACATGAGAATTGGCAAAATCATTGACTTACACAGTAAGTGCTTTGACCCTACGGTGAGACGTTTCGAACGGCCTACAACCATGCCCGGATTCCATGGTCGCAGTTGTAATCGGTTGTGATTTTCGACCCTAAATAAAATCTATCTATCTACCTATTTTTAATGTTCTCATTTGACTCGTGCCATTTGATGTTTTTGCCTCTTTGGTTTTTGGCGCTGACGTTGCCACCATATATTTCGTCTTGATTTCATTCATGTGCAGTCCGAGATCTCGCGCTGCCTACTCGATCTAAATGAAGGTGGATTGTACATCTCGAGTATTTCTTCCCATGATGTCGATATCGTCAGCATAGGCCAATAGTTGGATGGACTTAAAGGGGATGGTGCCTCTCGCATTTATCTCAGCATCACGGATTACTTTTTCCAGGGACAGGTTACAAACGGTTCACCATCCTTGCCTTAGACCGTTCGAATGAATAATCACGAAAGTGATCCTGCTACTTTATCTGGCCACGCACATTGGTCAGGGCCTAGTGAGCCTTGACCGAATTATCCCATATGCGTGTACAGTTTTACCCTGGCTATGCTATCATATACGGCATTGACGATGATGAAAAAATAGTGCAACTGGTGGCCATATTCCAACAGTTTTTCATCGCTTTCCGAACAGACAAAATCTGATCTGTTGCTGATTTGCCTCTGTGTCTTTGTCTCTTTGAAGCCTCTGTGGTATGGGCCAATGATGTTCTGGGCGTATGGGGCTATCCGGCCTAAAGATAGCGAAGAATATCTTACTCAGCAGCGTGATACCCCTATAAGTGCTGTACTACGTGGTATCTCCTTTCTTATGTATAGGACAGTGTGGGGCATAGGTCTCTTTATCAGTCATTAGGCATTAATTCGCTGTCAAACCCCTTGAGCATAAGTTTATGAACCGCTTGGTGTAATTGGTCGCCTCTATATTTAACCATTTCGGCTGTAAATCCATCGGCTCCTGGCGACTCATAGTTTTTAAGCCGATGAATTGCCCAGTTTGTTTGTTCTACGTTTAATGGTCGCAGCATTTGTCCGTCGTCTTCAGTTGTCGGGACCTCCAACTCACCGATATTTTGCTTGTAAAGCCGTTCATCAAAATTGTCAACCCATCGCTTCGATGTGTCCATTCTGTCGGAAATCAGATTTCCCTCTTTGTCTCGACAGGATGAGCATGGAGGTGTATATGGTATCATCCTGCTGACTTGTTGGTAGAACTTCTGCGCTTGGCGCGATCACACCCTGTACTTTTCGAGTTCATAGATCTGTTGGTTCGGCCAAGCTTTCTTTCTCCGTCTGTGAAGTCGTTTCTCCGCTCTATGAAGTTCGTGATAAGTCTCCGTGCAAGTTTAATAATAATGCGAAAATGCAAGGTTACATAAATTGTTCTTTAGATTCCAGAATTAAGGATTCATAATTTATCCCCATCATCTAAATTTGCGAGTTAAACAAAAATCAGTCTGCTCTAGTGAAGCTCGACGCCCTAGTCTCGTTGCTGGAACGGACCTCGTTTATATTTTGTGTGGAATGCTGGATTTCGGATGACGTAACTTTCGGTTCCTGATCAATTTGTTTACAATCAGGTGTTTCAGTAGGTATCAAAAGTTTTTTGTCAAGTTTTATAGTTTTGGTTGGAGTTTTGATCGCGGGTATGATTGAATCATTGATATATTTGGCTACTCCTAGTTTTATGTTGAATTCAATGTTATAATTCTAATTCAATGGTATGTTGAAAAATAAAATACCGGCTCTGGCTGAAGATATGGTTTCCTGTATGGTTTCAACTTGTCTTTTAATCAAATCTAATTTAATAATTTGTTCTAGGAGTAGGTTTTGAACAAAATTTCGACCTTTTGCTGCAGTAATGCTGTTAATTTTATTTGAAATTGTCATTCTAATCCGACAGCGTTTCGAATGAGATTTAGGGTTTCATTAAAATTTTCATTTATTTTTATTTGCGGGTTGTGATTTTGTATCAAGTTGTGAGTATTCTGGTCAATGATTGTCAAGTGTTTTTCCATGTTTTGTCGGACATCGTTGTCCATCGTCCCGAATATCCAGTTTATTGCTGTACCACCCAGGTTATTAACCTCGTTTGGAGTTATGTGGAATTATTGTTCTGGTACAAGATTTGATACTTTCTGTTTGGTAAATTACTAGATTCTTATTTATGTTTGGCTTAATTGAATTCATGGTTAATTCGATTTTATTGACTAAATTTAATGTATCCTTGGGATGGACGGTGTATCCCACTTCGCAGTTGATTTTTAAGGTTTTGTGTTTATTAAAATCTGTTTACTGTCTGTCTGTTTGTCCGTCACACGTATTTTTCTCGAAGACGATTGAGACGAGTGCCTAGCCCCAAAACACCCTCCATACTGATACCTGTTCAAATAAATTTAATAATAGTAAAATATATTAGTAATTGACAGGAAAACCCCCGTTAAGTTCCTCCTAGAATCACGAAATGCAGTAATGTACAGCATGGAGCATGATCGTACCAAATTTGGTGAAAATCGCAATATTACTAACAAAGTTATAATAGGTCAAAGCTGTCGCTTCTGTGCAAATTGAGGATTTTGAATGCCAATATCACTTGAAGTGGATATTTTCACATAATATATGCATATATTACGTGCTACATACTAATGGGACAAATGCACACTCAAATCTCTTTATAAAAGAAATACACAAAACCTTTCATACCTGAAGCGTCTAGCTTCCGGTTTCCTGACTTGTTTCTATAACTAACGTTTGTTAACATAACGGAGTCATGACTAGGATTCCAATTATGAACAATAACTGAAAAATTTTGAAATTTTTCTGGTTGGGTTACAGAAGTATGATTATCTTTGTTAAAGAAGTATTATAGTATTCCCTGTATTATCTCTAGGATTATCTTTTTTCGAAGGTATGGGATATGTGGTTGTGAAAACGTCATTTTGCTATTACGTGAAATATATTCGCCGACGATGCAGCTAAATACGCCGCAGTCATCTCCATTTTCCTACTGCTGGGTTTCTTGGAAGTTTTCCTTTACAAAATCGGATCTGTCTGTAAATAATTTTCGAAAGTATCGAGTAATATTGAATTCGGCGTATCTAACCAGTCGTGGTATCAGTAGTATCCAGTCCGAGAAGTATATAAAGGTTATATCTATGGTAGAAAAAGGAGACCAGGCAGACTCTGCCTGTGATGGAGCGATAGCGTGGGCTAGGACGCCAGACAGCTTTTAGGGACATCGAATTGGTGGACCTCGGCGCAAAACCGGGATATCTGAAGTTCCTTATTAAAGCAGGCCTAGACCGAATACTGGTTGTTGTACCGTTGATGATAAATTTAGACTGCTCTTTATGCCTAATGAATTTATAATTTTTAATAAATTCTTCTTTTCTTATTTCATTGTACTTCTGTCGGTTTTCATTTCTTGTTTCTATAATTTTCGGTTTTGTTTTCTCTATCGTTTTATTAAAATCGGTTTACTGTCTGTCTGTCTGTCTTTTTTTTTTTTTGTTGAGGAGGTGGAAATCTTCAAAAAGACACTGGTCTGGACACACCAGCGTGTGGGATTTTTACCCACTAAAACCACCCCCGACTCCCTCCCTGCCCCGCGGAACCACCATAAGGTATTACATCACGGGGCGGAGTCAGCTCACTCTAGCTTTGTCACCTTTCTTCTATACGCGGCGCACGTGAATCTATCTTGAATAGATGCGATCATGGAGTTGACCACATCCCAATTCTCTTGATGTGCTAGCATTTTCGGTACCAGATTTTCTGGTACCAGCACCTCTCCTAGGGTCTCCTGTAGATTCCTCCTTTCTTCCATAAATCTCGGACAGTGGAAGAATACATGCTCTGGGTCCTCTGGGACTCCATTGTGAAATCTCCAATTTAAACCTGTGAAGGTATTGGGGATATCCTCCGTGTCCCGTGAGAAACTGGGTGAGATTATAATTAATCTCACCGTGTCGTCTCTCCAACCACTCCTTGATGGCAGGAATGAGCCTGTGCGTCCACCGGCCCTTTCCCGAGCGTTCCCACCGCTCTTGCCATCTATTTATGGATCTCTCCCTCTCAGCGTTCTTCGTCCGCGATGAGGAAGAGGTTGGCTTTGCATTGTATATATTCGCCATCTCATCTGCCAAGATGTCAATCGGCATCATTCCAGAGATGACGAATGCTGCATCATCTGAGACAGTCCTGAAGGCAGAGCGTACCCTCAGGGCTGTCCTCCTGTAGACTGAACTCAGTTTGGTAGCATTCCCTGATATCCACAACGCCTCCCTCCAAACTGGGGTCGCATAGAGCATGATCAAGGTCATCACCCTGGCTATAAGCAACCTAGAGGTATGCCGTGGCCCTCCCACGTTCGGCATCATCCTCGCCAGGGCCATACTAGCAGTGGATGATTTATCACAAACATACTGTAAGTGTTGCTTATAGCTGAGCTTCCTGTCTATCACCACCCCCAAGTATTTAATGGTCGGCTTGGAAGTGATGATATGATTCCCGATTCCAACACAGGCGTAATTTCTCTTCCGGCGCTTCGTGATGAGGACCGCTTCTGTTTTTTCCTCCGCAAGCGTCAAACCAGAGCTCTCCAACCAGCATTTGACAGCACTGATTGCCTCGCTTGAGTATAACTCAGCATCTTCAAGATGCTTTGCGACAACAACCAGCGCTATGTCGTCAGCGTAACCCACCACTGTGGCTTCCTCCGGAAGGGGAAGATTAAGTACATCGTTGTACATGATGTTCCACAATAGTGGGCCCAATACGGAGCCCTGTGGGACACCGGCGGAAACAACGTACTCCTGCGGTCCGTCATCAGTGTCATACCATAGCCTCCTTTCAGTTAAGTAACTATCGACGATAGCAGCGAGATAGGCGGGAATACCAATCTTCGCTAGGGATTTGCGTATTAGATTCCAATTGGCCGAATTGAATGCATTTTTCACGTCCAGGGTTACCACCACGCAATATTTGCTGGTACTACCCTTTCCGTGAATTGCATCTTCGGCCAAGCCAGTAACCAATTTGATGGCATCAATGGTTGATCTGGCTTTTCGGAACCCATACTGCCGATCTGAAAGGCCGCCTTGGCCCTCAACAACCGGGAGTAATCTATTATAGATTACCCGTTCTAACATTTTCCCCACCGTGTCCAAAAGAATATGGGTCGGTATGACGATGATTCACCTGGAGGTTTACCAGGCTTAGGCAGAAGTACCAACTTCTGTCGCTTCCAAGCCGCCGGAAATATTCCTTCGGACATGCACGCTTCAAACAGCTCAGCGAACATGTCCGGCCTGGATTTCACGGTAAGCTTAAGGGCCTTATTCGGCACTCCGTCCAGGCCCGGTGCTTTATTGTCTCCTATTCTGCTGCAGATCTCCAGCAGCTCGTCTCTGGTGACTGGAGGAATTGCCGTCACATTCAGAGGTGGTCGGAATATGTCGGTGCTCTCCTCTTGCTGGGGGAATAACCCCTGGATGATTTTCAGCAAGAGGGTGGGACACGTGATCTGCGGAGAGGAGTGGCCTCTGAATCGTCCCATCACTATTCTATAAGCACTCCCCCACGGGTTGATGTCCGCTTCTGAGCAGAGCTCCTTAAAGCATTTTGTCTTGCTTCGCTGGATGGCGAGCTTGAGGGTTTTGCGGGCTGCGTTATAGGCGCACTCTTTCTGCCCCTGATCGACTCTACCTACCGCCCTCTGAGCCGCTCTTCTGGCTCGGTGGCAGGCTGATCTAAGACCGGTCAGTTCATCATTCCACCAGTAGTTTGGTCTTCTACTGGGGAATGAGCACCTCCTAGGCATAGACGCGTCACATGCTTTGGCGATGCATGTCTGTCTGTCCGTCTGTCTGTCTGTCTGTCCGTCACACGCATTTTTCTCGGAGACGGTTATAGTGATTGACATCAAATTTGGTAGAAAGGTGGGAACTGTGAACGCTCACGCATACAGTGAATTACATCCTTTTACGTCGAATTTAAGGGGGGTCCCCATACATGCAAAAGGGGGTGTAAAATTTTTTTTCATCAAATATAGTCATGTGGGGTGTCAAATTAAAGGTCTCGATTAGTACTTTTCAAAGCCGATCTTAGTTTTGACATTCATTGGGAGGGTGGGGAGCGCGGAGGGTTGAAAGTGATCACTTCTTTAAGGGGGCCATTCTCAGAAACTACCAAACCGAAAAATCTGAAAAAAATCAGGAAGGTGTTTTTCCCCCAAATTTAGCGCTCGAACCCTTTCAGTGGTTGTGTTGTGGAATCTTTCGATATCAGCGTTGCCAGGATGGCTGTTGGGCTTTGTGATATGATATAAATATTTTCTATATTAATTGTATTGAACCCATTGTGAAGTACAAATTTGTCTACCTTTCCTCTGATTGATAAGAATTGTATTATTTTTTCGAGAAGAGTGGGGGGTGTTTGCAGATGGAATAAATATCAACATGAATGATTTCGTTTATTGTTGACGGGGTCTCAGTTAGTTTTTAATCGGTTTTGTACCGTATTTTGCTCCACTGCAAATATCGCAGTTGTTGATTATTTGGTGGACTAAAACTTGCAATTTTGGGTTGTAAATTTTGGTTTTGATTGCCTCGTATGTTGGTATTCAATCAAAGTGTCTTGTCTCGTTTTTGTGGTATAGAGATAGAAATTTATGCAGTTCTTCCTCTTTTTCAATGTCAGTGGCAAGGAAGCTACATTTCACGAATTTGGTTGCGTATAAATTGATGATGTTTATTATGTTCGTGATCGTTAAGGTTTGGTAATATATCTGCGTAGAATACTACTAAGATTTCCGTTTTCGAAATCCTGTGTATCCACGAAGATTCTCCTATTTTTGAAAGGATACTCAAATTCATGGTCCTTTTTAAGGTTAACCTTATTAAAATCGGTTTACTGTCTGTTTGTCTGTCTATCTGTCGCCACACACATTTTTCTCGGAGACGAATTTGGTAGACAAAATTGACACCGAATTTGATAGAAAGCTGGGAACTATGAACGATCACGCATACAGTGAGTTACATTTTACGTCGAATTTAGGGGGGGTCCCCATATATGCAAAAGGAGGGTGTAAATATGATCATGTGAGGTATCAAATTAAAGGTCTCGTTTAGTACTTTTCGAAGCCGGTCTTAGTTTTGACATTTATTGGAAAGGTGCGAAGTGCGGGGGGTTGAAAGTGATCATTTCTCTAACGGACCCATTCTCAGAAACAACTTAACCGAAAAATCTGAAAAAGTCAAGAGGTTGCCACTGTATGGTGCCTAGGCTTCGAAATACCCTTCATACCGACACCTGCCCAAATAAAGTTAATAATAGTACATTACTATAATTTTTAGTAATTGGCAGGAAAACTCCCGTTAAGTTCCTCCTAGAATCACGAAATTTCGCAGCAATGTAGGGTACAGCACAGATCATAATCCTACCAACTTTGGTAATATTACTAACAAAGTTATAATAGATCAAAGCTGTCGCTTCTGTGCAAATTCAACACTTTGAATGTCAATATCACTTGAAAATGGACATTCTCACATAATATGTGCATATATTACGTGCTACTTACTAATGCGACAAATACACACTCAAATCTCTTTATAAAAGAAATACACAAAACCTTTCATACCTGAAGCGTCTAGCTTCGGGTTTCCCGACTTGTTTTCTTTTAGTATGATTTGGGTTCTGAAGCGGTTTACTACTCTTTCTCTTGTGAGTGAATATTTTGCACTTCTATTGATTCGTCGATGGCATTCACCTCATCTTCGGATGGGTTATTCCATTTATCTCCGAATATGTCGCTTATTTCGAGAACTAGTTCATGCAATAAATAGATTTCTTGTATGATACTGTTGATTCGGCTTGGAAAGTCCGCTATGCGGCTGTCTTTCCCTTTTATGTATGTATGTATTTTCATATTATACTCTCTTAGTGAAATTAACCACTTCTGTAAACATGGGTTAATATCCTTGCCAGTGTACTTTTTTTAAGCCACTTGATTAGCGGATGATCTGTTTGGGAGTCGAATTCCTTACCGAACAAATAGAGTCGAAAATATCGTGTTCCCCTGACGATGGCAAGTTCTTAATCGTTGACTAATTCTTCTCATGATGATGCCCTTCTTGTTGATTTTGAGAAATATGACCAAGATATTGAGTTTCTTTTTCGACCTACCTATCAAATACTTCCTTATACTATTTATGTGCTCCTCAAGCGACGAACTAACCACACAAATTTTGTTAATTAGACCTATTAGAACCATCAACCTTTGAATGATGAAGGGTTGAGGGTGCATTCTTCAACGCAAATGGCATTCTGATATATTAATCATGACCAAATGGAGTGGAGGACTTGGTGAAATTCCTAAGTCGAGGCTAGTGAAATAATGTACTCCCTCTAGTTTCTTAAGGATGCCCTCAATGTTTGGTATAGGAAAGCCTTCGCTGATTGTGACTTCGCTTACACGTTTATAGTCTATAATGATCCTCCATTTTTGTGCCCCGGAATTACTCAAATTTGTTTGAAGCGATCCATAGTGGACTGTTATAATTACTGTGGGTAACTATACCGTGGTCAAGCATTACTTTAATTTGCTTACCAATTTCTTCCTCATGAAATTGAGGATATCTATACATTTTTAAAAATATAAACGGTTATTGACTCTTGTCACGATTTCATGTTGTGTTTCATAAGTGCAAGTTAATTTGCCACCTTCTTTGTAAAATAGGCTTGGGAATTCGTTTCAAGTTTTTAATATGGCTTGTTTTTCGATACAATTGAAATGATCGAGATTAAGTTTATCGATATCGATGTTTCTGATATAAGCGCCGTCCTCATACTCGAAATAAAGTGTATCCTTGTTAATTTCTATGTATCCCTTATCTAAATCCATTTTTGCTTTTAAAGGAATAAGAAAACTTATTCTAATAATACCATCAATATTGAATTCGTCGGGTGTAGGGGTTATTATTTTGTTGTAAACTTCCCTGATACCGTTTAGTGTTGTTAAAATGGCGATTTTGGAAGTTTTTATAATGGGTACTTTTTTAAAATGTTGTTTGACAATACTCATTTAATTCTCATGTCAACCAGAAAACTGAGTTTAGTATTATCGATAGTTAAAGGTACTAAGGGCAAGGTTTTCCCTGAGACCTTTCCTGAAAATTTATACCTCCCTGGATATTCCCAACTTCCATAGGTTCTGAGTCGTCAAAATTGTATTGTCTTGCTTTAAACTGTCTAGAGTTTTTTTGTTTTTTTGTTAGATTGTCTACTCTATCCGGAACTATTTTTATCGGACTTTTTGTACTGTTCTGAGTTTGTATTTCGCCGAAATTGTCCCGAATTGTCTGCATTATTATTTGAATATTGTTGGTTATAGCCAACCGATTGGCTTGGAATTGTAGTTTTTATAATAGTACGATTGGAATGGTTATATTCGTTTGGTTGGCAGTTAATTTCGTTATTATTATTATCACGATTAAAATGGTTATTGTAGCGATTTGATTTAGAATTATTATTATCACTGTTTGGGTATGAATTTTTACTGTGCATCGGTAATTGTTATTTCCTGAATTTTTAAAGCTCCCACTTTTGATTTTTAAGGTTTTGTGTAAAACAAAACCTTATTAAAATCGATTCAATGTCTGTCTGTCTGTCACATGCATTTTTCTCCAAAACGGCTAAACCGACCCGAACGAAATTCGGTGGACAGATGGGAACTATGAAATCCCACGCATACAGCGAGTGGCATAAATTTAGGTGGAGTTTAAAGGGGGGCTCCCCATACATGCAAATGGGGGATTCAAAAATTTTTTTCACCGGATATAGTTGTGTAGGGTATCAAATGAAAGGTCTCGATTTGTACTTTCCGAAACTGACATTAGTTAGCATAAATTGCAAAGTGCGTGAATAAGGAGTCAAAATGTACGCACTTGAAGTGAGACAGGACTCATTTTCGGCAACTACCCAACCTAAAAATCCGAAAAAAATCAGGGTGGTGCACCTAGATGAAATCTAGGCCTCAAAATATGTCCCACTCCGATATCTGCTCAAATAAACTTACTAATAGTATATTACTATTTTTTAGAAATTTACTGAAAAACCCCCCTTAAATTCATCCTAGGACTTACGAATTTGGTACTAGCATAGGGGACAATATTTCGTATATATGTGCTAAATTTCATGGAAATCAGGCAATTAACGCCAAAGTTATAGCAGTTCAAACTTAGCAATTTCGCGCGAATTTTCTGCTTCCAAAGCCATGCAAATCAGATGCTGACGTCATAATTAACGAGAATAATTGAAATTCCAGTGAAATATTAAAATTCCATTCAAGAAGAATCTAATTCTCCTTAGCCCTTTTTTATATTTGATGTTGGTTTAATTGTTTTCATTCACTAATAATATTAAACTGAGAGCGTGAAGCGTATGAGGTTGACCATTATCGACACAGGGCTTTCCATCAAATGATTTATTTAAATCGCTTTCTAGAAAATCGAGGGCAATGGAATTTTTAGCTATATTGCACGGAGCTGTCGTGCACTCGTCGCTCCTCACATCTTTTTCTTTTTCTTCAGCCTTCAGTTCACAAGCGGGGTCGGCTCGTGATGATCGGTTTCGTCATTTTATTTTATCAAATGCCTGATCAGGATGTAATCGCGAGACCTTTAAATCCCCATCCAGTGTATCAAGCCACCATTGTTTTGGCCGGCTTTTTGGTTGCTTACCATTGCTTTCGATGTTCTGATCAATACTGGTTGTTGAATTCTCGTTAGCGTGAATTACCAGATCGCACCATCGAAAACGCCTCTCTTGCAGTTCTTCCACGATCGATGCAAACCCATATCGATCGCGGATATTCTCATTTCAGACGTAATCAAAACGTGTCACGCCATCAGTGCAATGCAACATCTTCGTCCCCATTACCGCAAGACGCCGTTCATCGTCCTTTATAGTCGGCCAAAACTCAGAACTATAGAGAGTGGCAGACGGACGACATTGCAGTAAATTTTAGACTTGGGACGTGCGCTGATACGTCGATCACAAAGAACACCAGTTGGGGGATGCCACTTCATCCAGGTTGCATTAATGCGTGAAACAATTTCATTACGCAGTTCTCCATTGGCTGATAGCGTTGACTCGAGATATTTAAATCGCTGAGTTCTGGCAATGGCAGTAACCTGCCCTTCGAGATACTTAAATCGCTCAGTTCTGGCAATGGCAGTAACCTGCCCAGAACTGAACGATTTCAATATCTCGGGTCAATGCTATAAGCCAATGGAGAACTACGTTATGCTCCTCACATAGGGAAACACAAAACCTTTTATACCTGAAGCGTCAAGCTTCCGATTTCCCGACTTGTTTTCTAACTATAATGAATTATTTCCGTCCCGTCTTACAAATCTAAATCGTCAAAGTTCTTAAAGACTCCAGTATTTTGGGTAATGTTAATACGGTGACTATTTTCAGGGGAATAGTTTGTGGGTTTATTGTCACGGAAATCATATAATTCATTTAAACTATTGCAAATTTCTTTAAAGTTATCAAATAGTCTCACTTTAAGAGATCGACATTCATCCATGAGTTTTTTGTAACTTTTCTTTGGTCTGAAGTTGGCTTGCAACTCCGTTTTAACAGCATCCCACTTAATATTTTCGCCTAATCGATAAATGCACCGCTTGACTTCTTCTTATATTTTTTCTTTGATAATGATTATCATTGATAAACTTGTCAATGCCAGTAAATGCTCTAGCATGGCTAAATCTGTTCAGGATTTGGTCCGTGGATAACTCAAATTCCCTTATCTCTCGCTGTTGCAACTGCTGCGGTTGTAATTGTTGCCGCAGACTATCGATGTCCTGTTAGCATTAGGCGTCCTAATCGCGTAATGCCTTCTAGATTCGCCATTATATTATTCGAAGCTTCATTTATGGCTCGGTTGTTGTCGATCGAAGCTGACCTCGCTGATCGCATCAAACTAACAAAGTTCGAGGAGTTGGTAATCGGCACTATATACTTTCACAATTGCAATGATTTTTTTGGGTTCATCTACATATGAAGTTGCACAAACTAAAGACATAACTATGATTTGTTGGTCACAATATTCACTGATAATTTCAGTTATAATTTTAACAAAAAATTTTAATTTTTTCCCAATTTTTCCTAAATTCATAGTTTGATAAAACAGCACTTCACTATATGATTGTAATACTAGTAGAAAGCACTGTTCCGTTCACGAGGTTCGATTAGTACTTATTCTTTAGAAAAAGACCGAAATCGAACTGGCGGAGTGATAAATGGTTATCTATCATAAAAAAATAATTAAACTTCTTAACCATTTCACATCCGCTGAGATTCCTCTTCTTGTGGATTAAATGGCTAGCCATCGTAACATGCGGATACGGACTGTTTGTTTCTCAGAAGAGAAATCGCCGCTGATGATCTCCCCGGAAAGTTATTTATCGCTCCACCTGCAATTACTGCAGACATACTGCCTCCACTCGTACGGAAATCTTGGGAACCCGCGATCCTTCTCAGAGACATAGAGAAGGGGATGATCGCCAAAATTTCAAAGAAAGGAACCCGCTTTGAGTGTGAATGGTATCTGCGTGTTCCCTGCCGTCGCAAAGATAATAACTAAAATAATCCTGGAACGCATCAAAGAACATCTCGAAAGCTTGATCAACAGAGAGCAGGCTGGTTTCCGCTCCGGATCCTCCTGCATCGTCCACATCGACACCCTATGGATCATTCTGGAACATTGCGCGGAATTTAGATCTTCGCTGCACCTGCTCTTCATTGATTGAGCAACATGTCCGAAGCACGTGGAGGAATTCAATGAACGATGACATCTTTCTCAAACACTTTGACTACGTTGATGACATTTGTTTGCTCTCTCGTCAGAAGAAACACCAACAAAACCAAGGTTCTCAGTGTGACGGGTCCGTATCTATATTAATGGGCACACCATCGAAAGCGTTGACCAATTTCTATATCTAGGAAGTGTGGTTTCCGCGGACGGTGACACCAAACTTGTTGTTGCTCGACGCATTAACAGCGCTAGATCCGCTTTCGTTGCCCTGTCTAAAATCTGGAAATGCAGTTATCTCAAAACTAACAAGCCAAGAGCACTTGGCGCAGAGCATTAAAAGCGGAGTGTGAGCATTCCGAGAAGTCGTGAGGGAGACAAAAGTGTATTTAAGGTAGGTGTGGTTGACGCACTACACCCCACCAAGGGGTGAACTATCTATACATATGGATATATGTAACCCGAGCAAAAATTGAGTATGCGAGTATTTTACAAAAAATGACATTTTTACTGGAAGGAAAGTATTCTGCAAACCATTCAATAATGTTTACAGTGGTAGGCGCAAAAGTTCGTAAAGCCGCTTCACACGTTACGTCAAGAATGAAGTGTTACATTCGTTGAGCTACTCCAAAAAAAACTTAACAATTTGATGCCAACTTTTATACACCTTCTTTTGGACTCCTCACTTTGCACGCCAGAATTCGTCTATTTGAGAGCATATTGCACCTGTCATATAAATTCACAGTGAAAAAGTAGCAGTTAGGATGTGTTGATGATAAAGCGATTGTTATGGAGAGAAAAAAAGCCATTCAGAACATGTATCGAAAACTAGATCTGAAGAAACTAATGATGGGACTTCAAGCAAAAGATTTTTTTCTAATCCTGAATTAGCTGCGGAAATAAGGGGTTGATTTTAATTCAATTTACCGAATCAAAGTTATCTGTTACATCGATATAATTTTCCTGGCCGCTTTCGAGGGGTTTTGTAAGTGCGAGGTCGCATCCAAATCTTAATTTCGTTGCTGGGTTTGTTTTTTTACTTGCCTACCAGGACTTAACCACCGACTAATCAGAAGAAGGTAAGAAATTGTCGCAAAAATGCCTCTCAAAAATCACGTACCACCCTCGAAATTCGTCGTAAGTGAGCGACTCCGCGGCGATGCAACAATCGTAAAAACTGGTATTGACTGTACGATCGAAAGATATAAGTTAATAAAAATATCGGGTAGTTATATTAAAAGAAACAATTTATTACTTCATGCCTGTTCGGCATTCTAATTACAACTAACTACAATTTTTTGAAATATAAAAGAAATTAATATGATTTTGCCTAATGTGCAATCATGCGATTTCATCGATTGCACCGATGACCCCAATAGTTGCAGACGTCGCTTTTGGATGTCGTGCTGACACAGGTGTGTTTGCGCGTGCAGCATTTCCGTTCGGGTTAACTCGCCCGGCTTTAAATGCGATAGTCCCCAATCGCTAAAAGAATCGTATGTCGTTGAACCTGACCTTGGTAGTTGCTGATCGTGGATCTGATGTTGGAATTGATGTTGGCGGTTCTGGATCGGATTTCGAAGACGACGATGATGTCGGAACCGGTGATGGTAGTTCCGTCGATTGCTTAACCTTTATTTCTGAAACGATATTCTTAGTTTTGAATTTTAAGCATAACTGGAAGGAAATGATGAAAGCGATAAAAACGCCAATTATGGTAAGTGTTGAGTATGTTGTTATTCGATGGATGCTAGTTTCGGTACGCATAAGCTGAATCTCGCTGGTGTTGTTTATATGGAGATTTTTCATCATTTGTAGTGAGAGCACTTCCTGGTAAGTGTTAACTTCTGGAGATGGTTGTAATATGGCAGGTAGCACATTCATCGTTGTTATATCGCGATTGACAAAGGTCCTTCCATTTACCGTTAAGCTCGTGTTATGGATTTTAACTAAATAGGTACCGTTTAGTTTATGGGCTATCTGCTCAGCTGCGATTGTACCAGTAAATTGGTTCAGCAAAATGGTACCGGATGCAATCTCTTCAATGGTTGGTATGTGCGCATTGCTGGTTGTCTTGCATGTGGCTGTAAGGCTTTT
Organism: Hermetia illucens; assembly: GCF_905115235.1. Classification (NCBI taxonomy): domain Eukaryota; kingdom Metazoa; phylum Arthropoda; class Insecta; order Diptera; family Stratiomyidae; genus Hermetia; species Hermetia illucens. The sequence continues at coordinate 98,317,985 of NC_051851.1, read as the reverse complement.
CATCAGGTTTGGTATGCAAGAGGTGTTTGAGATATCCAAAATTTCATCCGATTTACAAATGGTTAAAGAATTTACATTTTTACAGTTTTCAATTACGCCAAATATTTGTTCATCATTTTTCAAAATTTTACTAAATTCGATGAAATTGATAATATGTTTTTTCTTTACAGCTTTAATTAATAATGTTTCATAGATAGGCTTAGTCGTCAAAGGAATATTTATAATGTACAGTAAACATGACAAATTTGTTATTATTTTTACTTCCGCGAAATATAAAGCTTCTTCTATTGTGGAGTACGGTACAAATTCTTTATGTAAAATGTCAGTAGCTAATTTCATTTCTATTTTTGATAAAATAATTGAGTTAACGACGCCTAATTTTGCCCAATGAATTGCTAGGTTTATATTTTTCAATTCTTCTTTAATTATTGACAATCTGAATTTAACATCTAATATCATATCATAATTTGTTTTGTTGCTTTCCTTAAATAATCTCTGAATTTCGTTTGCAATTTGTGTAATATTATTGATTCTTTCAGTGTACATTTGATTGATTAGAACCTGTCTATTATTATTTTCTAACATATTGTTAATTTTTGCTTTTATAGTGACAAAGTCCTCGTGATCTGGATTACCTGCAATCCATTTCCAAGTACTGCCGATAAAATCAAGTGACCTTTTAATTTTTCGTGGTTTTAAATTTCGAATAAATTCCTGAATTTGTTTGAGCTCGTAAGATAAATGAGATGAGAAAGAATAGTGTCTGACTTCTGGGAGATTAAGAACAGGTTCAATATCTGTTACGAAGCGCTCGTATTGATCGATGTTGATAGTGTGGATCAATTTAAAATTTCCGTCTTGTATTTTTGCTCTTCCTGTGTGAAACAAGACGATTTGGGAGTTCGAGAAGTCCAAAATCTCAATTTTGGCGTTTACCAAGTAGGGTAAGATCCTGAAAAGGGAAGACTAGTTACGTATGTGGCTTTTATGTATGATTTTTCCAGATTCAGTTAAAACGGTTGTATTATTGTTTTCTTTAACAATTTCTTGTTTGTATCGTGCTGTCAATTTTGATCCCTTTCTTTTATTTTGTTTTACGTAGATAGTTTCTCCAGTTTCGTATTGCTTAGTGGGCTGTCTCGTCTTATTGTGGTTTTTTATGTCCGTCTGTTGTTTCTGTCTTAATTTCTCGATATTTGATAGCCGAATTCGTTCTAATTCGTCTGGGTCTATTCTTGGAGTTCGGCCGAAATGTAGCTCAACTGGTTTTTTTCCCGTAGTGGAGTGAATAGTAAGGTTGTATTCGTAAACAGCACGCTGCAAGAGATTTTCGAAGGATCTAGGTGGTCCTTCTTCCTTTAGGCATCGCATAATCTCAGTAAGCGTACTGTGCCAGCGTTCAACTTGGCCATTTATCTCACTTTTATAAGGGGGAGTCTTATAGATTCGGATTTTAAGGTCATCTTCTAATAAGGAGGTTATGGAGGCGGACCTAAGCGCTCCTTCATTGTCGATGACAACGATTTCTGGCACACAGTAAAAGAAAAGTAAGTCTGTAAGGGGTTGTTTAATATCCTCGATGGATTTTGAAGCAATTATTTTAGCCTGGGCAAATTTAGAAAATTTATCGACGGCAGTTAGAACTCTATGTCCCTCAGTGCTAAAGAGATCGATATGAATTGTATGACCTGCGTATGCGGGGATAGGAGTAGCGTTTAGTAAGGGTTTATTAGGGTGTCGGTCGTATTTATTTACTTTGCAAGTACAACATCGTTTTACTATGCTTTTTATTTTTGCCGACATTCTCGGAAAATAGAAATGCTCTAATAGCTGTAACCGATTTTCCTCGGCATTGCGGTGCGCTCGTTTATGTACCTGTAGTATTCTCTCTTCTTGCTCGGCCTCGTTAGAGACGTCCTCGACAAATTTCTGCGTATAGCGTATTCGGTAGCTACTGAAATGTTCAGGGTAAATTTCTTGGATGCGGCCCATATTCTCTTCGGCAGTTAGAAGACCATTTATGGTGTTAGGATTGAGGTAACGCTTGAAGATACTTATTAATTCATTATTTGAATATTGCGCCTTGATAAATATGTGTCTCGAATAATTTGGAAAAGGGTTTTGTAGCTGGTAGCTGTCTTCATTGCCGAATTTTAAAATAATTTGATTCCTGAATGCATTAATGGGTGACTCGACAGTAGGGATGAGGTTGTGTGACGAGCTCTCATCACTATGTTCTGTAGGGGTAAGGGAATTGATTAGGGTTGATTTAGGAGGCCGCGAAAGCGAGTCTGCGACAACGTTAACTCTACCCGGCTTGTACTCTAGCTCGTAGTTGTATTCCTCTAGGATGGCTTTCCATCTTTTCATCTTACTGTTAGTGTTCTTATTGCTAAGAGCATAGGTAAGTGGTTGATGGTCAGTGTATATTTTAATCTTTCGAGAACCATAAAGGTAGCTTCGCAATGAGGTCAGTGCCCATATAATGGCAAGCATCTCTTTCTCATTGGTAGCATAGTTTTCTTCGGTGTTTGTTAATGTTCTGGAAAGGAAGACGATGGGTTTTTTATCCTGAGAGAGTACTGCACCAATGGCGTAGTCAGAAGCGTCTGTTGTTAAATGAAATTCCTTTTCAAAATTCGGATGAGTCAGTACTACTTCTTTAGACACAAGACAATTTTTTAGATTATTAAAAGCATTTAAGGCTTTCGAGTCGAGATGAACGATTTTGTTTTTGGATTGATTTTTGGACACTCGTCCGTCTACCCCTCTTAAAAGAGACGTTAGGGGTTTTGCAATTTTTGCATAATCCTGAATAAAACGTCGATAATATCCTGACATTCCTAAAAATGATCGAAGATCTTTCAATGTTTTAGGTACTGCCATATTCGCAATTGCCTGGACCTTTTGAGGGTTAGTTTTGATACCATCCTTACTTACTACGAATCCTAAGAATTCTATGTCCGTTTTCATAAATTCGCATTTATCCGACTGGATTTTCATGTTGGAGGCTTCTAAGGTTTTCAACACTTTTTCAAGATTACTAAAGTGTTCTTCCTCGTTTCTTCCAAAGATGATAATATCATCAATGTAAACGTAACAGCACACCCCTATGTGCTCTCGGAGAATATCATCGAGGGTTCTCTGAAAAATGGACGGAGCATTCTTCAACCCAAACGGAAGACGGGTAAACTCGAATTTACCGTTGTTAATGGAAAAAGCCGTTTTTGGTATGTCGCGCTCCTTGAGTGGGATTTGGTGGAATCCACTCTTCAGGTCGATTATAGAGAAAAATTTGTTTTTGCCCAAATTCGCTAAAATTTCACTTATTTCGGGAATGGGGTATCTCTCTGGGATAGTAACCGTGTTGAGCTTGCGATAATCGATTACCATTCGATACTTTTTCTCACCGGATGCGTCTTGCTTTTTAGGAACGATCCAAACTGGTGAATTATAAGCGGATTTGGAGGGTCTTATTATTCCATCTTTGAGAAGCTTGTTTACTTCTTTCTCAACTTCTCCTTTCAAGGCCATTGGGTAGGGATATGACCTGGAGTATACAGGGTCGTCGGTCTTCGTACGTATCTCTCCCTTTACTGTGCTAGTATACGTTAACTTTTCGTCGGGTTCTGTGAGTAGTTTCGAGCAATTCTTAAGGATTAACTTTAACCTACTCGATTGCTCCTGGCTTAGATGTGTTGTTCTGATGTTAATGCTGTTAACAGTCTCTGAGATATGCTGTTTCAAAGGAATGTGTAAGTTAGGGTGAAGTGTCATATAGTTTTCGTCTGTGTGAATGATAGCTTTCATTTGTTTAAGGGTGTCATTACCAATTATACCATCGAATGAAATCAAACTTGGAAGGATAAAAAATTGAATTTTCGTTGCATCAGGGCCAAATAAGTTTACAAATGCATGATGCGTAATTTCGATGCTACCTCCTACGGAGTTAGCGTAGAAAGCTCTGTTGTTTGGTATATGGTTTCGGATGTGTCTAGGCTGTATATAATTTTTGTTAGACCCTGTGTCCACAAGAAATCTGAGACGCTCTCCACTTCGTACTACATGCTCGAAATATGGGAGTGAAGAGCGTGTTAATCTAAAAAATAGATATCGTCCAGCTGTTCGGATTGGTCGATACTTGGTTCGTCACTAGTGTCCACATAGTCAGTTAGGGTCTGGTCATAATTAAGGTCCTCTTGGTTCATGTCTTGTTCGTATTGTTCCTCTGTAACATCATTGGTTTCATCAGGTTCTGTGTAGTACACTCTTTGTATCTTAGGTGGAGGGTGATGCCTCTGGGAGGCTTGTTGGGGACGTTTTGGTAGCCAACGTTGGTTTTGGGGTCTATTGGCATAATTTATGGCGTGAGACCTGATGGATTGGTCAACATCCATAGGTACTGGTCCTCGTGGTGGTCGAGGAGGAGGTAACTTATTTTGGGGAGCCTCATGTTGGGGTTGTTGGTAACCTTGTGAGTAGAATCGTGGTCTCTGTGGCACTTGAGGATTATGGACCAATTGTGGATGAAAATCGCGCTTAGGGGCTGGTATTGGTGCCTGTCTAGAAGGAATAGACATCATTCTACGTGGTGGAACAAGAGGTGGAGTATTATGGAGAACCTTCCGTGGATTGGTGCTGGAATTATTCGCGTATTGGGCACGATAATCCATGTTTTGAAGTTTGAAACACAAATGTAAGGCCTGCGGTAGGTCTGCCGGTTCGCGAATGCTAAGCAACCGTGGCAAATCACCTTTTAGTCCTCTGATAAACGTATCAAGTGCTTTTTCGCGGTACGATTGAGTCATGATATTCATCGCGTCCTGACTCATTTCAATCGACCCTAATTTGTTAAGTATAAGAGATAGGTGATTATACACTTCTTGATAGAATTGGGAAACGGTATTCGCACCTTGGACTAAGGTTGTCATCTGGTACTCTAAGGTACCAAGATCTCTTTTATCCGCGTAATGCAGATTTAAACATTTGGAGATTTTAGTCCAATTCAGAGGGGTATTGTACGATTCTAATGCTATATCTGCGTTACCTACAATTTTGTTTCTTATAACCGATAGTATACCGTAATATTTCGGCGTGCCTCTTAGATGGTCATAAATATGAAGGATTCTATCAACGCTCTTTCGCCATGAGCTGAATTCACCTGGTTCCCCAGAAAATGTCCTCAAGCTCTTAACGACGTCAGGAATTCTATCCATTTCGGACAGATTCTCATTATTACTGATATTAACTGGTACGTCTACTTCATCTCCAATGTCAGATGCGGGATTCAATAATGCACTAAACATTTGTCTCCCTTGAGTACGGAGAGTTTCCTCAACTACTCGGGAAATAGTTTGGAGCAGTTCGTAGTTCGGAGCATTATTAGACTCATTATGATTGCCATTAACCGGTGGTTCTAAAGTGGGCAAAGCATCAGCAAGGCCATCGAGATTTAATCGCGGTGGTTGAATCAAATTATGAGGATTCGACATTTTTGAATAACTAAAAGATCACCTTTCCCGATAAATTCAAAAAGATTGCAGATATTCACTATTCACTTCCTGAATTCAATCACTTTTAATTATTTCACTTTTGATTATGTCAATTCAAACCATTCGCTTTTCGAGTATTTTTCTTTTGAATTAAAATAAATTAAATACTTTTGTATATAAAAGACAATTTAGTGACAATAATGCAATAGCTTTAATAAATGAATATAAGGTAAAACAAAACATACAATTCTTAATTGAACCTTTAAAACTTTGAATTTATTCTAATTGAATCTGGTTAGCTTTTTTAGAGAAATCAATTTGGCGTAATTTTACAATAATAATTTGTAATTACTTACATTAAGAACGCTCTTGCTTTCATATCGGATGAAATTTTGTTTTGTTCGAATTTTATGGTGAACTGCTTCGGATCCTTAATCAGCGATTGCCCTTTTTGCCTCCTTTGGTTATTCAAAGGCTACTTGGGGCTAAATCAGGAAAAACACGCGTGCTTCGAAATTTTGGTTAATTCCGGTTTTATCTTTTCCACTCCGAAAACTTTTCATTCGCGTTTACACGAAAACGATTACTTGGTTATCGCGTATCGTTTTAAAATTCGCGGAAACTTTGCGATAATGTAACGAAGTTACTAGAGATTCTAAGGATAAGACTTATCAAAAAAATCACACGTGCGAAGCGGTCCCTGCTCGGGCGCCAGTTAATAAAAATATCGGGTAGTTATATTAAAAGAAACAATTTATTACTTCATGCCTGTTCGGCATTCTAATTACAACTAACTACAATTTTTTGAAATATAAAAGAAATTAATATGATTTTGCCTAATGTGCAATCATGCGATTTCATCGATTGCACCGATGACCCCAATAGTTGCAGACGTCGCTTTTGGATGTCGTGCTGACACAGGTGTGTTTGCGCGTGCAGCATTTCCGTTCGGGTTAACTTATATAGGTATGCGGGATTGTGTGTGGCGGCGGATCGTTGCATCTGTTAAATTAACGTGGATGTGAATTTTCTTTGAATAACTCAGGGAGCATTTCATAACGTTTAAATTTGCGTAATACTCTAAGTGGTGAAGTGCCGAGCTTTATTTGTCGCTGCTTCTGTTATTGGACTAACAACCTAAAATGTCGGCTTGTCGAAGGGGGTGAATCTTTGGAATCGGGAGGCATCAGACATTACAAAGTAAAGTAAAGAAAGGACAGAATTGCAATAATCATATACATGTGCGTCCCCCCAAATTAACAATCAGCTAATTATTATCTCCTGATCGAGACTATTGGGAAAGTGCCTATTTCGCACGAACCGTTTAAGGGTTGGCACGTCGGACTTCGCAGTGAGCTACGGAGGGTCTCCATTTTTTATTCGCGGTTGATTCACCTCACCCGTCGGGTCCTTTTGGATGCGAGCAAAAAGCGGAAATATTTGGAAATTTTGAAGTTTGCTCATGTTTCGGTGGTCTCTACTCGAGCTAGAAATTTTCGCCTGGATAAACGGTCGACACAAGTGGAAATATTAAGCACCGGCGACGGAACAAGGGCAGCGAGAAACCGGTGCATTAGCAACAGTTTGAGCAATCATGGCGGAAGCGGTGAAGTACAAAAAGGAGGCAAATTGTTTCTAATCGAACCACCAAGCTGTTCGACAAGCAGATAATTTAAGACGAAATTCAATGTGCAAGTCTATAAAATCTAAAGAGTTTCACAATGTAGGGTTTACCCGGTTTTAATCGTGAGTAGGATTTGCCCGTTTTGCACAATAAGTGCTTCCTTGCAATTGGGAGGACGCACATATATATGATTATAGCAGTTCTGTTCTTTCCAGTCACTTCAGTTCGCTGTACAGCTTCAAAATTTTGATTCGCCGCAAATATCTTGATGGATAAAAGTGTTTTGATTTTGTTTCTGGCTTCGGGACAACCTAAGATTTCAATCTGTTGTTGATCATCTGCGGCTTGCGAAACTAAGATTACTAGAATAAGAACACGATGTAAAAAGGCGTCCAAGTTCAGTAAAATAGTTATATCACTCAAAAATGATCGTCAAATAAGCAGAGGATAAGAAAAGATTTATATTGAAGAAGCATGAGCTATATACGTGCTTCTATTAATGGAGATGAAAAAAGGAAAGGCTTGAGTAATAGCTATGGGATATGATCAATTGGTCATCATAGCAACCAGTTGAACTTTAGTCAGACTCATTAGTTCTTATCTCTAACCAATATTAATTTATTAAGTCTTAGCTGTAAGCAATAATCATTTATTAATTCTTAGCTCTAAGCAATAGTCTTTTATTAATTCTTAGCTCTACGAAATCCTAATAAGATGCCTAATTGTTAAGTTTTTCAAAAGTGAAATAGGATCAATGGAACTATCATAATCGTCGAATATGTCCACTCGTAAAACACCAGCACTAAATAGATGTTGGATTACAAAAAGAATTGTAGTATTATCATAGCGAGGGAGTGTTTAAAACCTTTATTAGGTGCATATATTTTTTTAACTGCAGATAATAATAATAATCGTTGGCGCAACAATCCATATTGGATCAAGGCCTTGAAGTGTGTTAGAGCACTTCATTCAAGACCGTAACGGCACACCACAGTACACTGTGGGAGGCAATGTGGTCAGCATTGCGCTCGCCCGAGATTATTACCCTGATTTGACTCAGGTACTCATTCACAGCTGAGTCGACTGGTGTCCGACATCCAATCACGATAACAAATTTCTCTGCCCCCAGCGAGATTTGAACCGCGACCTTCCGCTACGAGATGCAGATAAGTCGAACAAAAAAACAAGTCGAGAAACCGGAAGCTGGACGCTTCAGGTACGGAAGGTTTTGTGTATTTCTTAGTACGTAGCGCGACCATATATTATGTGAGAGTATCCACTTTCGGGTGATATTGACATTTATAATCTTCAATTTTCAAAGAAGCAACAACTTTGACGTAATATAACTTTGTTAATAATAGTGTCATTTCCACCACTTGGTACAATCATGCTCTATATTATAGCCTACATCACTGCAAAATTTCGTGCCGCTAGGATGAATTTAAAGGGGGTTTCCAGCCAATTGCAAAAAATTATAGTAATATACTACTATTAACTTTATTTGAACAGATATCGGTATGGAAGGTATTTCGGAGCCAAGGCACCATGTAGTGGCAACCTCCTGAATTTTTCAGATTTTTCGGTTGGGTAGTTTCTGAGAATGGGTCCGTTAAAGAAATGATCACTTTCAACCCCCCGCACTCCCCACCTTTCCAACAAATGTCAAAACTAAGACCGGCTTCGAAAAGTACTAACCAAGATCTTTCATTTGATACCCCACATGACTATATTTGATGAAAAAAAATTTTACACTCCCCTTCTGCATGTATGGGGACCCCAACGTAAAAGGATGTAACTCACTGTACCTGTGAGCGTTACACAAAAAAGTAAATAAGATTGAATATTGTTTGCTGAAAAGAAGGAAACTAGTACGTTGACTTTAATTCCTATCCGGGAGAGTATGTATGATTAAAGTAATTAAGTTCTTGGTTCTTGCCCTCCCTGGGAAGGCGTCAGTCTTCCTGTTTAATTAGGGTTCTCCCCATTATGTTTGAAGCGGCAGGGGGTAAACGTCTAGGTTGGGATGAGCTGCCGCAGGGCCATCATGTCATCTGCCCCCCCAAGAAGAGGAAAGGAAGACGGGGCCACTCGTTGCGTAGATGCCAGAATCGCTGCACTTGACTCCGAAAATGATTCAAATGCCTATTTATAAAAGGCTTTCGGAGACACAGATAGTGATCAGACTTTGAAGAATCATGACACTCACCATAATCTTCGTACAAAGAAGTACATAAACTGTTTTTTCAAAGAATATAAATATCAAGTCATAGATTGAAAACATGTAGTTTTCCTACATTTTTTTACCAAATATTTTAATTTCATTGAAAAATAATTTCAATGACATAACGTCAATGTAGGAGTAGTAAGAAATAATATAAATTAAAAAACTAATTTTGACCAGCTAAATAGGCAACTCCCTATGTGACCCGGGAGGGGAACTGAAGGTCATTTAAGGTAACCGCGTTACGTGGGTGTGGTTTATGCGCTATACCCCACCAAGGAGTGAATAGCAACCATATATTGATCGATCAGTCATTTTTTTTGGTGATAATCGAGCAACTTTAAACACTCGACAATTCTTTAAAAATCAATATATCTGAAACTCCGTACGTCATTCTCTAGCTGTACTGATGTAGAATAATATATTATTTTTTTTGCCTCTATCTTTAAATTGGGACTAGTTATACTGCGTACCACGGAGCACCGCAAGATCGACAGGCTTCAAAACAATTGCGCCTTCTTATAAAAATTTACCACAATATACTTAAATATATGCGTAAAAATCAGTCCCACTTGTATTGTGCATGATTACAGTGGTGTTACCCCTAAACCACCGTTTTACTCATTGGTCTCCTTTAAAAGTCCATTCTCAAACTGGCGCACACAATTTGTTGTTACATCTACAACATTTGCCCTTTTTATAACCATAATATGGTTGTCCTTCACCCCTTGGTGGCGTTAAGCGCGTCAACCACACCTACGAACCATAGCTCGTGGTCACCTGAAAAGCATTTCAGCTCCCCCACGACTTCCCGAGACGCTTACACTCGTCCTTTACTGGTCTGCGCCAATTGTACTTGAGGCGATCCACTCATCGGCCATTTGCAATTGTCGCCCACCCTTCACCTGTGACCTATCCACTGCCACTTCCGCCTTCCCCGTACGAGTGCCAAGCCTGTGCGCCGACCAAGTTCTTCGTTTGAGGTAGTGTCAGGTCAACGTACTCCAATGATGCGACGCAGACAAGTATTAACGAAAGCTTGGAGCTTCTGAGTAACAGAAAAGTTCACTTTTCATGTGCTACTCTCTGATCTGTATCGACTTGCTAAAAGCTGTAACGAAGGTACACAGGATATCGAACACTTCTGTTGCGTTAATGACAAGATAGGTATTTTGCTTACCAACCGTCGAACCGCAACGGATAGATGGCGGGAATACTTCGAGCAGATTTCAACTGAAGAATTTGCTCATCCTCTACTTCCACAATCATTGCCGACATTTGGAGCAGTTCCACCTGTCAGCGCAACTGAAGTCGAAGAGGCAATAAACCGAATGAAACCGCGGAAAGCCACAGGACCTGACGACATTGCATCTGAGCCCTGGAAAGCGAAGAGCTGGGACCCAACACTGTGACTCAGTGAATTCTTTCATCGGGTTATTCAGGAAGGAAGAACACCATCTGACTGGCAAGAAAGTACCACTGTTCCAATATGGAAAAAGAAAGGTAATCCAGCAGAATGTTCAAATTGCCGTCCGATCCGGTTACTTTCCCATTCCATGAAGATTTTTGAACACATTCTTGACAACCGTATTCGCGAAATCGTTGAAATAACCGTGAATCAAGCCGGATTTGTCGAAAATTGAGGAACTACTGACACAATACACGCTGCGCGGTTACTCATGGAGAAACATCGTGAAAAGCATCGCCCTCTTTACATTGCATTTCTGGATCTAGAGAAAGCGTTTGACGTGTACCACACGAACTCATCTGTTATGCTTTACGGCAACACTTAGTACCAGAAGAACTCGTACGCTGGGTTCAATTGCTCTACCAAGATCCGAAAAGTAAAATTCGAAGTATGGCAAGTGTATCAAAACCGCTTCATGTCTCTGTTGGTGTTCATCAAAGAAGCGCCCTCTCACCACTCCGCTTTGTTCTTGTTATGGACACCGTCACACGGAGTATCCAACGTCCACCGCCCTATACACTGCTTCATGCAGATGATGTTTTCCTAGCAGCTGATAGCAAAAATAATCTCGAGCCAAAAGTGGAATGATGGCCTCATACAACACGGTCTCAGATTGAATCTAAACAACTGAATTTTTGGCGACCGATCCTCATGAAACAGGCACAATCACTGTCAGCGGCAGTAATCTGCCCAGAACTGATCAATTTAACTACCTCGGGTCAACGCTATCAGCCAATGGAGAACTGCGTTACGAAATTGCCTCACGCATTAACGCAACCTGGATGAAGTGGCGTTCCACAACTGGTGTTCTTTGTGATCGACATATCGACGAACGTCTCAAATCTAAAATTTACCGCAATGTCGTCCGTCCAGTCGCTCTCTATGGTTTTGAATATTGGCCGACTATAAAAGACAATGAACGGCATCTTGCGGTAATGGAAACGAACATGTTACGTTGGACTAGTGGCGTCACACGTTTCGATCACATCCGAAATGAGGATATCCGCGATCATTATGGGGTTGCACCGATCGTGGAAAAGTTACAAGAGAGGCGCCTTCGATGGTATGGTCACGCAATTCGTGCTAACGGGAATTCACTTGCCAAGATTGGTCTGAACATCGAAGTCGATGATAAACGACCAAAAAGCAGGCCTAAACAACGGTGGCTTGATACGCTGGATGGGGATTTAAAAGCCTCGAGATTGCACCCGGATCAGGCATTCGATAGAGTCAAATGGCGAAACCGATCACAACGAGCCGACCCCGCTTGTGAACGGGACAAAGGCTGAAGAAAAAGAAGAAGACTCTCAGCCTCAACTTGATCTTGGTTTTGGGATAATTGGCATTTCCAGATTTTAGGCAGGGCAACGAAAGCGGTTTTAGCGCTGTTAATGCGTCGGGCGACATCCAGTTCGGTGCCACTGCCCGCAGAAACCACGCTTCCTACATATACAAGAGAATGCAAACAGACGTCATCAGCGTAGTTGAGGTGTTTGAGGAAAGATGCCATCCTCCATTGAATTTCTCCATGCCCTCCGGACAAGACAGCATGAAGAACGTCACGGATAACAAAAAGAAAGAATATCGGTGACAAAATGCAATCCTGGCGGATTCCGCTTTGGACCTTAAAATCCTCCTAGATTTTACCTCGATGCAGCACGTGTCATTTACCGTAAGCATAAGTTTACAACTAATTCCCTTTTATTAGCAACTATATCAATTTTCTGCATTTCTCGCAAAACCATCTTATTCATCACACAATCTCTTATTTGATATATGCAACTTACGTCCTTTAAACCTAATAAACCCAAAACAAATTAAACAAATCGGCAAACCAGAAGCTGGATGCTTCAAATATGAAAGGTTTTGTATATTTTTTATATAAAAATATTTTAGTGGACACATCTCTTTTGTACGTAGCTCATAATGTATATGCATATGTTATGCCAGATAACAACGTAAAACGCTCAAACTGGCCAGCAGAACAATAAAGAATGCAGCAAGGAGCTCTGCTAGGAGGCGGACGTAAATCCGTCGGATAGAGCCCTATCCTTTCATTGAAAATTACCCGGAAGTTATTCTCCTTGCAAGAGAAGAGCACCTACAGCTTCCAGTAACCTCTGCATGTGGCGGTAGTCATCATGCTTCCCGAGACTTAAGCTTCAAACTTTCCCCCTCAGGGTCGTCAGAGATCAACTCCATGATCACGTCTATTCATTCATATTCAGGGCAAACTACCAAAGGCAAAAGAGACAACAAGATCGTGCTTACGTACGCCGCGTAGAGAAGAAAGACATCCTAGCAGCAAAATGTCTTTCAAAGATTTCCACCTCCTGACAAAAAACAGACAGATTTTGTTTTACACAAACCCTTAAAAAGGCCTCCTGACAAAAAACAGACAGATTTTGTTTTACACAAACCCTTAAAAAGGCCCGTTACATAATGTGTTTTATAGAAATACTTTTCAGAGGCATCTTTTCCCAACAAAATTGCCCTCGGCTTTTTTTCAAACTTTTTTGTAGTCTAAGTTGATGTTACGAATCTAAATATTTCTGCTTTATTCCGCGCGCAAATATGTATTGTGAATTGAATACCCCTGATAATAATGTACATACACATATAGTGGTTGAAAAAATGGACCAGCAAATTTAACTCATTATTTAGCATTTATTGGTTTCAAAGTCATATATTTGAATGGTATTAACGTCAATTTAACAAATACAACAAAATAATAAATAGAAAAATGTAAGAAAACCCTAAAAATAGAATAATTCGAAGATATCTACATTGAGCAAAATTGAAATCCGGACACCTTCGTACGAAATACAAAAGAGTTCAGAAAAAGTCGGGAAACCGGATGCTAGACGCTTCAGGTATGAACGGTTTTGTGTATTTCTTTTATAAAGAGGTTTGAGTGTGCATTTGTCGCATTGGTATGTAGCACGTAATATATGCATATATTATGTGAGAATATCCACTTTCAAGTGATATTGACGTTCAAAGACTTGAATTTGCACAGAAGCGACAAAGTTGGTAGGATTAAGATCTACATTGCTGCAAAATTTCGTGATTCTAGGAGGAACTTAAGAGTGGTTTTCCTGCCAATTACTAAAAATTATAGTAATGTACTATTATTAATTTTAGTTGAACAGGTATCGGTATGAAGGATATTTCGGAGCCTAGGCACCATACAGTGGCAGCCTCTTGATTTTTTTCAGATTTTTCGGTTAAGTAGTTTCGGAGAATGGGTCCGTTATCACTTTCGACCTCCTGCAATCCCCATCTTCCAACAAATGTCAATGTGTGTGCAATGATTGAGGTTTATTTGAATAAACCTCATTTTTTCATTAAAGTCAGCGCCTTCCTAAATTTCAGGTATTTAGCACTTCCGGCAATATGCCCGCCCCTCACTTCCTTCGCACAACAAGCATTCGGGGTCCCTATTGCACTCTTTGGCAATATGGCCTTTCTAACCATACCCTCTGCATCGATCGGGCCGATCAATGCCGCTGATGCATGCCTTCGCGAAATGGCCAAACGCGAGGCACTTCAAGCACCTCTTTAGAGATATCTGCTCTCTCAGATGGCAAACGACCTATCCGGTTCTAATCTTTCCGACCGCCAATAACTTCTGCGCTGCATTGCATTACATCCAAGGTGGCCGTTTGAGTATTGCCATAGGCTATCCGCAAACTCACAATGGACTCCTCGACAAGTTCCTCCAACTTGAACTGTTCCATCGAGGCAGTGCAAATTTCTCCTTTGGATGTTACTTCATCGAGAGCCTTGCAGTGTATATAGACCTCATGTTTTTGAGTCCGTACTGTGACATACTCCCCAAATGAGTTCTTCACTTGAGTTCGGAAGCCATCAGTTTTTCCCAAGCTGGTTTTTTTCAGCTCAAACATGAGGTTACCCTTCTGGGTCCTTCGAATCTTGCTGCTGTTTCCGCCTTGATCTTTTAGGTCTGGGCTTATGGGTTTGGTGGAAATCGCACATTACTAACAAAGTTATAAAAGGTTAAATTTCTTTGTAAATTCAAGACTATGGATGTCAATATCACCCGAAAATGGATACTTCACACGCTACGTGCCAATGGGGCAAATGCACACTCAAATGTCTTTATATAAGAGATACACGAAACCTTTCATACCTGAAGCGTTCAGCTTTAGTTTTCCCGACTTGTTTACTTTAAATATAAAATAAGTACAGATTATTAGTAATTACACGGAACCCCTTTTATTTTAAGTATTATAGTTTTTGAACTAGAAGATGTCAAGAAGTGACTAAAAAAAGGATCAACAAATCATGATTCTAGCACTTTTTCCACAAAATTTGCACTTATTCCGGAGACTTTTTCGAAATCCCTACAAGTGTTGTATGAGGTTAAAATACGGAAATATGGAACCGTTTTCGTATAAATCCGGTGTGACAGACATCGAGATAGATGAACAGACGGACGGACGGAAATTGAATCAATTTTAATAAGGTTTTGTTTCAAACAAAACTTTAAAACGGTATCCGCAAAACTAAGAAGGACTCGTGGACGAAATTTCGTGAAAAAGTCGCCTGCGCCTTCAGAAAACATAACCCCATTGGGACATTGCAGGAACCAAGCGAAACATACATAAAAATCTTCTAGACATCCACTTCAAAAGTTCTAGAATAAACACGAACGGTACAGTTCATGCGACTGGATTAACAGTAAATCAAAACAGAGCTTAATAAAATCGAGATGAAGACACTGATAAGTCTAAGAACCCGTCGCTTTCCTCTCCTCAACTTTACAAGAACGAGACAGACTCTCATATCAACTAAACTGGTCTACACTTATACTACTTGGAGAATGACAAACGCTTAAAAGGGGCTGGACCAAGTCTACTTAAACGCTTCCTTTTTACCATTTAATTAATATGCAATAGTTTTTCTTTCCGCTGCCATTTAAGCCTTCTTTCGTAAATAGTTTTAAAAAGTATGTTTACTTTTAGGAAAAAGATATTTCACATGACTACCGATGTGAATCTTGTCAAGGCGAAGAAAAATACTACCCAAACTGTGATTCAAGGGTTTGGTTAAGGTCATGTGAGACAGAGGTCACTAAGCCAATTCATGGCCATATAAAAGGTGTGTAACCATATATTTGTTCAAATCAACATACAAAGTAAAATGCGTTATTTCATTATTTCCACTAGGTACAATTCCAAAATGGATAACTGGCAGTTTACTTCGCAACGGACCAGGAAGCTTGAAAGTAGGCAACATGCAATACCAACATTTGTTTGATAGTGCTGCACTCCTTCATAGATTTGGTATTTGCAATGGCCAGGTAACATATCAATGTCGATTCATTCAAACGAGCACATATAAAAGAAATCAAGCTGCTCAAAGGATTGTTTATTCTGAATTTGGCACGAAAGCCGTTCCCGATCCCTGTCATTCTATATTCCAAAGGTAATCCTTTACTTTTTTTAATCTCTTCACATTAAATTTGTCGGATATTACCCCAGAGTTTCTGCCATTTTCAAAAGCGTCGAGGATTTCGATAATACCATGATATCTATCTACCCTTTTGGAGACGAATATTATGCGTTTACTGAGAGTCCAATTATTCACAAGTAGGTCTATAAAACATTTAGCAACTACCCACCTACTATTATGATAATTTTTAGAATAAATCCGCAGACATTAGAAACAGAAAAGAAAGTGGCAGTGGCAGACTATATTGGAATTGCCAGTCACACAAGTCATCCTCATGTTATGAAAGACAGCACAGTTTTCAATTTAGGAGTTGGAGTAACCAGTGCAGGGCCTGTGTACCATATCTTGTGCTTTCCAAAAGGTGAACATATGTTCACAGATGCTCACATTGTTGCTACCATTCCATGCAGATGGAGACTGCATCCTGGATACATGCACAGTTTTGGTATAATTTCAAAAGAAAAAATATAAGAAATAATAACATATTCTCTTAAAGGTATCTCAGAAAATTACTTTCTGATCATTGAGCAGCCATTGTCCATCTCAGTCGCAAAATGGGTCAAAGCGCAAGTTAGTCAGAACCCCCTGTCTTCAACTTTAAAATGGTTTAAAAATGAACCCACACATTTCTACCTTATTGAAAGGGGCAATGGGAAACTGAAAGCTACCTATAAAACGGAGGCCCTTTTCTACCTCCACGTAATCAATCAGTTTGAATTAGAAAATTGCGTTATTGTAGACATTTGTTGCTATAAAGACCCCGCAATGTTGAATTGTATGTACATCGAAAGCATGAAAAACATGCAAACTAATCCAGATTACGCTTCTATGTTTCGAAGTCGACCACTACGTTTTGTTCTGCCTGTTATAAGCGCCCCTGCCAAAAAATTAACGAAGTCACAAAGTTTAACAAATATGATGTCGGTGTTCAGGCCAAGATTTTCTTTGCGCCGTTCAGAGACAATATTTCAGGAGATTAAATGTGGATCGCCTGAAGAAAGAGTGGATCCGGGTCTTCAGAAGAAACCGCTGTATGATAGCATCCATCTGTTTTCTCATAGTAATGCCAAAGCCTTCAAAAATCCAGATGGGTCAATTTATGTACAACCAGAGCTGTTATGTGATCTTGGATGCGAAACTCCACGCATCAATTATGAAAAGCATTCGGGTAAGTATAATATAAGTGTGAAAAACAAACCATTTTGCAGGATTTCAATTTTATGCCTATAGCCACTTTGTTTCCTATGTTCCAATTGAGTATTATGAAAAGCAGGTAGCAGGAATTAAATTCAAATCATATTATAACTTTCTTTGGAAAATATGTTTTAGGTGTCCCTTACCGTTACTTTTATGCGATAAGTTCGGATGTGGACGCGGAGAATCCGGGAACAGTACGTAGTTTAAGTAAATACTAAAATACAAAAAAGAAAACTCTCAAGTTTGTGCTTTAATTTTAGCTTATAAAAGTTGACACTGAAACAAAGTCAGGTATGCGGTGGTGTGAAACGAACTGTTACCCCAGCGAGCCAATATTCATACCAACTCCTAATGCAACGGTAAACGTGATAACACTCTCGATTCAATTTAATCTAGAACAAAGTTTTAACACTTGCAGGCTGAGGATGATGGCGTGATTCTAGCGGCTATGGTATGGGGAGGTTCAGATGAGAACAAGGTAGGATTACTCGTTCTTTGTGCAAAAACCTGGACTGAACTTGGCCGATGTGAATTTCAAACACCAGGACCAGTGCCCAAATGTTTACATGGCTGGTTTGCTGAAAATAAATGAAAGATTGTTTCGTACAATATGACGTAAATTGTATTTCCAAATGCTATGCTATTGTAAATGTATTCATAATTTCAGCAGATTATCTCCGGTGATTAAACACGGGGATGAGTAATGAAAATTTCAACCAATTCTTCAATTTTTGCTTTTTACTAATAAACCTTTCACCATATACAGCCAATGAATAGAAAAACGTAGAAACTATGTGATTCCAGTAAAAGTTCCTTGCTTCACTACAATTCGTCTATTTATTTTTAGATATAGTTCTTAAATTAAAATTTGGACCTAAGGTTATATTCGAGAACTTTTCTCTTAGACGTTACAAGTAAGATACTAAAATACAATAAGGACACTTTTGCACAGCAACAAATTGTTATCTCTTTACACCTAATTAATAGAATTTCTTTTTGTTTATTGGAAACACTAATTGTACTTGCTACTCTGAACAAGAGTAGACTTGGCTCGGATTAAAAATTGTTTTGATACTTTACCACAATTCGATGTCAGTATAGAATCGTTAATGAGAATTTCTTTTTCCAAAGGTAATATCAAATTTTCATAAGAATTATCCTCCAACTTGTATGATTCAATTGCTTTGAATATTATGTTGAAAATAGGTTGCTTATTCGAGTGAAAATACCCTCTGTTTCCATGCAGTATCCGAATGCCGTCAGAAGCATTGCACACGCTCAAGTACATGCAGTGATCAGGTCGATAATTATACTGGCAAGGCATAATGTAGAGCTTATCTGAAATTGAACAGGATACGAAGTTAATTGAGAATAATATTGGATGTATTCGCAGTAAAGGCAATGGGATGTAAGAATTCAAACAGATGATTGATTAATACTAATGGGGATTGTAACAATACACTACCATCCAATTCAGTTCCAAGCTAAATGAGAGATAGTCCCGACCTGCTTAAACATATTTATATATGCATCACTTTGGTGCAGATCATGAACCAACAACCAAAAACAACTCCGTTATAAAAGCAAAAATCCCAAACTGCCGAAGGCAATATCAAGCGATGTTCCTTATTGAATTAATAATTTACTGTAATTTACGTAAAAAAAATAATCATAACCTGACGAAAGGCATATTAACTAACCATAACTGATGGAGAATATTTTTCGGTTGTAGTTGTAGAAATTTAATCGACGAGAGCGAATCTCAAATTTATTAAATAAATTAAGTTTGCCTCGTTATCGTTATTACATACTATCAAAATTTTTCTTCTATTCGGGTTGTCTAAAGCCGTTTTAAGGTTTAGTATAAAACATTTTGTTGAGTTTAAAGTTCCTTATACATGTGAATGAAACTGTACGAGACAATGATCTTGCCAGTCCTCATGTATTCCTTGGAGACTTGGGTTCTTAGCAAAAAGAATTGCGAACTCTTGGCCGCGTTCGAGAGAAGAATCCTCTGAAGAATTTTTGGCCCCCTACATGAGGATGGACGATTCCGTAGCCTACATAACGACGAAATCTATGAGCGATACCATGACCGTCCGGTTGTGGATAAAATCCGGGTCAACAGGTTACGGTGGGCGGGTCACTTAATCCGTATTTATGGTAGAGAAAGAAGACGAGGCAGACCCTGCCTAAGATGGAGCGATGGCGTGGTTCAGGACGCCAGACAGCTTTTAGGGATATCGAATTGGTGGACTTCAGCGCAAAACCGGGATGTCTGGAGTTTCATATTAAGGCAGGCCTAGACCGGATACCGGTTGTTGCGCCGTTGATGATGATGAAACATGTGAAAGGTGGATATTATTTTTCTTAGAATATGGTCGGAATGCTTACAATCAATAGTTTCGGAATCTAAACCTTTTTCTGATATTGGGAAAGAGAGGTTAAAAAGGTGAAACGGGTCCCATCCTTAGAACCTATCTAATTTATAAGTAACAAGTTTTAGTACATGAAGTCAGTCCTTGCCATGTGATTTTGCTTGGTTTTAATATATCACAAAATACCAATATCGCATTAACCCTTAACAAGACACCCCAAAAAATGATGTTATGTAATTCTGCATTTTATATACCTCGGCGAGTGGGTAAGGTTTAATATCCTATTAAAATGCCTTTAATATGTTCTTCCAAAAACAAAATAAAGTTCGTCGAGGTAAGTACAGGTACTTACTGGGAGCAACCACTTCAACAGCTTTGTTTTTTTCTACTGAAATGATCCTCCGTCTAAAAGTTACTTAATTGGTGGGGGGTAAAGTTGAGACCCCACGCAAGTGAGCCTACTTTGAACTCTCATATTGCATCCAGCACGTACAGAAAGAAACGGTTGAAAAAGTCTCACACGGCAATGCCCATATTATACTTTTCAACGAATACTGGAAGAATATGACAGAAGTGACCCTAAAGGCACTGATGAAGGGAATAAGTGGTTCCCGGAATATCAGTATTTCCAAGACCAATAAATTAACACTAGCGAATAGAAAAAGCAAGTTTTTATTATTTCAAATGACCCTGAAAATTTCTTTGACCAATCTAATGAAGAATATATTCCCCCAGGAAGTGAGTCCGAATCAAAGGATGATCTTGAAGTGAATTCTGAAGATAGTGACACTGCAAACGTTTAATTCGTGAGTCACACAGAAAAGGAAACATAATCGTATCATGTGCCAACGACTATAGCAATAACAGCAAGTTTTACTTTGTTTGTGAAGTTATATTCGAAATTGGTTATACACTAAAATCACTGGCGGTGTCGTGTGAGGAAAACCCCGTTACACGCTTCTAGCTGTTTTTCATTACATATTATACTTATGTTTATGTCGAAAAACATAAACATTCAAATTAACCTTCAGCATGCCAAAGCCTCCTCCTATCCGCTGATAGCAAGGCTGACAAAGCTGCAAAACTGAAAGGAAAACGCAAAATAGGGGTCACACACTCTGCAGCTTCGTCGTTAAACATGACATGGTGCCATTGAGTAGGACTCACCAGTTCAAGAGCAAACTAGGATCCCCCAAGGACTGCAAATTAAAACACGAATCTATCGCTATGAATAAAGTGATATGTCCAGAATGTGAGAACGAAAAGGCTGGTTTCGGTACACTGGGGAGAGCACGAAAGAGGAGGAGAAACAATCAGAAATCCGCGATAGCACGGCACATAATTGAGGGGAGACATAATATAACATGGGTCAACGAACAGATCATCAAGGAATGCGGGAACAGTGGCAAGTTGAACGTAAAGAGAGCTGGGCGATCCTAAGAGAATCAAAACGGAACAGATTAAACCACGACACGTCAACGTGCAATCGGAGCTTCTGAGGGAGGTGGCAAGTCAAACACCGGGCAACATTTGTATCACCCAAACCGCGATGTCTAATTAAGTTATCTGATAGTAATTACAAAATCCCTCAAAAACTCAAAAGCTAGACGAGAACAAAATATCTTAGCTGATCAGGCAATGAGGAAGGGCATAACTTGTGCCCGAAATACGTATTTCCAAATAAATAACCTATCCCATTTTAGGAAGAAATCAATTGTTTTTTATTCAGATTCTAATAAAATTCAGTTCCCTAGGCGACTGAGAATTCCCTTAGCGCTTCAAGATGAATAGAAAACTCTGAATTCCAAACTTTTAGTGTGCCATGAAGATGCGTATCTTATTTCCCGAGGCCAAAACGGTAAAACGGTTCCTTGGTGCAATTGAGAACTGCAAAAACTCAGGAAATTAACCGGGCGACTTCTGAACTGTGCTTGTAAAAGCAATATTCACATTAATACAAAAGGCTCGTGCAGAGTCCTTAAAAGGGATGAGTCGATCAAGGTAGACTCTCTTAGAAAACCCGAAGGTATTTTCATGAACTCCAGACTGGAATCAGTACAGACCCTCGTGGAAATACACCATCTGGAAGAACTGGTGAGAGAAGAGGGAGGGTTGTCGGTTCCTGCAACCTTGAATTGTACACACGTAAGTGTTTCAAGGTGAACTAGAACACTGCGAAAGCGGTTGTTACCAATGAAAAGGCGAGTGCTGCCATATTGTTCTTTGAACATTTCAAAGCACCTGGCATGGACGGCATTTATCCAACAATGCTAAAGGAAGAAATAAAAATTTTTTCTAGCATGTGTTGCTTTGGGCTACACACCTACCTCTTGGCAAAAGGTTAAGGTACTCAGCATACCGAAATCTGGGAAAGATGACTATCCAAAGAACTTCAAACAGATCACTTTGACATCATTCTTACTGAAAGGTCTGGAGAGACTCGTTGAGCATCACATCACATCACTAAATGGGAGCCAACATGCTTACCAGCGTGGAAAGTCCAGTGAGTCTGCTCTCCATTCTTTGGTTTCAAAAATAGAGAATGCATCTCTGAAGGGTGAGCACGCAATGGACGTGTTCGTGGAGGTTGAAGGGGGGTTTGATTGTGCGCCATTCCAAAAACGCATGGTGTTGATGATACTTTAATTATATGGATCTATGCTATGCTAACGCAGAGATTGCTGTATGCTGAAGTGGGTGCCGATCGCCATCTAACAACAGAAGCAACAAAAGGCTGCCTGCAAGGAGGTGTGTTATCGCCATTTCTGTGGAGTATGCTGATCGACTTACTACTATGCGAACTGCACAATTTGCGTACGCAAGCTCAAGTTTATGCTGATGACGTCGCTGTGCGAGGAATATACATCGTGCCACTGATTTCATTGACAGTTGGTACCTTAGGCATGGTCTTTCAGAATCCAAATAAAACCACAATCGTATTATTTACAAAAAAGAAAACTGTATGCACGTTGCCTCGCAGAGATGAGATGAGATCTCTCCGAAGAAGCGAAATATCTGGGAGTCACTTTAGCCAAAAAGCTTCTTTAGGACGAACATGTAGAGATCAAGTTGGAACAAGCTCTCACAACCTATGGACTGTGCAGATGGACATTTGCCTCGACATAGGGACACAGGTCCCATGTGGTAATGCGACATACGTTGCTAACATTAGGCCGATGTATGCTTATGCATTCATAGTGCACCACACCAAGGTGAAAGATCTATGGGGAAACAACGGCCGGGGGGCACAGAGCATTGAAAGTATTACTGGCAAAATCGAACCTAGTTTTTACAATGCCTTCTTATTCTCGGGTCCCGATACATTTGTTTGGTAGAAGATATGAAGTTACCCTGAAACGCAGAGAGAACTGAGAAGTCCCAAAAGAACGCGTAGCGGGATATATAAAAGGCAGGCCTAAACAACGGTGGCTTGTTACGCTGGATGGGAATTCAAAAGCCTCGAGATTGCACCAAGATCAGGCATTCGATACAGCCAAATGGCGAAACCGATCACGACGAGCCGACCCCGCTTGTGAACGGGACAAAGGCTGAAGAAAAAGAAAGAAAGAACGCCAAAGTTATAACAGTTCAAACTTTCAATTTCGCACGAATTTACTGCTTCTAAAGCCATGCAAATAAGATGCTGATGTCATAATTAATGAGAATAATTGACATTCGAACGAAATATTAAAATTCCATTCATGAAGAATCTCCTTCTCTTCAGCCGTTTTTAAGGTTTTGTGTAAACAAAAGTCTGTCTGCTGTTCGTCACACGCATTTTTCTCGGGAACAGTTGTAGCGATTCACACCAAAATCAGTGGAAAGGTTGTAACTGTAAACGCTCACGCATACAGTGAGTTACATCCTTTTATGTCGAATTTAAAAGGACGTCCCCATAGATGCAAATGGGAGGGTGTGAATTTTTTTTCACCAAATATAGCCAAATGAAAGGTCTCGATCAGTACTTCCCGAAGCCGGTCTTAGTATTGACATTTGTTAGAAAGCTGGAGAGTGCGGGGTATCGAAAGTGACCATTTCTTTAACGGACCCATTCTCAGAAACTACCCAACCGGAAAATCTGAAAAAAATCAGGAGGCTTCCACAATATGGTGTCTGGGCTCCAAAATACCTTCCATATCGATATCCCTTTAAATAAAGTTAATAATAGTATATTACTATAATTTTTAGTAGTTGGGTGCAAAATCACCCTTAAGTTCATCTTAGCACCACGAAATGGAGTGATGTAGGCTATAACACAAAGCACGATCCTGCCAAGTTTGGTGGAAATCGCACTATTATTAACACAGTTATAATAGGTCAAATTGTCACGCCTTTGCAAATTCAAAATTATGAATGTCAGTATCATCCGAAGGTGAATACTCTCACATAATATATGCATATATTCCGTGCTACGTACTAATGGGACAAATGCACACTCAAATGTCTTTATATAAGATACACAAACCTTCCGTACCTGAAGCGTCATTATCAATACAGGGTTTTCCATCAAATGATTTATTTAAATCGCTTTCTAAAAAATAGAGAGCAATGGAATTTTTAACTATGTGCACACGGAAATGTCACGCCCATGTCGCTCCTCACATAGGAAAACACAAAACCTGTTATACCTGAAGCGTCAAGCTTCCGGTCTTCCGACTTGTTCTATATTGTAACGGTGGTGGTTTCTTACCATTCAGATGGTGTTCTACTCTCCTCATTGACCCGATTGGAGAACTCACTGAGCCACCGTATTCGACCCCAGCTTTTCGCTTTCAAGACCTCAAATTCGATGCCGTCAAGTCCTGTTGCTTTCCATGCGTTTTATTGTTTCCTCGACTTCAGTCTCACTGACAGGCGGAATTGCTTTAAATGTCGACAGTGTCCGTGGAAGTAGGAAGGGTATGCATTATTGCTCGAAACCGTCAACCGTCACCTAGCCTAGCTTCAGCTAATACGCCCCGCCTGGCATCTACTGAAGAGCGGGACAAGTTGCTACTCAAATTAGAGCGACCCGCCAGTTGATGGCGTGTGACGCAAATTCACTTTGTATGATGGCATGTCTTGGAGTACAATGAATTCTCGGGGAATACAGAACTTTGACCTTCTATAACTTTGCCAGTAATAGTTGGATTTTGCATTCAAACTATCCAGAATTGTATCTTATATTATTACTTACACTAGGAATTCTAGAATGAACTTAAGGGGGCTTCTCACGTAAATTTCTAAAATATAGTAATATGCTATTATTATCTTTATTTAAGCAGATATCGCAATGTGATGTATTTTGTGACTTAGATTTTACATAAGTGATTGATGAATGATTTTTTTAGACTGTTCGGTTGGATAGATTCTGAGAAAGAAACCTATTTCGCTTTTTGAGACACACATTTTGACTCCTCATTCCTCATAGCCCTTCTTTGTCCCCAACGCAAAATGATGCCACTCGTTGCATGTAAAAGGGCACACAGACCACATGTTCCCATTAAATTTCGTGACAATCGGTTAAGGGGGTCATCCCGTGTGAAGGCCGTTTTCTTTGCCCTTTTTTGAAAAATTATTTTGAAGGACTGGATAAAGATAGAAACGTGATTTTTTCAGCATATGTTTATTGATATCTCTAGTATATGTGATAAATTTTTCAGCTTGATTTCGTAGCTAATTTTCGGAATAGGTATTAATTTATGCACCCATCTCCAAAAAAAGGTGTTTTTCTGCTGCCACGCTGGAGGGCGCTGTGTTCATCTGAGGGAAAAAAACTAAACGGCATTTTAATGTGGACAATATTCCACGGTCCGCAAACTAGGATAATTAGAAAATATTAAAAGGTAAATTTTTGGTGGGCTTTTAAACTTAATTTTTTGGATTTTGGTGTTTTTTTACAACTTTTTTTATGAATAAAAAAAAACTACCCGTCCGATTGCAATTATCCTAGTTTGCGGACCGTAGAAATATGTACTAAAGAAGCCGTGAAAATTTCAAAGAATTTGGTTGGATAGATTTTGAGCTATGGTGGCAGCCGATTTTCAAGATGCAGTTTCGAGAAAAACGCATTTGAAAATTTAAATGTGATTATCAACAGTAAAATTTTAGCTCACCATTAATCTGCTATACCAGGTCCATAGAGAGCACCCTCCGTTTCTTCAAAAAAAGTCTTGTAAGGCCGATTGTTGCTCTCTGGTGTCAATTGTGGCTCTTTTAGCGAGGTCAGTCGATCGTCGTTCGGACCGCCAAATTCGCGCTTCATTCCGGCGGTCGGCATAAACCTGATATATGTGACCAACTTGACATCCCATTGTCACTAGGATTTTGAGAATGCCATTGAATCCTTCATTGAAAATAATTACAGCCAGAAAAGTGGCTATTTCTACGACCTTGCCCCAGAATGAAGGTGTTTAGGAGCGAAAGTTCAGATCAATGCATTTAACGACTCATTGTTATTCTGGGTCTCTGTTCCTAAACATCTGTTCAAGAGATCATCTCGTGACAAATCTTCGTAGATTGGTTTGATGACTGTTTGAACTTCTTCAGTCAAAGGTGCCTTCTCGCGGTGAAAACTATCCAGTTCTCCTTTAGCTTCCGCTTTGCGCCATTTGCACCAACTGTCCTCGCCTGCTGGACAATTTTGATGCTGAGGACTTTCGTCTGTAGAACATTTATGGAAGAAAGTTTTCCAAATTTCTTGCTTCATTCCTTCTATCGAATTTGCGTGTCGACGAATAACTAGCCCAGAAAATGTAGTTAGGTCCTTTTCAGTAAGTTTTGCAGCCCCTTTTCCACCAATGCCTTTGTGATTCTTCTTTGCATTTCTAAGCCGCGTTCCCATTCGTTTCTCGACATGTCCTACGTATTCCTTTTTTACTACTACGTATATTTTATTATTTGCAGACATTTCCAGAAATACCGGAGAAAACTCCAGCAAAATCCAATATACAATATACAAAACTTGTCGCACATCCATGTTCATGCTTGCTAAAAGTTTCTTTGCTGATCTTGATGCGAAGTCCTTTTTCTTCTCTGATAAGTATCTATTCCCAAGAAATACTCGTTTTTTAGTGCGAGCATGACGTTGAACGTTAAAGCGATCTCCCTTCGTACGATCCATTTAAAAAAATCACTGAACACACAAACAGCACAATACTTACAACAAAATATAACTGAGTATAACTTGAACGCCTTTCAGTGCTCACTCTAGACTGGATTATCCTTTTTATTCCAAACAGCAAATAAGTTTAGACAATTGATTGGTTTGTCATCTTTTTATATTTATACCTGTCTTCAAATTTATAAGGGTCAGGTAAAAAACTAACAGGTAAAAAAATATTCGATGCTCTTTCTCATCGAGTACTCTAGCCGCGGCTGCAAACTCCTTACCTGTTTAACCCTGTAATTTCTGAAGGACTCGGAATATCGGAAAATCCCTTTGCCCACACATTCTCCACTATATATAGATACAATTCATCAAAAAAAAAAAAAAATCGATTTCTCCAACCCGACACACGGGATGACCCCCTTAAGCCGTTTCCGAATAAATCGAATCGAATCGAATGACAGATAACAGACAGATAGGCATTGAATCGATTTTAATAAGGTTTCATTTCACACAGAACCTTAAAAAGAACTGGGTCGACACACAGCCCAATTTACTGTTCGCCACGTGATCGGAAGGCGGAATTGACAGTGGCATAAGGAGGGACGACGATTCTATTGCCAGAGAGGGTCCTGTGGGAGTTGAAGCACATATCAGTAAACCGTGAACAGTAGCGCGTGAACGGGTTGATGCGTCGCCAGCAGCATTAAAAATATATTGCCAAATTTAGGTCTATTCAGCATATTCTTAACCAAATGAGAGAAATATTTTTATTGAATTGGTTACAGTTCGCTTGGAAAATCTGGGTGCTACCCCGCGCGATTTCTTATCTTTGAGTTCTCACGCTGCAATATCTGGATACTGTGACCGTCATTTTTTTTCTATTATTATGAAATTTTATGTCAATAGATTCTATCATTTCTTTTTTATAACAATTTTCAAAATTGTACTCTTTCTAATGGCTTTAACATCAAAATTACCGCGCAACATGCAGTAAATTCGCAATTTTTGAAGTCTATGAAATTTGTAAGTATTATACGCCATACTATTTTTCACGTTGCAATGATCCGATTTGGAGGGTTTTCTGGTCAATTTGAAAAATTTGGTAATTTAATGTCATCAAGTTTATTCAAGTAGATATCGAAATGGAATGTATTTTGAGGCCTAGGTTCCAGATAGGCGCATCATCGTGGGTTAATTTCCAAAAATGACTCCTATCTCTCTTTAAATTGGTACTTTTTATCCCCTTATTCCCCTATTTTTCAACCGCCGCTCACACACAAGCTCAATTCCCATATGCCCACGAAATTTGGTTTGAATGATGCAGATTTTACATAAGCTTCTACTAAGAAATTGAAATAATATAGAAGTAGGAGTGCCCGCCTCTCCAAACCTCGGCTATTTCATTCCCCAGCCAATTGTTAATCGACACTATGAAGGCAGACTTCTATTGCATTCCGGAGGCTCACCTTAAAAGCATGCATAACGTAAGCTTCACCGGATATAACATTATTCAGAACGAAAACAATTCATGCGCGTCCTCCTAGTCCGAAAAGATTATCTTTTTGAGGAGATCCCCATCGAGAACCTGAAAACTTTTTCTGCTGCAGTGGCAATAGTTGAAACTACCGATGGTGGACGGATCTTCTTAATTTTCGTCTACATCAAATGTAATTCTAAAACTGAGCAACTGGGCCATGATTTGGAAGTCTTGGGCAATTTCTAGTTAAAGTCAAAATACCTTCTTCTCTTTGACGATTTCAACTCGAGACAACCCTCTTCGCGCGGCAAGGAAGTCAATATAAATGGGGAAACCCTGCTAAAATGGAGTCACGACCCCCTTTCGCTTACCAATATTGAGATAATTTTACCAGATACACCGACAAGATCGAGTAGTCAGTCTATGATCGACTACTTCCTGCTATCTGATAAAAACAAATAAAATAAAATCTTGTAAAACATCGCTAGCAATGTCCCAACTTGTTTTGAACTTGAACTACAACTTTCTTTCGCTCACGCAGACTTAGCGCCTAACCTGAACTTGAAAAAGCTGTCCCTTACAGAAACCGGTTACGCTATAATTATGGCTGCACGACGGCTTTATGGTTTCTTACCAGGGCAGAGGCAAATCGTCAGACGCTGCTTCACCTCTGCCCTGGGAGCAGCGTGACCGTAGCGGCTTGCAGATGTTAACAACAACAGACGATTTGCCTCTGCCCTGGTAAGAAACCGTAAATCCGTCGTCGCTTGACTTTTTTTTTTCAAAAAAGTTTGAGTGCAAGCCCTAAGAGAGGGGTCCGTGGACCAGGAAAGTGGGAGTAAGTTGCTCCCCATTTGGTCCGGTCCAGCATTAAGTTGATGCGGACTTAGGACTCCATCATTCTCAAAACGAATAGTACAAAAATAGCTGATGTCAAATTAACAGTTAATGTGCGATTATTCCCATGATGTCATACTGATCAGTGAGGAGAATTGGGATTTTAAAAATACAATATTCTGTGCTGTCGTAAAAGACGACTAAAAGGGATAGAAATTCGTGGCTAACAACCAACAAGTTTCCGAACTTTGCTGCTATCTAAACGTCAACAACATCTCGGATAGGGACTGATCTCCCACTGAAGGATTCTGACTTTCGAAAACGACATATAACCGCTTCCTGGAATGTGCGCATATTTCTCAACAATATCATCCAGGGTCACCAGAATGCTCGTTTGTTCCAACTCGACCGAGGATTTCAACGATATAAACGAGAGGAGAGCGCTTACTTTTACATATCTGGCGGTCCAGATTAAAGATTATCTCAATTTTACAGTGCTGCTTTCTACGAGCAATTGCACGCAGTTCAAGGGAAGTTTTCTAAAGGTGTCACTGTGATCGTGATGGATAATCCGAACACCAATGTGGACTCCGACAGCACCTCACCCAGGCATACCATGGGAAAACACCGTCTTGGCGACTATAGAGATAATGGTGGGAGGTTTGTTGATTCCTGCAGTTTCCACTGCCTCGTCATTGGTTCCGCATTGTTCGAACACAGAGCTTGGTATAATGTCAGTTGGGTTTCTATGAACTGGGACCATACGAGCAATCAGATTGAGCACTTTGCGATCAGCAGGCGATTTAGGAATTTTCTTCCGGGGGTGTGTGTAGCAAAAGAGGTGCTTATATCGATCTCGAAAGGAATCTCCATCTAACGGCCACTTGCCTTCACTCGCGTGTTGGGTCTACCACTGCTCGCTGCGTTGGGAAGCTACGGCACCCAAGTTCAACATCGACCGCTTATATATCCAGCTGCCGCTCGTCAGTGGGGGAGCCATCTTGATTGGCCGTTAAATGTCGTGTATAACCCGACTAAGAATATTGATGAGCATTGGGCCGCCTCCAAAGGGCGCTTTTCTCGGGTAATATGCTAGTTGTCGACCATATCCTGATGTGTAGTCTCAAAATCTAACTGACCGCGCTAATTCCCGTGACACTCAGATACCGACTGCTTCTCCAATAGAAGAGAAATCGTCAATGCACTCAAACAGAATAAAGCTTGACAGGCCTCCCGCGAAGTTATTCGACACTGCAGTTCCAACAGATCGGACACGTTCAAGCTCGGCGGTTGAAAGGTTTTGTTTGTTTCTGGTGTGAATATATGTGAATGCAGAACTAACCCAGAAAAAAAAACAAATTAAATGAAGTCCAAACAACTTACATCAATTTCACTAACACAAAAATCAGCAGCATCATAAAAGGAAAAGATGTTCCACAAGCTCGATGCTAAGCTTAGCTAGGAAAGACATATTCTAAAAAAGAAGCAAGAATTAAGTGCCTGATAAAGACAGATATTCTGATTGTTGGGGAGATGGTGAGCGACCAGAGGACTAAAACTTATGAAGAGTAGCTGATTCCACAGTAAAGTCAACCAAAATGCTCGGATCGCTTGCAGTTTATTTCCCCGAAGCCGAAATATTAAAGGGCAGAGGCGATCTCATCAGACGTTGCCTCCACGTCTGTGGAGCAGCGTGACCGACAAGGGTATGAAATTTTTCGGTCGGAACCGCCTGGTTTGCACCTAGACTAGTTTGAGAAGCAACTTGCTTCTTCTGTTAAGTGGACAGACTAGTCTTTTCTTGGACATGTGCTCAATACCTTCACATGCCCAAGAAAAGGGTACTCCGTGCACTTAAAAGAAGAAGCAAGTTGCTTCTCAACGACCCGCCATTAAGTGGATGGGCTCAGGGCAAACAAAATTTTATTAAACAGATTGTTAATCAATCGGAGCTTCGCGTTGTTGCCAACTAACGTACCAACGTACTAGAAGTATTAACAAACATTCAATGAAGATATACCAATTACCTGGCAATTATTATTTATAATTTGTGACATTTTTCACAGAGCCCTACTCACCTGGATGATAGAAAAATAGGATGTTTATCAAATCCTGATCGCCCCACGTAATTTTCAGTCTATATTCTGTATATAAGGGTAGAATTTGTTCCTCCCATTTAAAACTACGCATGCGAGTAAGGTTCATTAGCATAACTCCTGAGTTTACGCCCATAGGGCCATAAAAAGGATGCCGGGCGAATCGATTGTACCAGCCAACATTCTTATCTTCATGTTCGGGGGTCAGAGCTGCGAGTTGCGACGAATTGAATTTAGTAAAATGTTCCCAGACTTCAGATACCGGCGACAAAAGTAAAGTGTCAGTGTCTAAATATAAAATAGAATCTTCGTCGTGAAGTAATGTCTGAAATGGGAAGCTTAGTGATGTACAGACTTCTGACTCAGAAAGATTGACTTACTGGAAGAAATAGTCGCTGCGCTGCACATGGCTTAAAGAGCGTTTTCCAAGTTTCCGCCTTCTCTACCGGAAAACTTAGAGAGTGCACTTGGAATGTAAAGCAGTCCCTGCATGTCTGCCGCCACACTGAAAGCGTCTCGTGCAACCTTCGCTTCAGGCTTTCCTCTGCCACCAAAATGATTTTCAAAGGGTACTTTGGAATGTTGAATATTAAAACAGATTTTATCATAGTCAACGCCTCATCCACTCGCTGCCCGCACACCACAGCCGCCACACTAATAATTGGGGATCGCCTGAAACCATATGAGTTAATTGTTATAAAGCAGCAAAAACTGCGGTAACTTCAGCACTACCTTTCATTATGCAAAAAAGCAGTTTCATCGGGTCTTTCATATCGCAATACATACAGGACGGTCAAAACAGTTAAAATTAGGAAAAATCCAAGAAGCCTCTTAACCAATAAGGATGACATTGACAAAACGAACACAACAAATAAATAAACAAATCCATCCGGTTCATTCCGCCCAACTTGAGTCCGGCTTACATTAGTTCCGGTTTGAACCGTTTCAAAGCGACGGAATTTGACATTTGACTACCGAAAAATGCTCTTAAATATTTAAAGAGGTCGACGTTAATTTGTGGAAATAAGGCACAGCTTTGCGATTGTTTTTAACGCCGCAGTTAAGAATCTGTTTGATAAAAGCCAATCGTACATTAATGAATGGCATTCCAAGAATATTGTATAAAATTGTTATGAAGATATAATCAAAAATAAGGCAATGGCAGTAATTATTCGAAACCGAAGAATCAAAGTTCTTTCAAAAGATGACCGCTTTCCCCCGGTAACGCTGGGAGGTTTATTTGAGATTTTTTCACTTAGGAAAACTTTGAAGTAAAAAACTTTGGGGAGAAGAATCGAATAATTTATTATTCATCATTGTCATCAACGGCGCAATAACCGGTAAGGAATTGCAGACACCCCGATTTCGCGCCAGGTTCATAAAGGATGTTGCTATCATCAATAATGTCTCAAGAACATTTTGCTCCTGTCTACGATGAATCCTGCTTTTTTTAGGCTGTGTTTTCAGCTCCTTGCTCCGGTTGGCTTATCGTGCTCACTCATGAGCCCTAGGTCCGATACTAATTCTCATATCTTGCATAAGTAAAGCAAAGAACCTTCCCTTTCGTATAACAGTCATAGACGCGTAACAAGTTGGTAACCAAGTCACAGTTAGATACTAGACAGCTACCTCACTCCCCCTTGCCCCTCAAGGGGGAAATCAGTGCGAGTACACACGATTTCAAATTGTTTTGTCCTTGAGCATGAGCGAGATGCACCGAAAACAGTAGATCTACTGTGGTTCCGGCCACAGTAGATCTACTGTGGTTCCGGCCACAGTAGATCTACTATAGGCAGTACCCTTACAAAAATGACCCCACTTGCAAATGTGCTTGCAGAAGCTTATCTGTACACATCAGAGACGCTAAACAAGGAAAATGCATAATCTTCGTCAAATCGTATTGGTAAGAGAGAGATCGGTGAGCTTTTGCTATTCTGGTACTACGGCGTGCTCACGCATATAGCAAAAAGCTGTTTCACGTATTCACTTACTTGCCAACTTGCCAATCTCACCAATACATTGGCAAGTCCGTGCGGTATGTCAAACACAGCTGATCGGGTTTTCGGTACATCTCGCTCATGCTCCAGGGCACAGTTAGATACTAGACAGCTACCTCACTCCCCCTTGGATAAGTGAATACGTGAAACAACTTTTTGCTATATGGGTGAGCACGCCATAGTACCAGAATAGCAAAAGCTCACCGATCTCTCTCTTACCAATACGATTTGACGAAGATTATGCCTTTTCCTTGTTTAGCGTCTCTGATGTGTACAGATAAGCTTCTGCAAGCACATTTGCAAGTGGGGTCATTTTTGTAAGGGTACTGCCTATAGTAGATCTACTGTGCTCCAGAGCAAAACAACTTGAAATCGTGTGTACTCGCACTGATTTCCCCCCTTGAGGGGCAAGGGGGAGTGAGGTAGCTGTCTAGTATCTAACTGTGGCCGGAACTATAATGGTCATATCATAATGTCAAAATTTTAACGAACGTAAATTGGCGATCTGTCAAAACTCATTCTCGCCCATAATCGCATCTTTGAACACTTGGCATTTCGAGTGGATGCTTCGAACATCTCACTTTCACCTGCTAACACTACTTCGCAAATTTCGTATGATATTTCCTATGCTGAATTCTGTTGTTATCGAAATTTCCGTGTTTAACGTACGTCCAATATAGACAGTTACATTCAATCCTCATTGAGGGATTTCAGGTACGTTGCCGCATATGCTGACTATAGTTCTGGCTTAAATTTGCTCGGCAGCACACAACGAACCAATTTGCAACCGGTTCACATTTAAAGGCTCCGCTCACAAAATAAAATATTTTGATGTTCTTGCAACCGTTGCCATAGCCTAAGCTGGAGAATTTGCCCACAGACGTGCAACCGCATTGTAACCAAGAACTTGGTCACCAACTTGGTACGTCGTCTGTGTTCACCTAAGCTGGGTTTCGTTTGAAGTTCTCAACGCTCGCGCGCCGCAAAATGTACCGTTTGAGGTTTCGTCTAACCGCGAGCGTTATGGCAGGTTTTAACCGCTTTCGCGTTGTGACTTACAAACATTGCGACGAAATCTAAAATCAGCTGAGGAACAAACAGAATATTTCATTAAATCACATTGCATACAATACATACAATTATATAAATAATAACCTCCTTAAATTTACGTTTTGACAGGTAAATGCTCACAAGCCAAAGGGAAGGACTTTGATCGCGCTCGTCGTCCGTGCACACCGCGAGTCTCGCGAGCGATGTCGAAACGCAACTATTGAAAACACAAGCTGCCGCAGAGGCTGCAGTCTCAACGATGACAGAGGTTCCACTCGAATTCTTTGATGAAGTTTTCCAAATAAGTTGGTTCGAACTCTCATTTCGCGTAAAACCACCGACACATCATTCCAAAAGGGTATTTTTGCTCAGTTCTTCATAGATAGGGATGGTGGAATCCAAAACATTCTTGGGAAAAGCACTATACATGTGTTTAAACTAATCTAATGCATTAGCAGCTGCACATTTTTGCCATTCGAACCACGCTATATCTTCCTAGTTTTGCTCCGATTCATTTCAAATTTCCTTGTGAAAAGTTCTCCATTCAGAAAAGCAAATAGAAAAATGTAAAAAAAATAACGTTAAACCGATCACATTACGACCAGTAGTAGATTTAGGAGAAGCTAACATCGGCTTCGAAAGAGATCATTACTCGATGGCCGTTTGCCTTTTTTTGTAGGTTGTGTCTGCGTCTCCTCGCAGGATTGGAATGATCCAACTCTTCTTTTATGGTAAGCTACTCATTCACTATGATGAGCAGATAAAGAAGTGGAAGAAATACTTCACCGCAATTTTCAACCATATAACATCCCCTGAACTTTCACCTCTGTTAAGTGATATGACAAGCCACTGTAACAACTATAATCATCTCTGCCATCAATGCGTTCCCGATTAAAAATCTCCCATAGAATTGTTCACCCCAGCCCTTGAAGTTTCTGTAGAGTTGCAATTTTAAGAAGAAAAGGCCAACCGTTACGATTCTAGAAAAAAGGTCTGGTCTCGAATATGATCATTTGAGCGTTATTTGCATGCTTTCCGGCTGCGGCAAAAATAATAGCTGAAACATATCAAAGCACAACTCGAAAGCTTGATCGACGAAGAGCGGATTGGCTTCCGCCCTGAATCCTCTTGGTCGCTCCAGGGCATTGAAGGCGGAGAGTAGGCTTCTTGTTGAAGCTTCAGATTTAGATTTTTTTTTTTTATAAATCTATAAAAGTCTTGCTGTGCTGGAGTTATATACAAATTAACATATTCCTATCTCTGCCCCAATAAACACACTCCTCGAGTCAGCACTTCCCTGTAATTCACACCATAAACCCAAGAAGGGAATTCCCCAATTCCCAGAGTAATATTTCCCAATTCTGCCCCCCTCCCGCATATAATCACCCGATCCAATTCTATACCCTAAAACAATATCCATATTGAAATTTGTACACATTTTGTTTATACCACATTTCATCTTATAATTGTTTTTACAGAAAACCTTAAAATGATCGTTTCGACGTGCACGGTACAAGATTGTCTTGTAAACATACCTACTTACATACATACATGAGTCGCATGTGTAGCGGACTTATTGAGCCGTTGAGATTGTGCTGCTTTGTTGTCGCAGGTTGTTCAATGCCGTTAATGGTTTTGAGGCGGGGCGACTCTGGAAAAGCATGCGCAGAACTTAATTGTTAATTTTTTTAAACATTTTTTTGGAAAGTAAGACTCTCTTGAAATCGGTGTACTGTAATACCCACTGAAACTAAATTTGGTAGGAAATTTGGAGCTGTGAACCCACACGTACGTAGCAAGAGACATCTGCCTTCGTTGAACTTAAGGCAAGCCCTCTTTATAAATCCAACAAGAGGATATAAGACTTTTTTTCATCAAATACAACCATGTATGATTTCAAACGGAAAGTTTCGATTAGTAGTTCCCTAGATTTTAGTTATGACACCTGTTGTGTGGGGGTGCAGGAGGGTTACTTGAATTATATTATTATATTGTATTTTGGACATCTACTGGAAATCCAATTTAAGTTCATCCTCGAAGTACAAAATTTTGCAGCAATATAGAACACAATCAGTATTGACTTTTTAGTACTAAATTTAGTACTTTCTGAAATTTTATCAGTACCTCAGTACTTTTCCTCATTTTTCAGTACCTTTTTGGTTAAATGTATACTTTTCAGTATATTTCAAGAGAAACCGAAACGAAGTTAACATTTGGAAATAATACGTTTCGTAAATGACAAAATGGTCGAAAACCTGAACTGGTAATTTTACGGATCCTGAATGGCAAAAGCAAAGTAGCGGTTTCGGTGAATGCAATCCACCGCGCATCAAAGGTATAAAGTAACCCACAAAGTTGGACGTAAATCGGAACGACCCTCCACCTCCGAAAAAGATGCAACGTCATTCACCATATAAGATATTGCGACATCCGCAGGCAGACAGATTCACTTTGGAACAGAGTATTGTGTCTATCGAAATTTCTCAGTCACCCGGCCATTACCTAGAACCAAATCTTGGATTTTTCATATTCAGTTCGGTGATCTGGTCAAAGTAAACACATCCTATTTGGCTTTAATATAAAGCAGTATGTATATGTATAGGTAAGCAACATTCATCTTTCAAGCATTGCGGGAGGAATCAGTTAACTTGGGGCGTCAAGCAATCGGAGTGAGTAGATTGGTATTTATTGGCTAGAACATGAAATGGAAATATATTTTAAAGCATTGTACCTTAATTTGTGACAAATCGCCATCTCAGGCATTCAGCAACCCTTTGTTTTCTAGATTTGATGACGTATAAAATTCATGCCAACTCTATATGCCTCCCCAATCGGCAAAACTTAATCTGATTGAACATCTGTATTACTTGTTGGAATAGGCCCCCGAGTTAGAAAACAACTGTATGTTTATTGACCCCGAAATAGTGCTTTCACCTTTCCAATTACCACATCCGTTGAAAAAAAAACAATTCAGAACGCTCATTTGTTAATTACACCTACCCCTCCCCTGAAGTTTATTCTACTTTAACTCAGGTTGGAATTTAATTCTGGAAGGAAGGTCTTTGTTAATGATTCTATTCTTCTATTTTGAAAACATTTTTTCGACTACATAACCTCTGCGGGGATTTAGAATTTTCCCTACAAATCGTTTTTATGTCTGAACTCTAGCACTATTGGACGATTTTGCACATCGTCAGATGAGTTATTATCATACTACTTGGAGCAGCTCACCCATGAACTCCATTCATGCGGTCAAGTACCAAACATCCCGAATCCAAAATTTTTCATTAGCCAATTCGATTCAGTCCGGTAATTCCGATGAACTCTGGATCGAATCCATGGACTTCTATCCGGCGACCATCTGATATAACGCCAATACTCGATGGCTTTATGTACATTTCGACAAAAGTAAATTGGACTAATGTAAAACGACAAGGGATACAACCGGGGAATCCATTTGAAGCTCCGCTTTTCTAATTACGATAAGCAAACAACCGTTCACCATTTCACCGTTTTGACCAGCGTTCGCTTTCGATCCTCGCACGACGTCACTCTCCTATTTTCCATCTCTTTTTCTTCCCTTCTTTGTTGAGAACGAAATTTATCCCGGTGTGATTCAATACCCTTCCAATCCAATAAATCGTTGCTTTACAGCCATAATTGAATACATAACATTAAAATTAAAATGAAAGTTCGAATTCAGTTGGTTTTTACTTAGAACCCGTTTATTTTTCTTGTTGTATCATTACTTTTGTTGCAATTGGTTCCGTTCATTTTCTCTCCGTTTTTGTATGATCTGTATTACGGAGAAATAAATCTTTTGGATTTTTTATTCTAGCGTCTGCAACGTGTATTTATTTGCGTTCTTCAACCTCCCCTCTCCTAGAACCTTTTTTCGCAGTGTACCAACAATGTTAATAAACACTTTACACATTATTCATGGAGATGGCACAAAATACAAATGCAGGGGTGCATAAACCTAAGCACGCTCATATAAAAGTACTATTTAATACTTTTTCGTCACATTTTTTAGGACCATATTTTTCCCCTTCCGGAAATAAAGAACATCGCAATAAACAATATCATACTAAAAGGTTGGATATGACTCTTCCTATTATTAACAAAGTTATATAATCCAAAGCTGCCTGCTTCGCCATAAGACGTTATGTTTTCATTACACTGCGGCTTTATTCTACAGAAAACTTTGTTGTGAACAGCTTTGATGAAAATTTTGCTTATTGGCATTAGTGTGATTTAAACCAAACTTTGCAGTACCAAGTCCTATATTATGAATTGTATTGTACTGCTGCAAAATGTTGATGTCCCAGAATAGTCCCAGAATAGACGAAAGTGAATTTCCAGAGTATGTTTATATAGTAGTTTTGATGCCATCAATGTGTTCCTATACCCCGTCTTCCTGAGCCTCTACATTAAATACACCGTAGCGTGCAGTGTTATCAAACTACGTGAGTCGGGACGAAGCACCTGGGAAACTCTGACCATTCCCAATG
This sequence comes from Hermetia illucens, assembly GCF_905115235.1. Lineage (NCBI taxonomy): Eukaryota > Metazoa > Arthropoda > Insecta > Diptera > Stratiomyidae > Hermetia > Hermetia illucens. The sequence goes on along the minus strand of NC_051851.1, from coordinate 98,279,069 downwards.
GACTACGCCACACGCAAGCCGATCTTCAAAAGGAATTTCACTGTGGGCTTTCTAACCGGCGACGATTTGCAAAATTATCACACAGTACTCTTCATCGACGGATTAAAGATTGTCTTTGAAGTATTTGCGCGGGTTTTTTCGGATACACAGAGTGCTCCACCGAGTACAAAGTGTTTAAGGCTTTGTACTCAGTGGCGACATCCTCCAGGCTAGTGAATTGATGATGGTGGGTAGTGCAAAGAGCTTGGGGGCATGGCCAAACTCATTCTCCTCTGGGTTTTCGAAAATAGTAAGGAACGACCAGGCCAACGGACTGGTCAGGTAGGGTTTTGCACTGGGCAGCTCCCTTGGACGCAGTCGGCGTCCGGCTGGCGACTGCCAAGGGTGGAATCTACTTACATCAATTAACAGCCACTGACTTCAAATGGCGAAGGAAGGAGGATTTGGCCCCCTATAAGAGGACCACGTTCGGATGGCTCAGTTGTTAAAGCGCTAGGCTCTCGTAAAGGAAGGGATTTGTATCGTGACTGGATGTCGGATACCAGCCGACTCAGCTGTGAATAAGTATCTGAACAAAACGAGATAGTAATTACGAGCAATGCTGACCATATTACCAAATATAGTGTACTGTAATGTGCTCTTATGGTTTTGAATGAAGTGCTCTAATACACTTCAAGACCCTGATCCTATTGGATTGTCGCAAAAACGATTATTATTCTAAAAAGACTCGAATGTACAAGGGCATACAGCAACCTGCAAGGGCAATCTAAGCAGGCTGGATTTTATTCCCCTTATTCTTGGCACTGCAGCCATAGTAGTAGTAGTGGATCAAAGCGACCCACCACAGCGGAAATGAACCCATCATTTTCAATCCCTTTTTAGTAGAAAAGTCCACATAGTAAAACAATCGGGTTAGAGTCTCGAATTAAATAGCAACTGCAATTTGACAGCCAATTGGAGAAATGGAATCAGCGGGGAGAGGCACCCATTTCAAACATTTCTTCCCCTTTTTATCCTATTGATGTTCCCGCTCCCGGTTGCGTGTATGTTGTTCAAATCTGGCGGGGCTTTCCACTGCCAACGGAATGTGCTTGCCTCATAGTACCCAATTCAATATTTTGGATTAGCCGTATCGTTCCCAGGTTAAGGTATTTAACTGTTCTTTCAGTACTAAGCTCAGTTCGCGCTGGAAGAAGATCTATCCAAGGAAGAAGTAGTTGATTTCACCGTACTATTCCGCTTCCTTTGTTTATCATTTCTGTGATGTCCCTTACCTTTTTTTTCGTTGGCAGGAGTGCATGGAAGCATTATTTTTCGTTGGTTTGAAGATGACGACAAATTTAGAATGTACGAGGTAATCAGCTTAGCTGGCCATGCATGTTATGCAGAGAACTGGCAACCTGCGAAGGTGGTTTGTTATTCATAAATGACAAGTGCTTTCTTGTCGGCTTGCTCATCAGAACTTGCGGCGAAAAAATGGGTTCTTGAAGGCTTCTTATGCTTTATCAGCTGTCTTGTACCAGCGGAATATGACTTTCCTCAGTAGCCTCCTATTCAAAATTACACTGTAGTTAGTTTTCCTGTGCTTTTTGGGACCAACACTCATAGTTCAAAAAACAAAAACGACTGCCGTAACATGCATAGCAGAGGCAACTCATTAGACACTGCTGCAGCGATTAGAGTAATCGTATGAAGTAGTCCTTGAGGGTTAATTTTGACATGTAAAAAAGATGTTAGAAAAGTAATTGAATTGCGATTTTGATTTTCAATCAGGGAGTGAAGATGTACTCCTAATTTTACACTTTTAATAGACTAGCTTTTAGGAAGAAAAATAGTTACGAGTTGTTAAATTATATTTAACATCTAAGCTAATCTAAGTTATCTATTAGCCAATTGCCAAATTAATGAGATCGTTCCTTCTTTTTGCTCAATTATGGTTAGCAACTTTCGAAAGGAATTATAGGAAGGATGGAGCATCGCGGAAGTCTAAGGAGTACCTGGTGAGGAAACTGGAGAAGTTAGAAGCCCTAAAAACCATATTCCGCGTGAATCACCGCAAACTATTTGGCGCTTGAAGCAGATAGCCAGTACTTCGATATACAAGAGGAAGTGGAGGGAAAGTTGGGGTAATTAGGAATATGATCGAAAACTATCAAGCCCAAGCATTTAAATGAGTATCGGAAAACGTGTGTCCGGATAGCTGAGTGGTTAGAGCACAAGGCTATCGTACGGAAGGTCGCGGTTCAAATCTTCCTGGTGGCAGTGGGATTTGCATCGTGATTTGATGTCGGATACCAGTCGGCTGTGTACTACAGTCGTTAACGACATATTTGCCAAATGAGAATCTGGCTGAGACCGGAATGGGAAAGACAAGAAGCCTGCAGCTAGCCGACTCAAACTATAATGTCAAGACGGGTATCGTTTTGATATTGGGAGCCGAAGTATTTGAAGAAATAATTCAACCACAAACAAAGAAGGAAAATTCATTGATGGCCTAGAAGACAAAATTAGGCTGGCTACCTTCAGGTAAGGTTCCTATCCAGTCAGCGGGGTTAGTGTTCAACATATCCACGGCTGAATTTCATTCTGTGCTACAACAGTTCTTCGATTCGGAGACCGCTCCAGACAAGGTGTCGGCCGCGAACGAATGCGAGGTAATTTACGGGAGCACGGTCCAATACGAATCGGACGGGATGTATGCAGTCACATTGCATTCGCTAGTAAATTCAAGAAACAGGGCATTAATACGACTTAAAAATCTGGAAAGGCAACTAAAAAAGAATGATGAATTGCGAATAGAATATCACAAGGCAATGCAAGAATACATAGACATGGGCCACGTGGAACGAGTAACCCCATTTATCGGCAAGAACAGGAATGTATATTATCTCCCATATCACTCTGTAATTAAGACGGAGAGCACGACGACCAAGATTCGACCAGTGTCGACCTCAACGAGCGGCTCAAGTTTGAACCATTTATTGCATACTACGAAACTTCAGCGACGTTTCTGGGGGTTAGAAAGCTAATTCAACTAGCAAAAGACAAAGGACATAAGTTCCCCATCGCTGCAAAAAGATTACAAAAAGATTTTTACGTGGACAATTTTCTATTTGAAGCCGTGACGATGGGTGAGGCAAGTGATTTGGTAGATCAGATGATGAAGCTATTAAAGGCTATCGGATTTACCCTACGTAAATGGGCTGATTATGATCCCGACTTACTGAAGCATATTCCAGCAATCTACAAGGATGCTGGGGTTTGAGAAATTCTACTGGATCCAGTGGTAGCGACTCTGGGACTACTTTGGAACCCGATGGGTGACAATTTCCGGTTCAAGATTGTAGATTTTGACCCAGACAAAAAAATGATGAAACGTTAACTATTATCAAATAATGCGGCCATATACGATCCACTGCAATGGTTGGCTCCAATGACTTTTAGTGCCAAAATCCTGATGCAAATAATATGGTAGAATGGAATCCGTTGGGATGACACCCCATCGAAAGACCTGTTGAATCAATAGAAACGCTTGGAAGCTTAGTTACCAATGGAATTGATTCGAATCCCTCGATGGGTTCAGTACTCAAAGGCGAACATAATCGAGTTACATGGTTATTGTGATTCGTCTGAATCGGGGTATGTTGCGGTTATCTATGTCAAATCAGTTGACACCCAAAGAAAAATAAGTATCACACTGTTATGCGCCAGAACCCGCGCCAAGCCAGTCAGTAAAGTATGTTGCTGGAATGATGCAACTATAGTACTGGCCAGGCTTAAAAAGAATCAAGCGAAACTAGAAAACTATGTTGAAAATCGAGTAGCCAAGATACGAAAGATTAGTAAGGAATCCTAGTCCTGGGGGTATATAAAATCGAATAACAATCCAACCGATTGCGCTTTTAGAGGAATAAGCCCTGGGGAGTTCGCAGCGCGCCCACTATAATGGAATGGTTCTCAACGCGTCAGGGACGATAGCATCGCTGAAGACATCAGGTGCTTTTCAAGTATGATTAAGGGTTTCGATCTATTGGAACGTGTTTCGTCATTTTCGAAGCTAGTGAGGGTAACGGCGTATGTTTTGTAACAAGAGAGAAGGGATTTATATCTTTGAAAGAATATGAAAAGAGTCGATTACGGATTCTTCGGTTAGTACAAAAGGCAGTATTTGGCAAAGAGATAGAGGACGTCGTAAAAGGAAACCCATTGCAGAAAGGACTTCAGAAACCAAATCCGTTTATTGACCAAGAGGGCCTCCTGAGAGTTGGGGGAAGGTTGCGGAATTCGGAATTATCAGACCAACAGAAACATCTGATACTCCTACCGCGAGAAAATCACGTTACTGGTTTAATAATCCGAGAAGTACACAAGAACACGCTACATGGAAACGTTCAGACGGTCCATAATCATTTACGAATGCACTATTGGATCCTAAACGATCAGCGCCTTATACGAGATGGGCTTCATCACTGCCTTACCTGTGGGAGGTGACCTTCCTGCCGTACGGATCACTCCAAGTCCACCATTCCTGCATTGTGGGATTGATTACGAAGGTCCGTTCAAGACTAGCATGTCAAAAGAGCGTTCCAACGTTACACTGAAAGGGTACGTCTGCAAATTTTGTAAACCGAGCGTGAATTTCTCAACATCTCCTGTCGTGCAATGACCCAAGAAACCGCGTGTCGCGCCATGCACATGGGCAAGGGCACTCCTGAATCTCACAATTCTGTTCTTCACATTCGGCATGGCACTCTCTCAGAACATTTCCACCGAGAACTACGAAATTTTGAGGCCTCACACCATGTAGAAAAGTTAGGCCAAGCCCGAATAGTTCGAGATGAACTGACGATTGAAGTGGATTTCTCAGTTTGTGAAATGCAGGATGTCCAACGAGACATCATGCAGGTCATAAATGAATCACGTGCGATGTGCGAGAATACATCAAAATTAGTCATAATAACGCATTGTGATGCGCTGCTAAATCAACTTATTTTTAAATATAAGGATATTATCCACGAAATTGATGTGCTCCTTGATCTTTCGACAATAAGGAAGAGGCAAAGCACTGACTGCGGTTTTCGGAGTTAACGATGAGGTCTACAGCGACATCGAAGGCCTCCGGCATGGGCAACTAGCGACGTTACAGGCAGTCACCCAGCAGAACGTGTTGTTGAATGCACGTATAGAGGCTTATCATTCTGCGGTTTCTCATCGACTGGGGCAATTCACCGAAAAACTGAACAAAGTTATCCAGACAGTAAATCAAATGAACAACCGGTTTAACGAGGATAGATTGAATGTCCATGTTATAGATTGAATGTCCATGTTATGACAACGTGGCCGTAAACTTCTATAACAAATTAGCCACAAAGTACAGTCGAAACGCGCCTGCTTTGGATGGACGGGTTGATTTGTTGAGCCTTGCTAGTGAGGAGACGCTGGCAAGCACGATGGCTAATATAGGTGGCAAGCTAGGCGCGTTCTATCAAATTCTGCGAGTTCCGTAAGAGCGACTGTCATTGCGGAAGGGGGAAAACCGGATCCGAGTGTTCGGATAGTTTTACATAATCGGTAGATACCGGGATTACCTGCTGCACATAATGGCCATTCTTAAAGTGACAGAGGCAGGGCGATATTTGATGCCGCAACACGAAATTTCTGATAATGCCATTAACTTCAATCTGGCCAGGTATTTCGATCTGGATCCGGCCTTATTGACGTCCTATGTTCACCCAAAGATATATACGTCGTACCTCACTGCGAAGTGGATACAGTATATAATCGCACCAATAAGCCAAGGTGCTATGTGAATGAAGTCGTCACTAGCAGAACAATATGGAAGAAGCTTATGGCTGCGAACAGTTGGCTGTATATCGCCAATGAACCTACTATTGTGTGTGCTGGGAAAAGACATGAAATGTCATTGACAGAGGTGGGGTAATTAATACGAGAGATTCCTGCACAATCCAATTCCGAAGTTAATTTCGGTTAAATTATTTATGTTTAAATGCTTTCATGCCCGATTAGCGTGAACTCATTGCGTTATCAATATTGCGTCAATAACTCAAGTTGTGCGATTACCTGTTTACAGGGGTCAGCAGCTGGCCCCATTTAACAATAGTATGTCTGATGAAAAATTTATGTAATCATCATCATCATCATCAACGGCGCAACAACCGGTATCCGGCCTAGGCCTGCCTTAATAAGGAACTCCAAACATCCCGATTTTGCGCCGAGGTCCACCAATTCGATATCCCTAAAAGCTGTCTGGCGTCCTGACCTACGCCATCGCTCCATCTTAGGCAGAGTCTGCCTCGTCTTCTTTTTCTACCATAGATATTGCCCTTATAGACTTTCCGGGTGGGATCATCCTCATCCATATGGATTAAGTGACCCGCCCACCGTAACCTATTGAGCCGGATTTTATCCACAACTGGACGGTCATGGTATCGCTCATAGATTTCGTCGTTATATAGGCAACGAAATCGTCCATCCTCATGTACCTACATTGGAAGTAATATTATTATTCTCAAGCGAGGTCAATATACCCGAGCGGCACAAAGACCAGCTTTCAACACGAGTTGTTAAGCAATGAGGAGCAACAAAGAAGACTCCTATCAACTTCATTTCAATTATTGCTACAACAACCACACTTTTTACTATACAATATTTACTCAGCATTTGTATGTTTATATATAAATTAAATTGCACAATAAAATCGCACTCGCCGCAGGAGCCGGCGTGAGGTTTTGAAAAGTGGAAGTTCCGCTTCAATATCCGCTCAGCTTGCTTTCCGTCTTGGTGTTATTCCGCTAAAAAAAATTATTAGTGATGGGGGGTGTAAAGTTTTTCTTTTCATCTTATGTGAGAAACTTTCTATGCATGATTTTCCATTCGTACATAGTTAGGAGTACAAAATATTCTGTCATATTTTGCCAAACTCCATAAATACACATATGTACATACATATCAACGGCATAAATACTCTGTTCATCCTAAATAAACATTGTCTATTACCGCATGACTTCTTTATTCGGTTGGATAAAAAATTTTTCGGTTGGATAAATTCTGAGAACGAGACCTGCTTTACTTTTTGGGGCATATATTTTGATCCCTACCTCTCCTATGTTTCAGTCAATATCAGAACTAATCGAGCCCTTTCATTTGATACCCCACTGCATGCTGCATGTATGCTCCCTTCAAATTCAACACAAAGTGGTGCCACTCGTCATGCATGTAGAAGAACACGCATGCCACATGTTTACACCGAATTTCGTGACAATCGGTTTAAATTATTAAATTAATAAAAATTTTTTTAGTAAAGTAAAATGAAACTGTTTTGGGTTTTCTATTTATACCAATTCAAGTTTACTTTAACCCTCTAGGTTTTGTTAATGTTGGAATATAGCCATCAACTACATCATCTTTTCATCGACTTCAAGGTTGCCTATGATAGAATGGCCAGAGTATAAATTGAAATGCCCATCAGAAAATTCGGTATACTAATAAATTTAATAAGCTTGACTACTCTGACCCTAACTAATGTGAGAGGCTAGATAAAAATAAAAGTATCATCTTTTACCGTCGACAACAGTGTAAAATAAGAATGCTCTAGCATGCATTCTTTTCAACCTGGCAACGTCAATACTAACAAGTCGGGAAACCGGGAGCTGGACGCTTCAGGTATGAAAGGTTTAGTGTATTTCTTTGATGAAGACATTTGAGTGTACATTTGTCCCATTAGTATGTAGCACGTAATATATGAATATATTAGGTGAAAATATCCACATTCAGTATTGAATTTGTAAAGAAGCGACAACTTTGACTTATTGTAACTTTGTTAAAATAGTACGATTTCCACTAAACTTGGTAGGATCATGCTCTATGTTATACCTTCTATTCGTGCTGGTAAAATGAACTTAAGGAAGATTTTGCAACCCATTACTGAAACTTATAGTAATATTATTAATTTTGTTTGAATAGATATCGGTAAGGGGGGTATTTCGAAGCCTAAGTATCATATAGCGTCAGCCGCTTGATTTTTTTTAGATTTTTCGGTTGGGTAGTTTCTGAGAATGGGTCCGTTAAAAAAATGATCACTTCCGACCTCCTGCACTCCCCACCTTCCAACAAATGTCAAAATTAAGGCTTCGGAAAGTAAATTGAGACCTTTCCTATAATGACCCCGCAAGACTATATTTGATGAAAAAAAATGTACACCCCCCTTTTACATGTAAAGAGACCCCCACCTTTAAATTCGGTGTAGAATTAGGTGACTCACTGTATGCGTGAGCGTACCTTTCCACCAAATTTGGTGTGAATCGCTACAATCATCTCCGAGAAAAAGGCGTGTGGCACAACGTACACACTCTCGAAAACACAACCCTAACTATAAGTGGAACGCTGAAGTAGCGAAGTGTCGTATTGAATATTTGAAGCCCAGAAGGCGGAGTCAACGCCGAAGAAACACGCCAGAGTTTGAACAAAGGTACTTCGAATATAAACAGGCACGCAAAAAAGTTGCAGTGGGCCATCACGAAAAGCAAAAATTTTTGATTCAAGCTCTGTGATGAGGCAGGCCTCTCTGTGGTGAGGCAGACTAAAATCAATGGGGAGGAGCCGATTATGTCGGCAATAAAGGCAAAAGGTCCAATCCTATTATGTGCCCTAGATTATTGTGGGAGACGACATTGTTTCCCCAACATCCGGAAACAATCTTCCCAATGATACCAATGAGGGTCAAAGACATACCTCTAGTAGCCACAGACGAAGTCTTGGATGCAGTCAAAAGGTTCCGGGATATCCCAACCCCCGGCATTGCTCAAATTTTCAACAAGGCGCTGAAACCGGAAATAGGAATGGCGCCAAGCATGTTCGCACGGGTATTTACAGAATGGAAAATACAAAAACTTGTATTGATCCCGAAGGCAGGTAAGCCGATAGGTGAACCATCATCCTATAAACCTCTCTATCCTCTGAATACAATAGGTAAGGTCCTCGACCAGGTAATCTATAACCGACTATATCCATTAATTCATAGTGCCGGTGATTTATCAAATAAGCAGTTTAAATTCCGGAATTCTCGGTCAGCAGTTGATGCTACCAAACTGGTTTCTGAGCTAACCAGAAAAGCCTACGACGAAGGGAAATACTGCGCACTGGTGATTGTTGACATCAAGAACGCCTTTAATTCTGCCAGATGGAAGCATATCATCAAAGTGCTCATCGCGGCACAAAAACAAAAATATATATTAAATATAATCCTCGTTTACTTTCGACACCGGAAGCTACGTTATGATACGGGTGAAGGATCGAAGATTTATGTAAATGGGAGTAATATTCGACTCCAAGCTGAGCTTTAAACCTCCTTAAAGCTTACTGGGCAGAAATCAGTTCAATATTGGCAAGGATGCTTCCAAATATAGGCGGCCCGCAACACAATCGACGATTACTCTTACCGCGAGTCATCGGCTCTGTACTTTTATACACGGCACCAGTATGGACGTCGGCGATAAAAATCGGAGAAAATCGCAAACAGCTTGAAACTGCATATCGATTAAGCGCTTTCCGAACATCTTGCACCTATCAAACAACATCTTATGAGGCGGCATGCGTGATTGCAGGGATGATCCCGATGGATATTCTAACCGATGAGGCAAGTCGTCTGTACGAGAATCGAGAAGTCAGCCTAAACAAGCAAAGTGAGCGTTTGCGGTCAGAATGGTGGTCTCACGGGTAGAGTCTGGAAAAATATGGGAGGTTTTAGTCGGTAAGTTTCCGGCATGCGTTTCCTTGATTCCAGATGCGCATCTTTGATGGATTTCCCCAGCCAAAAAAAAGACAGACAGACAGACAGTAAACCGATTTTGTTTTACACAAAACCTTAAAAACCGAAATGAAGTCCAATAGTACTGGTCAACTAAAAAAATAAAGATATTAGAGTTCAGCTTTGAAAGCGTTCAAAATTTCTCTTACATGGGTTTCAAAATCACTCTTGGGCTGTAAACAAAATCCGTCCAATAAAGTGGGGTGGCCACCTAATCCACAGACTTATCGATGGTGTAAGTCAAGATACCAGTTACTTGCTAAAATATCGAATTGGTAGGGTTCGAAGTTTCTTATTAAGCCAACCTAAAATGGACCGGTTGTTGGTTGGTGATAGTGATGAAAGAAAACAAGTCGGGAAACCAGAAGCTGGATGCTTCAGGTACGAAAGGTTTTGTATATTTCTTAGTACGTAGCACGTAATATATCCATATATTATGTGAGAGTATCCACTTTCGGGTGATATTGACATTCATAGTCTTCAATTTTCAAAGAAGCAACAACTTTGACGTATTATAACTTTGTTAATGATAGTGCGATTTCTACCAAATTTGGTAAGATCATGCTCTACATGATTGCAGAATTTCGTGGTGCTAGGATGGTTTTAAGGGGGGTTTCCAGCCAATTATATAAAAATATAGTAATAGACTATTATTAACTTTATTTGAACAGATATCGATATGGAAGGTATTTTGGAGGCCAGGCACCATATAGTGGTAGCCTCCTGATTTTTTTTCAGATATTTCGGTTTGGTAGTTTCTGGGAATGGCTCCCTTAAAGAAGTGATCACTTTCAACCCCTGCACTCCCCAACTTTCCAACAATGTCAAAACTAAGAACGGCCTCGAAAAGTACTAACCGAGACCCCCCCCCCTCTCAAATTCAACGTAAAAGGATGTAACTCACTGCATGTGTGAGCGTTCACAGTTTCCACCTTTCTACCAAATTTGGTGTCAATCGCTATAACAGTCTCCGAGAAAAATGTGTGTGACGGACAGACATACAGACAGTAAGTGTTTACACAAAACCTTAACAACGGAGAAGCTACAAAAACAAGATTTCAGGGAAACAAGTCAAAATAACATTATTATTATGGGCTTAAGGCAAAATTGGTTTTGAATTTAAAAATGTTTGCTTGTAATAACTCATTAGACGCCTCTATTTTAAGACTTTTATTTTGGAATGTTTTTAAAATTTTCAACCGTGCATTAGTTTTAGTGGAGTATTTTTTTTTAGTTAATTTTCGCAGCTTATTTATATATTTTCTCATGTAAAGTGTAAAATGGTAACAAAACAAAAATGTCACCTATTTTCATTTCATCTCCAATCTTTTGAATAATATTTAGAAATTGAGCAGTGACGTTCAATTGTTCACGATCTAAGACACATTGGCACTCAGTTTTGAAAATTTGTTTGAATTTATTGATCTATTTAGTGCGTTTATTTGACAATCAAATGTGCAAATTGACATGTAAAACTGCTCCTAAAATTCCTACAAATATTTTCAGTAGTCGTAGTGATTATTTATCTGCATTTAGAATTTATTCCAGTTAATAGACTTAATTTGTATCCGAACTTATACCCGGTAAGATATTACTAAATGTTTCCTATTTTACCAATTTTATGGACAATATTTTTAATAGTAGTAGTGATTATTTATCTGCATTTTCAATTTTTTTTTCCAGTTAATAGACTTAATTTGTATCTGAACTTATACCCGGTAAGATATTACTAAACGTTTCCTATTTTAGCAATTTTAGACATTTTTGAAAATACCCTTGTCAAAAACTATTCTTTCCAACATTTCTGCTTGTATTCATGAAATTCATTTAAATTAAAATTATGGTATCGTTCACGCGCGGAGCCGGTTGATGTTCTAGGGAGTCCATTTTTATAGCAACTTTGCAACTATCACTTTAATAAAGTGAAGTTAGCTTCGCTTGCCGGCAGAAGGAGATATGTAGGCAAATATCTGAAGATGGAGGATGTGAACTTGTGTGTTGTGTGATTCGAAACAAAAATACGACTTTAGACGATGTGCATGAGTGTAAGGAACGAAGCTGAGAATCAAAATTTGCAATTGGAGAATTTCGCACCGTTTTAGTTACTAAGATTCCAGCAATCTAAATAATATTCAGATTGTTAACCAATACATTGGCGATCGTGCGAGTGCGTACGGGTCAATACAGCCTAAATTTTCGAATCTTCGTAAGAAGCATACTCAAGCCGCTCAAAGTGAACAACCTAAAATAAGAGGCGAGCAAGATGGACGATTTGTCGGTGGAAGTATGCGGTGAAAACGGTGCATACTACAAGGTATGTGCAATTCCTTTCGCCTGCTTGGGCAGAGTCTCCATTGATCCTTGAACGTGTGCACGATACGCTCAGCTGTTCGCTGGAACCTCACTTCCAACTGCATTGGGAGTTAGGCAAACGTGACGGTGACAGCTGCGCCAGTGTCTGCACCCTAGCCGGCTGCTACTCGCGCTGAAACTCATTTTTTTTTTGCAGGGGACTGTGACAGACGTTTTCGAGGATGCCGTGATGGTTTCGTTTGATAATGAGTAAGTTGCGCTGTTCCTAAAGAAATTTTCTGTCTAGTTGTGGAAAAACCGGGTCCGAGTGAAATCTTTGTTTCGAACGACATCGCTCCAGGTCTTGCCTAACTTTGGTCCGGAAAATGTGGTTCGTAAATAACCTAGCCTGCGCCAAGGCAGTCGTCGGTGAAAAAGGCGAGGCACTGTTCCGAGCCTACATGCGTCCGCTCCAAGCGAAGGCCACTTTCAATTGCATTCATAAACGGGGATTGCCCCAAAATAATTCGTAGTCGCAGTTACCAAAAGTTATCACGATAAATCGTTCACACGAACAAAGTGACATTCACAGTTTACTCTAATACGCGAGAAAAATGTTGCGTTTTTTGACTGCAATTTCTTTTTTTTCTTTCTAATGCCACAATTCTGATGAGAGCAAGAAGTGCAGTTTCTAGGTTCGCAGTCTCAAACAACAATTTTATCCACAAGTATACAGTATCTAGTATCGATTAGCCAACAGAGACCGGGTCGTCGATCGGCATATCATGTCCGGGAGCCTGGACGATTTATTAATGTTAGTTTTCGAATCCATATTTTCCTTAATCACTCTTGATAGATTTCTCTGGGCTACAAAAACAGCTTCTATACCGTCTAGAGATTTATTATCTCATTGTGGTTGATGCATACAGAATGCTCCCCGCGATAACGCAGCTCAGTTGTGCATGCCTATTGCAAACCCATTGAATTCTGAAAAAAACTATTGGGGACGAATTTCCTAGCCAAAGCAAGTAGCTTAGCAAGCAACAATACAACATGCAATATCGAAAATTTGTAATGCAGATGAACAAACATCTTACTAGCTCCAAATTTTGGTTGGGTATCCAAAGAAAAGAAAGGTTCTTTGTTATCTCATGTAGATCGAATGTCGACTAAGACATGGAGTAAGAGTTTCTTACGTTCATAATGAAAATCGTTGGCCTGGGGTATGGAGGGATTCAGAGTTCAATATGGAACATTGAATTGCTATTGTCAATGGCCATGGGGTAATCCCCTAGTTTTACACACGACAAAAATCCGAAATGTGGTAATTTAAATGTCAACGAATACTCTGCGAACTGTAGAATTAGTTGTCGGAGAAAGCGATATGGGTTCCACTTTAAAAACAGTCTGGCCAAGCTTAGGGAACTGAAATTGTAGTTCCAAGGATCTAATCTTATATAAAAATAAAACTAGTAGTAACTAGTAGTTTTGTTTTTATTTAGAAGAACTACAAGCATCGGAAAGACAACTATTTTAAGATGTAATCTTGCTAAGAACGCAAGTCTCCGAGGAATACATGAGGACTGGCAAGATCATTGTCTTGTACAGTTAGAGCTTTGACCCTATGGTGAGACGTTTCGAGCGGAATAGTTTTTGTAAGCTGAAATAGGCTCTGTTGGCTGACAACAACCGTGCGCGGATTTCATCATCGTAGGTGTTATCGGTTGTGATTTTCGACTCTAGATAGGAGAAACTGTCAACGGTCTCAAAGTTGTATTCTCCTATCCTTATTTTTCCTGTTTGGCCAGTGCGGTTTGATGTTGCTGGTTGATTGGTTTCCGATGCTGACGTTTCCACCATATACTTTGTCTTGCCTTCATTGATATGCAGCCCAAGATCTCGCGCCGCCTGCTCGATCTGGATGAAGGCAGTTTATAGGTCTCGGGCGGTTCTTCCCATGATGTCGATATCGTCAGCATAGGCCAGTAGTTGGGTGGACTTAAAGAGGTTAAAGAGGAGGTCATAGATCGTTGTTGATGTCGAATAGTCTTGAGAGTGATCCTGCTGCTTTTATTTGCCTCGCACATTGGTCAAGGTCAATCTAGACAGTCTTATCAATTTTGTTGGGATACCGAATTCTCTCACGGCCGTATATGGTTTTACCCTGGCTATGCTATCATAGGCGGCTTTAAAGTCGATGAATAGATGGTGCAACTGTTGTCCATATTCCAACAGTTTTTCCATTGCTTGCCGCAGAGAGAAAATTTGATCTGTTGCTGATTTGCCTGGAGTGAAGCCTCTTTGGTATGGTCCAATGATGTTCTGGGCGTATGGGGCTATAGTACTCAGCAACGTGATACCTCTATAACTGCTGTACGGTGTGATATCTCCCTTTTTATGTATGAGACAAATAGTGCCTCCCTCTCCTCCCCAATATAGGGCTGATGTAACAGCGTTACAAGAGATGCGATGGACAGGGACCGGTTTCCTGGAGAAGTGGCTATCCAGTAAACCATGTGGTCGGAGTAGGTCTCTTAGTCCGCCAAAAAATGAAACCTGCTGTTATCGGCTTTGAAAATATAAGCGAAAGGCTATGCACTCTGCGTCTGCGAGGCAAGTTTAGAAATATAAGCCTCATAAACGTTCACGCCCCTACAGAGGAGACTGCAGAGTCGGACAAGGATACCTTCTACGAGGCAGTTGAGCGGACCCTCGAAGCCTGTCCCAAGTATGATATGAAAATCATACTTGGAGATTTCGACAGTCAAGTAGGGACGGAGCCAGTATTTAGGCGATATGTTGACTCCCATAGCTTACATCAAAATACAAATAACAGACAACGGATTAGTCAATTAGCAGTGTTACACGAAATGGTTGTTGGAAGTACCTGGTTTGCGCTGAAAGCGGTCCACAAACATACGTGGGCCCCTCTAGACGGGACCACTTTCAACCAAATTGACCACGTGTTGATTGAACGCCGCCATCTCTCAGCCTTGATGAATGTCAGAACATATATGGGGGCCAATATAGACTCGGACCACTATCTCGTTGGCCTGGTGCTCCGAGCCCGAATTACGACACCACCTACAATCCCCTCTGACAATCAGGTGAGAGTGAATACTGAAGCCATCCACAACACAGCCCTCCGCGACCCCTATAAATGGGAAATTTATGCCGCAATAACCGCAGTCAACAGAGGTCCTGGAGATGAAGCATCAACAAATGATCTTCACAACCACCTGAAGAACGTTATCATTGATACGGCCACAAAGATACTTGGTCCCAGCCGCAAAAAAAGTCGGAACGGCTGGTTTGACGATGAATGTAAGCTAGCAACGGAACGGAAGAATGCCGCATACCGAGTAATGTTGCAATCTCAAAGAACGCGGGCACGCGCAGAGACTTATCACGAACTCCGTCGAGCGGAGAAGCGACTTCACAGACGGAAAAAGGGAAGCCTGGGAGAACCAACAAGTCTGTGAACTAGAAAAGTACAGGGAGCAACCGCACCAGGCGCGCAAGTTTTACTAACAAGTCAGCAGGATGAAGCCTTATACACCTCGATGCTCATCCTGACGAGACAAAGAGGGAAATATGATTTCCGACAGAATGGGCATATTGGAGCGATGGGTTGAGTACTTTGATGAGCTCCTGAACAACCAGAACATCGGCGAGTTGGAGGTCGCGCTAACTGAAGACGACGGACAAATACTGCCACCACCAAGTATAGGAGAAACAGTCCGTGCAATTCATTGGCTTAAAAATTATAAGTCGCCAGGCGCCGATGGAATTGCAGCCGAGTTATTTATGGAGGCAACCAGTTACACCAAGTGGTTCATCAACTTGTACTCAATGTATGGGACAGCGAATCAATGCCTGCCCATACTACCGGCAATCAGATCTTTGTCTCAGCAAGATGAGAATCGAGGTATATATGGCTTTATATTGCTGACTTGTTGGTAAAAACTTCTACGCCTGGTGGGGTTGCTCACTATACCTGTCGAGTTCGTCATAGACCGTTTGGTTCTTCCAACTTTCCTTTTTCTGTCTGTGTGGAGCATATTAATAATGTAGCGTCAAGCAACGACGGAAAGTTCTGACGCATAGGAGAAGGATGCTTTCTATGAGCAACTGAATGCAGTCTAGGAGAGGCTTCCTGATTTGTCAAGATCTGGGGGACCATAAAAAAATTGAGAGATTTATCGCTTACTGTGGTTACCGGGGGGTACCGCCTCGTCATTGGTGACACAGAATCTGCCATAAGGTCACTGGGGTATTCAGATAAACGGCATCGCAATCAGCAATAGATATCGGAGCTGACTTGGGAATGTACGAAACAGGAAGTGTTGGTTTCTCAGTTCAAGACGAACTCGCGGTGATTCACGGTAATTTGATGGATATTGCGAATGCGATTGTCAAGAATTCGAATATCTTAATGTAAAATAACATCCGAATTGAATGTTAACTTGCAAGGGCTATCAAAGTAGAGGGTACTTATACCTCTTTTAATCACATGCTATGTTACAGCTTTTGGCACCGCACTATTAGGGTTTCTTAAGCAGGGTGCTCCGTTCATGGTGGTAGGAAAAGCACAGTTTTCCACTTTCCCAATCATTTATTCCCGGATTATGGATGGATATTTTTCTAATGTGGTCTGGAAGTCGCTTCATTATG
Organism: Hermetia illucens; assembly: GCF_905115235.1. Taxonomy (NCBI): domain Eukaryota; kingdom Metazoa; phylum Arthropoda; class Insecta; order Diptera; family Stratiomyidae; genus Hermetia; species Hermetia illucens. Next base: position 98,262,277 of record NC_051851.1, on the reverse strand, counting down.
TTAGGTTTCAATTGACATGTAAAAATGATGGGCTAAAGGAGGTAACACTAATTCGTGCAAAAAAAGGTACATTTTGTGATTTTTTTTCTGACGACACAGTTGAAATCCATTGAAACCAATGGTTCATTAAGGTACAAAATTCGAAGAAATTGTGTAAAATTTTCATGAAGAAATATTAAAAACAAAAATTCTATTTTCATTGGTGAACAGGAAAGAAGACCTTGATTATTTTTTTCAACATTCTTGATCAGTTTCCTTATCAAATTTTACTTCTTGGGAGTACAATGCGGTCCACTTCTCACTTTCTCAAACAAAAACTTATATTTTATTTCTTCTATTATCAATGAGTCGGCATACCAGAAGCTTTACGCTTAGGCTATGAAGGCTTTGTGTTCATCTTATGTGAGAAACTTTCTATGCATGACTTTCCATTCGTACATAGCTAAAAATGAAAAATATGCATCATCACACATTTACACTTTACTGCGCACTGACCACATAAAAACCCTTTGAATATTTTCGAAGCAGTGTGAGGAATTCTCTTCTTTGATTTCGGAAAGGCTTTCGACAAGTCGCCATATATATGTATGTTTATACCATCAGTTTAAGTGTTTTATTAGGTATTTTTTAGCCCCGGTACTTTATTGTCGTTCATCCTGTTGTTTTTGCTTCGTCAAAGCAGGCGTCACCGCGATCAACGGTGCCCCGGGCCTGCCAGACCCTCCTATATATTAAGAAACAACCTCTTGACCGATCTTCCGAAAGCGAACAGAGCATGTGAATAGACTTGGAGTTTCGGCATTACAGCTCTGACTACAAGTCTCGTGGGTTTATACCCTTTCCGCGTAAAATTGTTTGAAGCAGTCACGATTGTTTCGCTGTATAGCTAACTCAAAGCCTCTGCGAGCCTCCTTGTTGATAAGCGCCTATCTCTGTTCAGTTCCACTCGCTCAGTATACTCGTTCTTTGGCCCTCCATTCCAGTACGAAATCATCTGACCATCGCTGATTAACATAATGTCTAATTTGTCGAAGGTTTCAAAAAATAACACTCTTGGATTCGTCAGTAAACTGTGATACCGCCGTTTAAAGCCTTTCAGAGCCTTCCTCTTCCTTTCATTACTTACTATATAGCTCCCGCAGTGCCACTATATGCTTAAATGCTTGGTGTATCTTATCTTTGATAAAGAGTCACTAGCCAGTTTCCGCACGGAGGTGCTCGAGATGCTTCCCTGATCTACGCTAGTCACTGGACGAAATCCGAAGATTGAAGAGCTTCCTGATAGTCCTGAATCCACCATCCACTTTATGGCGGAACGGCCCAATTGGAAAGAAATTTTCTTCCGCTATTTCTGGTCGATGGACCCCTTGTTGTGGGATCGAGATCAAATTTACAAAAATAGATGACTTCCAGTTTTGTTCAGGGTAGAGGCAACACCTCATAAGCTGCTCCGCATCTACCCTGGGAGGCATTCACGCTACTGGGTTACTACTAGGTGTTGTTTGCCTGCTCATATACAATTCATAACACGCTATGAGTATGAATTATATTCAAATAATTAAAAAAAGCTAAAAAAAAAACAAGAACTAAAGTGTCCTCATGGACCCAGCCGTTCATATAAGCTCATTTTATATGAGCTACCGATTTTATATGACGTCATAAATAAATTTACATGATTCAATCATTCAATTTTCGAGTACATTTCTAAAGTTTAGTAATATGCTATTATTAACTTTATTTAAACAGATATCGAAATGGGATGAATTTTGAGGCCTGGACTTCGTATAGGTGCACCATTGTGAATTGTTTCACATTTTTCGTCTGGATAGGCTCTGAGGACGAGACCTGTTTCACTTTTCGGGGCATACATTTTGAGCCCTCACAATGTGTGTTGCAGCCAATTACTACAAATTATAGTAATATACTATTATTAACGTTATTTGAATAGATATCGGTAAGGAGGGTGTTTCGGAGCCTAGGCATCATATAGTGGCAGCCTCTTGCTTTTTTCAGATTTCTCGGTAGTAGTTTCTGAGAATGTCGTCGTTAAAGGAATGGGGGGGGGGGCACGTAATTTGCGCTAACAAGAAATCATTCGAAGAGTGAGTAAACGACCAAAAAGCAGGCCGAAACAACGGTGGCTTGATACGCTGGATGGGGATTTGGAATCCTCGCGATTGCACCGATATCAGGCTTTGATAAAATAAAATTATGCAACCGATCACGACGAACCGACCCCAAAGGCTGAAGAAATATAAAAAAAGTATCTCACTTTAAGTGCGGACATTTTGACTCCTTACCTCCCGCTTTTCTAATTTACGTTAAATCTAGTATCGGTTTCGAAAATTACTAATCGAGACCTTTCATTTGATACTTCTCGAATATAGTGAATTCGGTGAAAAAACAATTACATCCTTAATCCTTCAATTCTCCCCCCTATTTAAATTCCACCTAAATGTATGTCACTCACTGTATGCGTATTTAGTAGCCGATAGCCCCTAACACTGAATCTCGGTTTTGCTGGTGTTTATCTTCAGTCCAATTCTGCTTGCCTCTCTTTACAAATAGACAAAAATTTGGAATTGATCCATGACCTGGTGAGAGAGCAAACAAACAACAGAGATGTCATCGTCCATTGAATTCCTCCATGTAGTCCAGACAAGGCAGTATGAAGAACTTCACCAATAAGAAGAAAAAATAACATCGATGACAGGATGCAATTCTGGCAGACTTCGTTTTGGACCCCCAAATCTTACGAAATTTTATCCATTTTGCGTCATTAAGTGTCGCTTTGATAATGGCTATTGGTTTCTCCGGAATGCCCCTTCTGCGTAGAGCACTGCAAATACAGTCCCTGTTCACGCTATAGAAAGCTTTTTCGAAATCGATGGAAAGCATATGCAGCGAATATCTAAACTGCGTGCACTATTCCGAAATAATGTCAATTCGGAGCGGAGCTATGTCTCTCTCGATCAACATTTCGAGATGTTTTTTCATGCATTCCAGGATTATTTTAATCATTTTCTTTGCTACGGCAGCACACAGATACCCCTTCAGTTGTCACACTCTCTGGGAAAGATCTCGGATTCCCTAAATTAGTAGTAGCAGATATGCAGCATTTGCAGGTGCAACGATAAATACCTCTGTGGAGGGACCGTCCAGCCCAGCGACTTTACTTCATTTGAGCGCATTGATGTCCGAAATGATTTCTCTTCTGCCTGAAGAGACAGTCCCTATCCGGATGCTACAGTAACTAGCCACTTCATCCATGAGAAGATCAACCTCACCGGATGTGATACAATTAAGAACCGAGGTGAATTGTTCTTTAAACATTTTCAGTTGCTCTGCATCGTGGATGAGAAGTTGACCGTTGACGCCCTTCACAGGAAGATATGCGACCACATGCAAGCTCTTTTGAAATGTGGTGTACACTTCTGAAGTCATTGCAGCATCTTCCGCTTCCCTCACCGGTGCAGTAGCAAATTCTCTCTTGTCACGTAGAACTTCCCGGGATTTCGCTCGGTACCAGCAGCGGTCCATAGAGCTTTCAACTCATTCCGTTCACCAGACGACTCCATTCCGCTTATGACGACTCTTCGGGAAGTGGCCGACGTCTTGTGTAGCACCCGAGAAAAGCACATTTTTGATGATGAACAATTGTGGTGTTCCTTAACCTGGGCCGGAATCCTGCAGTTAGAAGTCTGTCAGAAACCGGCTCTCATGTCAAAAGAATGTGCCTTACAGTAGTCATTAGAAGCAGCCCGACACCGGACTCTCGTCTGCTACCACCTGGTTTTGCTGAGTACAAAAGCACATTGCTGCAAGAGAGAGAGTAGTACTCTCTAGAGTTCCACAATTTTAATTCGCTTAGGCCCAGAATGTCCAGCTTACATCGTTGAAATTGCCACTCAAGTTGGTGAAAGCGATCATTCTGAAGACCCTAGTTACCACATACCAGAAAACAATCATGGTCCGTTTTCTATAGTGTGAGGCCAGTCCCCTATCCGAGGCGTTGATATTTCGATAGCAACAAAGTTTCAAAATTTCAAATAAAAGCCCTAACCCACAAGGTGGCAATGCCTTGCCTATATTCCACCTTAGTTATTTTTTAAACAAATTGTAAATATAGTTTTAAAATAATGTCTGGCCCATGAACAGGTGATTTAATGTTAGTGAAGACTCGGTGTGCCACCTACTTTTCCAAAGTAGATGATAAATTTAATTATGATTGCTCTAGTGCATTACATACACTTCCTTTTTTAAAATATAATTACTGATAGTGTTTTGAATTCAATTTGGAATCTTCTTTCAAATGACTCTCCTTCCCCAATGCAAAAGCTATAGCATTTCAGAATGTTTACACGATTGGATAACTCCTGTGTTCTATTTATTACTCGACTTCTGAGTAAGAAAACTCCTTTGCTAACATAATTTAATTATTTTTCTTTCAGTTATCAAGAAGAAGCACGATTCGCATTCTCCCAGGTTCGTTTTCCCCCAATTGAGAATCAAAGTCCGCCACCATATGAAGAAGGAATGGAAGTAGAAGTATTTACTCGATCTAATGAACGTGAAGCCTGCGGTTGGTGGACAGCAATAATTAAAATGATGAAAATCGATATATGCGCTGTGGGATATCTTGGCTTCGAACATCCATACACAGAAATAGTGGAGTTGAAAAGATTAAGGCCAAAAAATACAAATCCCCCGATAACATCGAAGAGCTTTTATAAATTTGAAATCTCTGTTCCCGAAGAGTTGAGAGAGGAGTGAGTACGATTCAACAAATTTGTATTTATTAAAAGCAAAGAAGAGACTTTTTAACAGTTTAGAAACAAAAGTTATATGTCTCTCATGTGTCTTTCCAGAGCAAAAGAGGACGGCGTACATAAGGAATTTCAGAAATCGATATCCGCTGGCGTTTTTCGATTTGTTCCAGATCGCGGAGTTATTGTTGTCATCTCAAAGCATGATTTCACGCAAAAGAGAGCAAGCATGTTGCAAGATATGCATTTCAGAAATCTGGCACAAAAGGTAAATTCCTACACTGATAAGGTATACTAATCATTTAATTCAATTGCGAATTGTTTCTAGGTTATTTTGCTTAAAAAGACTGAAGAAGCAGCCCGCCAATTGGAGTCGACGAAACTCCATAATCAGGGGTAAGTTTGAATACATTCTTTTTCTTGCCGGATAATGTCTTTGTAAGACATCTAATGAGGCAAAACTAACAAAAAGAAGTTCTGATTCTTTCAAAATGAAACCAAATTTCTTGTTCTGTGTCGAATATTGTCCAAGAAGAACTCACAATGCTTTGAGAGGATCCAAATACTGAAAGAAATGGAGCAGGAACCATATAACACTATTGTTCAACCACATTCAGGACAAAAGGGAGAATCATCCAGCCTGAATTGATGCAGATACTGCATATGACCTGACAGGAATTGCGTCAGATAGTAGTTCATAGTGCGTAATCCAGGTGTCCCTTGAAATTGATTTTAGCGTCGACCATCACCCCCAGCAAGAATATTAACCGTATTCCTCTTCCTACGGTTGGTAATCAAGACCGCCTCCATCTTTTGCTCCGCAAGGGCAAGCTGAACCATCTCCAGGCACGCTTTTATGGCTCTAATGGTTTCGTTAGTACACTTAACGTCTTCAAGTTGTTTCGCGAAGACAACGACAGCTAGATGATCTGCTAAACCAATTATCGTGGCCTCCTTTGGTTCGGGAAGGACAAGGACCCCATTGTACATCACGATTCACAGGAGAGAACCCAACACTGAGCCCTGTGGTACTCCTGCGGTGACGGTGTACTGCTTGGATCCCTCATCCGTATCGTACCAAAGTGTCCTCTCTGTGAGGTAACTTCCGAGGGGCTTAGTCAAATAACTAGGGACACCCGTTTTAGCCAATGAGCTTTTTATCCACTCCCAGACATCGCGTCTCGAGGCAGCTGCAAAACAACGTCTACGGCGTCGATCGTTGGGTGGGCTTGTCGAAATCCAAATTGTCGCTACGATAGTCCATCTATATATTGAATGATAGGGAGCAGTCTATTGTAGATGGCCCTTTCGAGCATCTTTCGTATCGTGTCGATGAGGCAAATCGGGGGGTAAAATGATGGATGTCTTGGGTGCTTATTCGGCTGCAGAAGCAAAACTAGTTTTTGCCTCAACACCGGTCGGGGAAAGCCCCTTCTACCATGCATGTTTCAAATACGCTGATAAACCAATCGGGTCTGGTTTTAACAGCGAGTTTAAGAGCTATATTGGGAACAGCATCCAGACCGGGTGCTTTGTTATCACCCATTCCCCGGCAAATTTGCGCAAGTTCCTCCTCAGTTACCGCAGGTATGGTGTAGACGTCCAATGGTTGCTTGTGTTGTTTGCGCTCCCCTTTATCCGGGGGGAAGAGCGCCATTACGATATCGAGCAGAAGATGCGGGCAGGTCAGTTGTGGTGTTGGCCTTCTCATCTTCTTCATAACCACCCTGTTCCCCAGGGACTTTGTACTGCCTCTGCGCAAAGTTCTTTGAAGCATTCTCGCTTGCTGGTCCGTACAGTCTGCTTAAGCTTACCTCGAAGGTCCACATATACTTGCCGTTTCTCGTCGAAATCCGGTCTTCTTCTAGATCGTTGGCAGATCCTCCTAGCTCGAAAACATGCATCCCGCAAGTCCGCGATCTTCATTCATTCATTCTACCAATAGTTTGAGCACTCGGCATAGCAGCGTCGCATGTTCTCGTTATGCGTCCCATTATTTACTCTACCTTTTCTGTAGCCGCACCACCGGGATTGTGGCCTCCCAATAGCATCTCTATAAATGCGTCCTCTTCAAACCCCTTCACGGATCAACCTTGGTTTCTAGCTCCACGGGAAGGCACAATATCGCATGGCCCATATTCGATCTAGGGGAAAATTGCCTGGTGGTCGCTATGAATATATTGCGCACTGGCAAACCATACCATGCTACTCACATATGTCGACATTTGAGCCCGACCTTGCTCCACGAAAAAGGGAAACATTTCTCGTATTTGCAAGTACCAAATTTAGCGCCGCGAAAGCCCCTGGTGTTCGTAATGCGACTGCTCCCATCCATGGCACACGCGTTGAAATCACCTGCTACATCTACATCTACAGTCCAGGGACCACTCTTATTATTGCGATAAGTCTCGGTGATTATGACAGCTTGGATTCCCTTCTCATACATGCGCGAGAGGGTCTTGCGCTGCCTCGCTGTGGTTGAGGTTGATTTGTACCAACCTCATTTCTTTAGTGTATTCAAGGCTCTCTTAAACTCTGGACATCTGCTGCTGCCTGCAACGTGCCAACAGTCGACGCCCTTTTTCCCCTTGCAGAGCATACATTCAGGCTCAGCCTAGCACTTCCTCAACATACCTTCTTCCCCACATTTTCTGCAACTTTTTGGCCTGTCACAGTCACCGGTACATTTCGCCGCTATGTGGTCAAATTCCAGGCATCTAAAGCAACGCTTGAGGGACACCTGCTCCCTGAGTCGGCAAACGATCCAACCTATTTTTACTTTACCAGCTGCTAGCAGTTTGAACACTGCTTCAGCTGGTAAGCTTATAGTTGCTGTTTGCGTGCCTCCGTATGCCTTCCTCAGCCCTCTGATTGCGGGATTTTGCGAGCCAAGTGGTCCGGATTACTTTTCTAAGGCGTCGAGGATATCTTCCTTGGTCGTGATTTCATCAATGTCCTTACATTGTATAACAATTTCCTGCTTTCTGGCCCGTACTTTGTTTTTTCTCCTAAAGACTTCTCCACCTTGCCGAGGAAATTTTCAATCGTTTTACCCGGAGACTTCTTCAGCTCCAGCATCAAATTTCCTTTTTGGGAGCGTCTGATTTGGCTGACGTTTTCTCCAAGGTCCATCAGCTCAGATTCGGATTTGACCTTCCTGAGGATATCACATTTTTTTGGAGATGATAATTAATTCGGTTCCTTTTTGGGCCTTTACCTCCCTTGCGTCGATTGGAGCCTGCGTCGCAATTTCCAGGTTTTGCTTACGTTGTTTGCCTTGTAGTAGGAGGCCTTTTTGTCTTTTCGCGCCCTGCGAGGTTCCGAAAGAATCGTTTGCGCCCTCTCTACTCCTCTTTTCAAGCTTGCCATCCTTTGGGTTTTGAGGGGGTGTCACTTGTGTTGATTCCTTCGAGGCATTTTGTCCGTCCTTGGCACTATTGTACAGTACTCGAATGGTGCGGACCATGTTTTTGATGGCCTGTTGCACATTATGTTTTTCCCTTATAAATTCGGACAACTCGACCATTTTTCCTCCGAGTAGGGCAAACGATGATTTGTCCGTATTCTGACATTGGTCCTCTGCTTGTTTTCCCACTGGGCACTCCCGTATTGATTAGCCTTACGGGAGCTTCCCTGATTTCCTTCCTTCATCAAAGTTGATTTCGGAGGAGATCGCAGGATCGTCGAGCTTCTCCTAAATAGATCAAACACTAATTCCTGCGACATGTTCCGACCAGGTGTATTCACCCCACTATGGGCTAATGAATGACCAGTTTGTGGCGCATCTTTCCGTGTTTTTTGAACAGGCGTTCTCGGGAGTGATCTACTCCTTATAAATGCCTCTTTCTCCAGGCTTTCTCCATACAAGCAGAAGGAAGGTATACATTTTTTTTCACCAAATATAGTCATGTGGGGTATCAAATGAAACGTCTCGGTTAGTGTGCGGACGTCGGAAGTGATCATTTCTGTAACGGGCCCATTCTCAGAAACTGCCCAATGGAAAAATCAGGTGGTTGCAACTATATGATACCTGGACTCCGAAATTTTTGTTGTATACCGATATCCCTTCAAATAAAGTTAATAATAATATATTACTATAATTTTTAGTAATTGGCTGCAAAACTCCCCTTAAGTTCATCCAAATACCACAAAAGCAATGTAGGCTATGACAGACCATAATCGTACCAAGTTTGGTGGTGGTCGCACTATTACTAACAAAGTTATAGTAGGTCAAAGTTGTCGTTTCTTTACAAATTCACGACTATGAATGTCAATATCATCCGAAAGTGAATAATCTCACATAATTTATGCATGCGTGCTACGTACTAATGGAGAAGATGCACACGCACACTCTTTATATAAGAAATACACAAAACCTTTCATATATGGTTTCCCGATTTGTTTAATGTCCTCCCCACTGTTGAGATTCCTTTTTACAATCAACATACGTCTGTAGATTATGGTTACGCCATTTGCTCCTTATTGAGATATAGCGTATCAACCACCCCTACACACCTCACTGAAATGCGCTTCACTCTTCCACTACTCTGCGCCAAATGTTCCTTGGACAACCCACTCGGCGGGCGTTTTGGGAGAGAGTATCACTCACTGGCATGTGTGCTGAAAATCTGGTGTGAACTCCGAATTTTTTATCAAGACCGATTGACATGACACTTGCGATGGAATCCGGAGGTGACATACGAAACAAAAGTTATATAGCGCCGATGTGCGCCTCCCCAATGGAGGTGAGGCACCACCCCTCCGTGTCGTACATTTTTTCGAAATAATCGCAATAATCTAAGCAAAAAATGTTGTGTGACAATTTTCGTACAAGTAGTATTTTTCGAGTTATTCGGGTTCAAATATGTCGTTTTTTTTTCATGGAAAAAATGCATGTTATTAACTGTTTTTCGCAAATAACTCGAAAGCCATCCATTTTATGTAGAAATATGATACAGAAACAAAGGATACAGATATAGAAATTGGATGCAGCGCGTGTCATTCTGCATCGTCATATGATTACCAGGATAATATCCATGAGTTTTTCTTGAGCGGTCTTTCTGTTTAAAACATTTCGGAAATTCTCTCCCGATCGTTCATTTTTTAAGGTTTTGTGTAAAACAACACTTTATTAAAATCAATTCACTATCTGTCTGTCACACGCACTTTTCTCCAAAACGGCTAAACCGATTCGAACAAAATTTGGTGAATATAGGAGAACTATGAAACCCCTCGCATACAGTGAGTGACACCAAGTTGCGTGCAGTTCAAAGGGGGGCTCAACATTTTTTGGTACAAAATTTGGTATGCGTAATGAAGAACATAATGTACAATTTGGTCAAGTTTGAAGAAAATACAACTATTATTAACAAAGTTATAGGGGATAAAACTTTACCTGTATGACGTCATCATCACATATCAATTCATCAATACCACAACGAAATGAGTTCTTTTGAATAGGGTCGCAAAGAATTATTTTGTTTTAATTTTTTAGTCATTTGTATATGAATATCAATTACTCCAACCAGACATGTGTGTATGTAGATGTATATCGGGTTTGGGAAAAAATAATGTCGTATTTGTGATTTGAGAGAGAATTTTAATGCTTTATTTAACATACTTAGAATTATCCGATTTAAGTCAAATATACGCGGTTTTTGTTCACAAACTTGTTGCCATTTAGGAGGTAACTCCATTATTTATTTGCAAAAAACTCAGACAGCCAGTTTTCGCAAGCCTGTTTTGAGGCGAATTTAGTAGCACCAAGAGCGTTGTGCATGGTCCGGAAGAGATGGTAATCACTTGGTGCCAGGTCCGGACTATACGGTGGGTGCGATAGGACATCCCATCCGAGCTCCCGTAACTTCTGTGAGGCCGAGCGTTGTCCTGGTGGAACAGAACACCATTCCTATTGACCAATCCTGGCTGCTTCTGGTCAATCGCCTGCTTCAAACGGTCGAGTTGCTCACAGTAGAGGACCGAATTGAGGGTCTGACCATAGTGGAGCTCATAGTGGATGACTCCCTTCCAATTCCACCAAACACACAGTAAAACCTTCCTGGCCGTCAATCCTGGCTCCAAACGGTTTTATGGTCCTTACCCAGTTCCTGGCCAATCGAGCGAATGCTCACATGCTGGTCTGCTTGGATGATTTCGACGATTTTATCGGTTTCTACGACGATTGGCCTACCAGTACGTATCTTCGACATCCACTACACCAGAACGAAATCGATCGAACCAACGCTGTGCTGTGCGAATCGTTACAGTATCCCATAAACTTACACATTTTTTCGGCCGTCTTCGTTGCATTTTTACCTCTTCCTTGGTGGACTCATCTTTGACGCGCTATAACTTGAGACTGAAACGTACGATAATAAAACTGTCAGAGAGACACCTGTAGCCCAGATTCTCGTCTTCAAATTACCGTATAGTATGACGCGGTAAGTACAACACAAGATATTTTTAAGTGCCGCCATCTATTGACCAAATGCGACATTACTTTTTCCCCAACCTAATAGTATACGCGTGCTAATGAACTTTGCGGATAGTGCCTAATTCAGATAGATATAAGAAGTAAATCGGAAATATGGGTACGATCAATTTATATACGTGCATATATGTGTACAGTATTCGGAAATAGGCAGTTTGTTTGTTTAGGGTGAGTGTAATATCTATGACGTAGTTTGGAAAAATATGAAGGAAAATGTTGGATTTGTAGCTATATAGGAATAGAAAAATGTACGTTGGAATTTCTTACATAAGATGAACACAAAACCTATATACCCGAAGCGAAGGTATTCCGGCTTGTTTATATCTGATGTAGGTTAAATTCTTCGCATTTGCAATAATATTAAACTCAGTGTGAAGCGTATAAGGTTGACTATTATCATCATCAATCAATAAAAAATAAAGGGCAATGGAATTTTTAGCTATGTGAGGCGGATCTGTCATGCACTTGTCGCTTCTCACATCTTTTTCGTCAGCCTTTGTCCCGTTCGCAAGCGGGGTCGGCTCGTCGTGATGGGTTTCGCCATTTTATTTTATCAACCCACCGTTGTTTCGGCCGGTCTTTTGGTCGCTTACCGTTGACTTCGATGTTCAGACCAATATTGGTGAGTGAATTCTCTTTAGCGCGCAGTTTTTCCACGATCGAGGCAACCCCATGTCGATCGCGGATATTCTCATTTCGGATGTGAGCAAAACGTGTCACGCCACTTAGTCCTCATTACCGTCGTTCATTGTCTTTTATAGTCGGCCAACACTCAGAACTATAGAGAGCGGCAGATGGACGACATTGCGGTAAATTTTAGATTTGAGACGTTCGCTGATATGTCGATCACAAAGAACTCCAGTTGTGGAATGCCACTTCATCCGGGTTGCGTTAATGCGTGAAGCCATTTCATTACGCAGTTCTCAATTGGCTAGCATTCACCCGAGATATTTAAAACGCTCAGTTCTGGGCAGGTTACTGCCGTGGACAGAACTGAGCGATTTAAATATTTCGAGTCAATGCTATCAGCCAATGGAGAACTGCGTTATGCTCCTTACATAGAAAAACACAAAACCTTTTATACCTGAAGCGTCAAGCTTCCGGTTTCCTGACTTGTTTCTATGTTGCACTGCATGTGTTATTACCTTTTTAATTTACTCAATTTCCTCCTGGATTCTATTTGCATGTATTTTTAGGCATTATGGCTGTTATAATTATCAGTAAATTCGTCGATATGATATTTGGCTCACGGGGGGACACTACGAAGATTGGACTAATTATTTTCATTCCAAATATTGATTGCGATAGCTGCAGGCCACTTTTCCGGGACAGAAAAATTTATATGCAAAACTTTACCGAACACCAGCTAAGAAAAAGGTGCAGATGGCAATGCACTTTATATGCAACTGTCCGATTTCCACAGACTTGGAATGCAGTTACAGTAGCAAGTTCCTAACGAGGAATCTGCACGTTTGATGACTTTATTAGATGTCCTTAGATTCACTAAAGCTTGCAATGCAAGCAAATATGCTTACATAGATATAAATATTCTTTGTTTTTAGTCTTTTTAAGGTTTTGTGTGAAACAAAACCTTATTAGAATCGAGACGGTGTCTGTCTGTCCGTCTGTCTGTCTGTCACACCCGATTTATTCGGAAACGGCTGGACCGATTGTCACGAAAATTAGTGAGAGTATGTAATCTGGTGATCCCTTTACATGCAGTAAGTGGCGCCGTCTTATGTTAAGTTTAAGGGGGGGCTCCCCGTACATGTGAATGGAGGGTGCAAATTTTTTTTTCACAGAATGTAGCCATGTAGGGTATCAAATAAAAGGTCTCAATTAGTACTTTTCGAATCTGGTTCAATATTTGATATTAGATGAAACATAGGGGAGTGAGGGTTCAAAATATGACCCCCAAAAAGTGTAACAGGTCTCGTTCTCAGAACCTATCCAACCGAAAAATCTGAAAAAAATCACAGTGGTGCATCGCTACGAAATCTAGGCCTCAAAATATATCCGGTTCCGATATCCGCACAAATAAAGCTAATAATAGTATATTTCCACATTTTAGAAATTTACCCGGCACCCTCCTTATGTTCCTCCTAGAAGTACAAAATTTGGCATGCGTGTAATGAAGAATATAATGCACAGTTTGGTCAAGTTTGAAGAAAATCCAACTATTATTAACAAAGTTATAGGGGGTGAAACTTTACAATTTTTTGTGAATTTCGTTCACTCTACAACCCGCATGACGTCATCATCACATATCAATTCGTCAATATCACAACGAAATGAGTTCTTATGAATTGGGTCGCAGACAATTATTTTGTTTTAGTTTTTTAGTTATTTGTCGACCAGACATGTGTGTATGTAGGTATATAATATATGCGTGCTAATGAACTTTGCGGGTAGTGCCTAATTCAGTTAGATATAAGACGTAAATCGGAAATATGGGTACGATAAATTTAGATACGTGCATATATGTGCACAGTAGGTAATAGGCAGTTTGTTTGTTTAGGGTGAGCGTGATATCTATGGCTCTAATATGTACGTATGTCTCGTAGTTTGGAAAAATATGAAGGATTATGTTGGATTTGTAGCTATATACGGACAGAAAAATGTGTGTCTCTTACATAAGATGAACACAAAACCTTTATACCCGAAGCGCGAGCTTCCGGTATTCCGACTTGTTGTTCAATTCAATGGGATGTCGGCTCGTCTAGATTGGATTCATTATTTTTTCGGTCGTGGTGTCAGTTCGAAGGGAGCCCAAAGATTCTTAAATCACATCGGGATCTTTTAGTTAGCTTAACATATGGCCTGAGCAGTTGGAAATACTATTCCTCTCCTCTCCTACCTATTGTTTTATCAGCTACATTGTTTGCGTTTGACAATATTAATCTTGTCTCGTGCACCCTTCAAACGAGTCGGTCCTTTGAATAAAGTGGATTGTCCACTGCTGTTTTTCTGTTATTTGGCACAGTGTATCTACACATACTTATTATTTTTAGTTTAAATTTATACAATATATTCATGAACTGCTCATAGTTTCACAGATGAATTTAAAGTGCGCGAAGATCTAATGGGCTTGGCTATAGGAGCACATGGTTCAAACATTCAAGCTGCCAGGAATCTAGAAGGAGTTATTAATATTGAATTGGAGGAGAAAACATGTACGTTTAAGATAACCGGCGAATCTAATGAAGCTGTCCATCGGGCACGAGTTATGCTAGAGTATGCCGAAGAATTTTTCCAAGTCCCACGCGACTTGGTAGGCAAAGTAATTGGTCGTAATGGCCGCATTATTCAGGAAATTGTCGATAAAAGTGGTGTATTTAGAATTAAGGTAAGTTGTTGTGATTGATTTTGTCACAAGGAAATTACACCTAACCCGTTTGCAGATCGCTGGCGATGATGAACCTGATCAGAATATACCCCGCGAAGCTGGTCACGTACCGTTTGTTTTTATAGGCACAGTAGAGAGCATTTCGAATGCTAAAGTTCTCCTAGAATATCATCTGGCGCATTTAAAGGTTGGTAAAACTGTGATTAACAAATAAAAAGGTAATGGTAGATTTCTCTGAAACTGCTCTCCTTGCGTGCCTTATTATTACAAGCGCGTCAGCCGTTATGATGGGTAGAAATTGTTTTTATGTGTGAAATTTTCTTTTATAGGAAGTGGAACAACTTCGTCAAGAAAAACAAGAAATTGATCAACAGTTAAGAGCTATACAGGAGTCTAGCATGGGTTCAATACAGAGTTTCCCGGCAACGAGACGATCCGAGAGGGGATACAGTAGTGATTTAGATTCAGTACGTTCGGCACGCGGAGCGTCGCGAGGTCGAGGCCGGGGTAGAGGAACGAATGGAGGCAATAACACTCGTTATCATCAAGGTAAGTGTGTGCATCCATCGTGCTTACCACCACTGTCACGAAGCCAATGATGGAAATAATAGATTCTGCAGGTAATAGACGGGACTTGCCTGATGATGACTATCACTCACGCGGCGATCATCCCAGAGGCTACGGTGATCGAAATAATGGAGGCTACCGTGGAAACGATCGTCGCGGGGGTAGACGTGCAGGCAAAATGCAACTAAATGGCAGAGAAAACTTTACCCATGAAGAAATTGAGAATCGTGAAATGAGTAGTGTTGAAAGAGGTAAGGGTCCGATTGATGGGAGGAGAAGTCAGAGATAAAAATTATAATTTCAGCGGAAAGCTGTTCATCGACCGAGGGAGGTGGCGCTTCTCGACGACGTCGACGACAGAAATCCTCTACTCAAAGTGATATGTAATTTGAAACGTAAATTGTAGAAATTCTAACTTGAAATATTTTTAGTAGCTAATGGAGCTGCTCCATCGACAACGGCGTCAGTGGCGGCTAATAAGGCGGGAAAGCCCGGCGGCGACACTACGAAAGTCCCGATTGAGAACAACAGTCAACTGTCCGGGCAAAATAAACGCGAGCCAGTATCTAGTAAAAATACATCTTTGAAAGCTGATAAACCCCAACAACCAAAAGGACGCCGTCCAAAGAATAAAAATCAGGACGCCTTAAACAGTGATGCAAAAAAAGAGTCATTAGTAAACGGAAGTTCGGCGGTTCTTATTTAAATAAAACCACAACAAATAAGAAATTAATTTACTTTGGATGTTTTTAATACATTCAATATGAAATTGTAAAGAAGTAAAAGGAGCGATCTTTTATTTTTTTCAAACAAAAAAATGAGAAAACACAATGCATATGTTCGTTTTTGAAAATCTTGATTTGATTTTTTCGTTTTAAACGCTTTATACGAACGCTTTGAAATTTACAATCTTTGATTTTTATTGATGAATAAATGTAAAATTATGAAACACTTCTCTGAATTTGTTTACAATAACTTATTATTAATTAATTGATTTTGAATTTGTATAGTATTTTCTAATCTTAATTTTATTATAATTTACTTTTAATATGAAATTTAATTAAAATATATGTGTATTTATTAATTTTTCAAATAAATGAAAACATTTATGGTTCAAATCGCAATTTATCACAACGTAAGGAGGTCTTTGCATACTTCTCGTTTCAAAAATTCATTCTCTGCCACTGTACTCTCGCTATCTCTTTTTCTTGGAATTATTGGAACCCTTAAGACGCGTTTATACTAATAACTCACGCTAGCCAACCAGCAGCTGGCAGTAGATTGCCAGCTAATAACGTTCCAGCGCACAAAGGTGAACTTAAGACTAGCATAAAAAAGCTGATGAAATAGGCGTCACGTAGAAGAAAATCCTTTTTGAGTTGCTATAGAGCATATGAATATTTGTGGAGTTTCGATAGAAGCGACTGCAAAAATATAACTACAAGAGAAAATTCTCACATTCAAACTCGGTTTACCTGCCTGTCATGCACTTTTCACGGGAACGGCTACATAATCAATTGAAATTTTGTGGGTACATAGGAACTATTTTCCACGCTTATAGGGGGTGGCATGAGTTAACGTTTTGTTAAAAGGGAGACTGCAAACATTCCCCGGGGGGGGGGGGGGGGGTATAATACTTTTCCTAATGTACCGAATGCGAACTTTCGATGAGACATCCATTACAATATCTACCCAAATGATTCTCTATTGCTATTTTTTTTAGATTGACCACAAAATTCCCACTAAGGAGTTATATACAGTGATGGCCGGGACAATCGAAAAAACATTGCATATTCTTTAAATACTTTATCTCAAGAATATTCCTACCAAATTTCATAACGGTTGGAGCTCACTGCTCCAGCGTAGTTATATATAGACTTTCGGAGCTTTGTCGCCGTTTATTCTGTTTATAGTTGCAAACTCAAGAAAAGCTACATATAATGGCTTGTAGCCAGCATCAAAATGATGTTTTCAAACCTTCAAAAAGAATACTGTATCACCCTGGAATCGACGATTACTACAAAACTACTAGGTGATAAAATATACTAACAAAATGTTGATTTCCGATAAACTGCTATCGATTTATCGTGTCCACCGTGAATTATTCTAAAAAACACTCTTAGGAAACAGCTGTAGATTCTCCATCTTTAATTTTTTTTACAAGTGGCCTACCTTATGTATTAGTCGATACTAACAGGTTTTTAGTAAACGTTTACTAAGCTGTCGAAAAAGAATCGAGAAAAAGTCATATCACTCACTCCAACTGTATGTAACCCCAGAAGTTGATCGCATGAGTAGCAAATTTTGCAGTAACATAATAACCTTTGTGGTTATTATGTGCGCTAGGCTGCTGGTAGAGGACTTTGTATCGTAATTGGATGTCGGATATCAGCCAACAAAGCTGTGAGTGAATCGAATTAGGGTATTAATCACGGATGAGCAGCAGTGTACCTACTGTAGTGTAGCATTACTGTCTCGAATTAGGGACTCTAACACACTTCAAAGCCCAGATTCAATTGGAATGTTGTGTGAACGATTATTGTATAATAATGAGTATGAATTGGAATCGAGGTCAACTACACTAATGATCAAAAAAAAGTGGCCACCTACCTGGTGTCGAAAGAGTGTCAAATATTGCCGCCGCATGTAATATTTCGGGGTTTTTCGTAATTTTGCAATGAAGCAGGTATAAAAAGGGACATCAGAACATCAAAGGACATCAGTTCCTAACAAACAGACGAAGTGCAAGGATACAAAATTTAGAAATAGTGAAAAATCATTCAAAGGTGGAAATAGTGCTTGAAATACATTTTTAATAATTTGTCGAATTAAAATGTCTCGAAAACAGCGGAAAGTAATTATTATCATTAACTTAGTAGAAAAGGATAGTAAGAAAAAACTCATCAAAAATTAGGCTTGCCTCAAGGGCTTTTCACAAGGATAATCCTGGTAGAGTCCTGGAAGCAAGCGGAGAAATCAGTTTGAAGATTAAAAATTCATATATTTGAATTATTTTCAAAAAATCATTTTGTTTGAAAAGAAACTCAAGAAAAGTGTATACATTTTTTCTACAGGCAATTAACGGAGGAAGAAAAAGGACAGATCGTAGGACTAAGCGAGTCTGGCAAATCACAACGCGAAATCGTGAGAATTTTTAAAAAATCGGATGTCGAAGTTTCGAGAAGCGGCGTGCAGCAAGTTTTGCGACGTAAACAAGCAAGCGGCAGTGTAGCACGTAAGAAAGGCTCCGGAAGACCACGAAAAATGAATAGCAGAGACACGAGAGCGTTGGAACAACACGCGCTGAGGAATCGGAAATCGTCGATCGCACAAATATCTAAAGATTTTGTGCCAGCCAGCGGAAACTTAGTAAGTCGCCACACGATTTCACGCCGTTTGAAAGATGTTGGCATTCGCAGTCGGCGCTGTCGAAAAGTTCCGGCTCTTAAACCGAGGCACAAAGCTGCAAGATTGGTTTGGGCCAAAGACCATCGAAACACCGACTGGACTAAAATCATTTGGTCGGACGAATCAAGATTTTGCCTTCGATCGGACAGGCCGCAACGCTGTCTTCGTAGGTCAGGCGAGGAATACAGTGAGGATTGCATCCAGAAAACGCAGAAAGGCAACCCTGGAATAATGGTATGGGGCTGTTTTTCCTCAAAAACAGTAGGTGTACTGCACCGGGTACCAGTGAATACAAAAATCAACTCAGCTGAATATAAAAATATTTTAGAAACATCACTGGTACCAAGTCGAGCGAGGTTCAGAATACCTCGCCTATTAACTTTCCAACAAGATAATGCACCATGCCATAAGACAAGGCTCATATCCGACTGGTTGGCCCAAAAACATATAAGGACTCTTGATTGGCCTGCTCAAAGCCCTGATTTAAATCCAATCGAAAATATATGGGACCATATTGATCGTGAGATTCACGACAAGACAATTAACAACTTAAACGAGCTATGGGAAGCTGTTTTGGGTGCCTGGAATAGAATCTCCGAGGAGTATTTAGAAGTACTAATTAATTCTATGCCAAACAGAATTGATAACGTTATTAAAAATAAAGGAGGACATACCTCTTATTAATAACAAAAAATTTGTTTTTTATTTATAAATAGCCTTTACACTTCCTACCATAGTATTTGTAAAACAGATATTTGAAATTGTTATCAATTGGGGAGAAACTAGGGTTCAAGTTTGGATTTTCGGAAAAAGTTTGGGTGGCCACTTTTTTTTGATCATTAGTGTAAAAGGGCAGGGCTATTCTAAAAAACGTAAGGATGACCTTGAAGTTTCGAGCCAAACGATGCAGCTCCACCGAAGTATCCCGCCCACACGCGATCGCACATTCCTGTACTAGTCAAGCTCGGAAATGCAGTGGAAGGGTCTTTTTGACACTTTGCTCTGTGGGAAGCCGAAAAGAAATAAATAGATCAATCTTTCGGATGCATCCGTTTACTGTTGGGACAAGAAAACCATCTAGACAACATCGGCACGCCAATACCACTTACCTACCTGGTTCCTACCCGATAGGTGCAAAATGAGATTCCGTGCCTCTTTGCCGCTGAAGTTGGTTCTCCTGTGTATAGTCTTCTTGGTGACACCGCATCAAAACCTACAACGCGAATCAAGAATATCGCGTGAAGTCTAACTCGAAACCAGGGTTGGACAAAATCGTAGACCATGATTAGGTTTGTAATCTGCAATCGCAATCATAATTAACTTTTTAATTAAACAAACTTGTAGATTCGTTACAATAAGCGGAGGCACCAACAACTGGTTTCGTTGCTAATTGAAATTTTGTTTTCGTGCAAGTTGACAACAGAATAACAAATGTCTGTACTCATTTCAAACATCTAGGCGAAAATTTGTGTTTGTTTTAAACAAATGTCTGCCCCAGACATCAGAGAGACAAATGTCCATGTCAGATATCAAACAGACAAATGTTTGCCTTAGCTAAATTTCTTTCAGATAAATGTTCGTGTATGTCTCAAACATCAAACAAACAGACAGTGTGTGCCTCCCTCAGACAGCACACAGACGGGTGTCTGTGTCTCAATCAGACAAATGTTTCCATTTCGATCGTCCTTCGCGTCTCACGCAATGCGCACATACAAACAATTGCCACTTACGAAATATATATATGTTTCGGAGTTCGGAATTGAAGCTTACTATACGCACATGTACATATAAAGATCTTAATTCTTGATTTCGGTTAGCTTCGACCATGCTCAAAACGAATGTCGAAGTCCTCAAATCAAATACTTAGCTTTGGAAAGCCTAGACGCCACTGAGATAGTGACTTCCCTGTGAGGTGGAGATTAAGAATCCGTTCAAAGTAACCCCGACTTGTGAGAAGGGAAATCTGTGGACTAGCAACCTGCAGCTTCTTATAGAAACGCCATCCATGGATAAGCATGGATTAACAACAAGTCGGTTTTTGAAATATGTGTACGCTCCTCGAAAACGATATCGAGAACTCCCAGGACGCTCAATTTCTTCAACTTGAGTCCAAGTTCCAACGTTATAAGTCAGACATTCTGGAGTTAAGCAAGATTAGAAAGTGGACTTCTGGAGCTCACTCCTCAATAGCGCCACTGAGCTATTGTACTCTGAAGAGTTTGACGAAAGTAAGCGTGAACCCCCCCATCCAGGATGGAGGCTAACGACAACCGCATGGCACACCCTCAATACTTGGAAGCCGGTGACAGACATTTCAATAGTAGAATGTTGCGCACCAATGGATACTGCCGATTCATTTCTGTGAGCGATTGAATGCAGTCCAGAAGAGGCTTTCTAAAGGTCACATTGTGATGGTGATGGGTGATCTGAATGCCAAGGCGAGAACATTGACAAAACTTTGTTCGGACATGTGGTAAGACAACACGGCCTTGATAACCGTAGCGGTAATGGTTGGAGCTTTGAGGATTGCTGCAGTTTCCGCCGCTTTGTCATTAGTATAACATTGTTCAAGCGCAGAGGGTGTTATAATGTGAGTTGAATGTCAACTGATTGACAACGTATCAGCAATCAGATTGACTACAATGCGATCCGCAGTAGAAGTTGTTTTCCGTTTATGCGTAACACGAGAAGGAATTATTATTTAATGATCGGATGCCTTGACTTGTGTGTTGGATCTACCGCTTCCGGCAGGGAAAGCTGTAACCCCCAAGCTGAATATCGGGGGCTTATATGATGCAGCTCTTGTTCGACATTGGGAGTGTTATTTAGTTGATCGGGCGGCTCTGGTCGGAGTGTGGAGAGTATCGAACGATATCACACTCTCAGATCACAGACGCATTGATTTCGTGATGGGCATGGATACACCTCCACCCATTCCATTTCGGAATCCGCGGAAAACAGATTGGGTGATGTATAAAATAGAATTGAGCGCCCGAGTCACGATACCTGGGAAGCGCATCAAATCCATTGCTGGAATTGAGAAGACAACCCAGATGATCACAACTAGCATAAGAGCAGCTTTCGAAGAAAGCTGTCCACCATGGTGGAACTCGGATTTAGTAAAACAGAAGAGAACGACAAGGATGCTCCTCAATCGTGCTCTGAAGTGTGAATCAGACGCTAGCTGGAATCGCTATAAGAAGGCACAGAAGGCTCTAAAGAAGGGCATAAGATCGGCTAAACGATCATCATGAAAACGCTTTTGCGAAGAGACTAACTCTCTTGAGGCAACCTCAAGCGCAAGCAACCTGAAGCGGATTCTGGTTAAAGATCGTAGCCAGGAACTAGGTTATTTACGTTTGCAGAACGGAAGGTACACAGAAAGCGATGAAAAAACGGCAAACCATTTGCTTGAAGTGCACTTCCCAGGCAGCATTCAAAATCTAATCTTGGGGCCAACAGGTGCATACAGCCCTCAACCGAGAGACTGGAATCTGGTATGCAAAGTAGTATCACCGGAGCGAGTAAAATGAGCATTTAACTCGTTCCATACATACAAGCCTGCAGGCCCGAATGGCATCATTCCTGCGCTATTAATAGAGGGAATGGATGCCTTGGGTCTACATATTCGGAATATATATCGTGCACGCCTAGCACATGCTTATATTCCAATTAATTGGCGTGATGTGAAGGTGTTATTCATTCCCAAACCAGGGAAAACTTCCGACCGATCAGTCTAACGTCTTTTCTACTAAAAGGACTAGAAAGACTAGTAGATCGGTTCATCAGGGATACACAAATTCCTAAGTGGCCACTTCACCAAAGGCAACACCCCTACCAGAAAGGCAAATCCACGGAGACAGTACTCCATAAACTCACGGCAAAAATTCAAAAGGCAATATCCGAAAAAGAATACGCCTTAGGCGCATTCATGGACATCGAAAGTGCCTTCAATTATGCCTCATTCGCGGCCATTGGTGATGAGGCAAGACAGTATGGAATCGAACCGCTGCTAATCAACTGGATCCTTCACATGCTAGAGTGGAGAAAAATCCACATATCGATCGCCCAGAAGTCTATTGAAACAGGTGCCCACAGGAAGGGGTTGGGGGAGGATACCCTGCCGTGACTCCTGAAGGACAAAAAAGTCTTCGCGCAAGCATTTTCGGACGACCTTGCCGTAATAATTAATGGCAAGCTTGCGGACACAGTATGTGACCGCTTGAATGCAACTTTGAATGAAATCCACAGTTGATGCCTCCGCAATGGACTCACGGTGAACGCTAGGAAGACTGGACTAGTTACCCAACTTAGCAAGGGCGGAAATCCAGCTGGCACAAACAGTCAAGTATTTAGGAGTACATTTCGACTCCAAGTTAACGTGGAAGCACCATATCCAGGAACAATATCAGAAACCCTGCGGATTGCTCTGATGCTGTAGGAATGCGATAGACCTGGGGACTTTCACCAAAACGGATACACTGGATGTATACATCTATAATGAAACTCATTTTGATGTATGCATGCATCGTCTAGTGGCCGAGACGCAGATTCAAAGGCTTGGTTGCCTAGGTAAGTAAGTATGTACGTAGTACTACGCCGACTGAGGCACTTGAAACTATCGTAAATTTACCCCCACTTCACTTGGAGGTCAAACGGAAAGCAGCCAATGACGCATATAGAGTCGATACCATTGGATCGTGGAAAGGCTGCCAATCACACGGTCATGCGCCTATCTGAAATTCCTTGACAAACTTCCGGTAGCCCTGATGCCGACCGATCATATGGTTTCCAGATTCCTCTTTGAAAAGAGTGGTGAGACGTTTCGAGCGAAACAGTTTTTGTAAGCTGGAATATAATCTGTTGGCAGCCAATAATCCTGCGCGGATTTCATCGTCGTAGCTGTTATCGATTGTGATGTGACCCTAGATAGGAGAAATTTTCAACGGTCTCAAAGCTGTAGTCTCCTATTTTTATTGTTTTCGTTTGACCAGTGCAATTCGATGTTGTTCGTTCTTTGGTTCATGGCGCTGCCCAAGATCTCGCTTCGCCTGCTCGATCTGGATGAAGGTAGACTGTGCATCTCGCGTTGTTCTTCCCATAATATCAATATCTTATAACACATCGTTCAATAAGTCCCGGGACTAACTATGAAAACAACATTTTATCGGCAAAATTCTTTATTATTCATCAACATAATCTCCTTCAAGTGTAATACAATCATTCCAACGCTTCTCTAACTTTTCAATGCCATGTTTGTAGAACGATTTGTCTTTTGACTCAAAATGAGCCTCAGTAGCAGCGATCACCTCCTCATTTGAGACAAATCTTTTTCCCTGGAGCATGTTTTTGAGATCCGCAAAGAGCCAGTAGTCGCTGGGGGCCAGATCCGGCGAGTACGGAGGATGAGGAAGCAATTGGAAAAAAAGTCAAGCGACGACGGCTTTACGGTTTCTTACCAGGGCAGAGGCAAATCGTCAGACGCTGCCTCACCTCTGCCCTGGGAGCAGCGTGACCGTAGCGGCTCGCAGGTGTTGAATGCTCCTTTATATAATTCGTAAAACACGACATGCCTACGAATTATATTGAGTGCAAATCCGCCTTATTGACCAAAGCTGGCCAGAGCTGAAATATTCCTTTCGAGAATGAAGTCACGCTCCTCCCAGGGCAGAGGTGAGGCAGCATCTGACGATTTGCCTCTGCCCTGGTAAGAAACCGTAAAGCCGTCGTCGCTTGACTTTTTTTTAAAAAAGTTTGGGTGCAAGCCCTAAGCGAGGGGTCCGTGAACCAGAAAAGAAGGAGTAAGTTGCTCCTCAATTGGTCCGGTCCTGCATTAAGTTGATGCGGACTTAGGACCCCCTTCATTCTCAAAACGAGCAATTGGAAGCCTAATTCGTTGAATTTGGTCATCGTTTTGATTGACTTGTGGCACGGTGCGTTGTCTTGATGAAAGATGACTTTCTTCTTCAAGTGTGGGTTTTTTTTCGCTATTTCCGCCTTCAAACGATCCAATAACACCATGTAGTAGTCGTTATTGATGGTTTTTCCTTTTTCGAGGTAGTCAATGAAAATTATACCATTCGCATCCCAGAATACGGACGCCATCACTTGTTTTTGGAAATGGTGAATCCATCTTTCGTCCACTGTCACATATCGACGCAAAAAATCCTGTTTATTGCGAGTAAACAGTGCCAAACAGCTCTCCGAATCATTGGTACGTTGTTGCTTTTGTTCCATTGTGAGCAAACGCGGCACCCATTTGGAAAAAAGCTTTTTCATAGCCAATTTTTGGTGCAAAATAGTAAATACACTACCAGTTGATATGTTCACTATCTTAGCTATCTCGCGCACTTTCATTTTGTGGTTACCCATCACGATTTACAATACTTGCTTGGTGTTTTCGAGAGTTACTGCCTCATTTGGCCGACCCGAACGTTCCGCATCATTTGTATCAGCACGACCGCGTTTCAAGTCAGCATACCACCGACAAATGGTTGTTTTCGACGGAGTAGAGTCCGGATAACGTTATTCAAGCCATTGCTAAGCTTGAACGGTGTTTTTTCCCCATTAGAAAACAATG
Organism: Hermetia illucens; assembly: GCF_905115235.1. NCBI lineage: Eukaryota > Metazoa > Arthropoda > Insecta > Diptera > Stratiomyidae > Hermetia > Hermetia illucens. The sequence continues at coordinate 98,237,120 of NC_051851.1, read as the reverse complement.
TTTTATCAACACACGTTTTGGTCCATTTTTTCACAATTGCAAAGGTAGCGTCACTTTAACCACTATAGCTTTCTTGGTTATGTTTCGAATTACATCAAATTTTGACACATCTTATCTGAAGGTTGGTACTTCTGAACCTTGGTATATAAATGGCATTATTAGCGCCATCTCTACGCTAGTCCCGGGACTTATTGAACGATGTGTTACGAAGGCCAGTATTTGGGTGGGCTTGAAGAGCGTGGGGTCTCTCGCATTCACATCTGCATCGCGAGTCACTTTCTCCATGGTCAGGTTAAAGCGGACAGATGATGTACAGTTTTACATTGGCTATACTGTCATAGACGTCTTTCAAGTCGATGAAAAGTTGGTGCAACTGATGTCCATATTCCAACAGTTTTTGCATCGCTTGCCGGAGAGAGCAAATCTGATCTGTTGTTGATTTGTACCACACCTTGTGTATCAGTTGATGAATCGCTTGATATAGTTAACCATTTCGGCTGTAATTCCATCGGTTCCTGGCGACTTATGGTTTTTAAGCCGCTGGATCGGATGGACTATTTCTTCTATGCTTGGTGGTGGCCACATTTGTCCGTCGTCTGAAATTGGCGGGACCTCAAACTCGCCGATATTTTGGTTGTTGAGCAGTCCATCAAAATACTTAACCCATAGCCCGCTCCAATATGCCTATTCTAGCGGAAATCAGATTTCCCTCTTTGTTTCGGCAGGATAAGCATCGAAGTGTATAAGGCTTGGTAAAATTTCCGCGCCTGGTGCGGTTGCTCTCTGCACTTCTCGATTTCACAGTCCTTCGCTTCTCCGTTCGACGGAGTTCATGATAAGTCTCTGCGCGTGCCCGCGTTTTTTGAGAATGCAACATTACTTGGTATGCAACATTTTGCTTTTCCGTTGGTAGCACAATAGATCTACTATAGGCAGTACCCTTACAAAAATGACCCCACCTGCAAATGTGCTTGCGGAAGCTTATCTGTACACATCAGAGACGTTAAACAAGGATAAGTCATAATCTTCGTCAAATCGTATTGGTAAGAGAGAGATCGGTGAGCTTTTGCTATTCTGGTACTACGGCGTCCTGACCCATATAGCAAAAAGTTGTTTCACGTATTCACTTATACATAAGCAAAAACTTGCCAATCTCACCAATACATTGGCAAGTCCGGGCGGTATGTCAAACACAGCTGATCGGGTTTTCGATACATCTCGCTCATGCTCAAGGGCAAAACAATTTGAAATCGTGTGTACTCGCACTGATTTCCCCCCTTGAGGGGCAAGGGGGAGTGAGATAGCTGTCTAGTATCTAACTGTGGTTGGTAGTTTACATTCATCAAACCAGTCGCTCCGAATTCTCTTCCGGCTGGGACTGAGTGTGTTTGTGGCCGTATCAATGATAACGCTCTTCAGGTGGTTGTGAAGATCATTTGTTGATGCTTCATCTCCAGGGCATCTGATAGCTGCGGTTATTGCGGCATCCATTCCCCCCTTATCGGTATTACGGAGGGATGTATTGTGAATGGCTTCAGTGTTCACTCTCACCTGATTGTCAAAGAGGAATGTAGGCGGTGTTGTAATTCGAACCCGGAACATTATGCTTACGAGATAGTGATCACAGTCTATATTGACCCCCTATATGTTTTGACATTCATCAAGGTTGACAGCTGGTGGCGTTCAATGTATACGTGGTCAATTGTTTATCTTAATCGCATCCGCTCAAATTCAATTAAGATTTTTGATCATGGGAGTAAACTGGCAAGAAACTAATAAACAGTATAAAGCGAGAGTATATAAAGAAGAGTTCCAGACAGGACTTTAGTTCAGTTGTCATTCAGTCAGTTGTTGCTCAGTGATCAGTCATTCAGCCATTGGGTTATTCAATTCAGTTTTTCAATTTTCTTCAATAAATATTATTAATATACAGACTCGCCTTTATCCTCGGGAAGTTTTGGAGGCAACTAAAGCGCATTTCAGCAAATTAGAAGCGATGGCGCGCAGGGATGGCCACATACATACATATTAATAAAATCTTCGATGAATTTTGTGTCAAAACCTCACAAATTTATTTTCAAACAAAGTCGATATCAAGTTTGAGTTAGATTTCATGATATCTCTGATAGCTGTTTGTTGTGCTGTTGTCATTTGTCCAGTTTTAAGTGAGTGAGTGATTACCATTAATTAAACTGAAGCGCAATGCCATTGAAAACTGAGGCTGCGTAGATGCTCCAATGAGGAGTGAACAGGAGAAATATTACTAATAGCTCATCAAGGGGGATGTCTACAGAGCCTGTCCTAAACAAAGGAATCAAAATAACGAAAAAAGTTCTTCGCGCTGCATTTAAGGATACCTACTACATGGGATGAAAAGATTGTGGACTAGAAGTGGAATCCTTTCTTCGGACAATTGTTTATTTACTATTCACAGATCTCCTCAAGAATACACTTTTTACAGCATTCCTCTAACGTTTCTGCAACTTTCGTAACGTCAGGAGGCAAACTGCTTCTATGTAGCCACCCCTTCAAGTTCGGGAAAAAAACTGTCATGCTTGTGGGGCTCCAATTTAGTCATTGCTTTTTCAAATGTGTGAATTGGTGCATTATTGCGATTGTAAAGCACTTTTTTTTCACATTTCTCGGAATACCGGAGGTTGACGGTTCGGATATAATGGTTTTGTGTTCATCTCATGTGAGAAATTTTGTCGCACATTTTTCCATTCTTATATAGCTAAAAACCCAAAATTTTCCTTCATACATTTATTAAACTAAAAGGAAGACGAACATATTACAGACGTAAATATTATTCTCATGCTAAACAAATAAACATTGCCTATTACTGAATACCGTATTATATTATATTCTATATGCATCTATATAAATTGATCGTACACCCATCTTTGATTTACTTCGTGCATAAAAGTATACATGTGCATATTGAATACCGTTTGCTTAACACGTATAGTGCCTTGTGTATCAATTTGATACAAATTGAGTTTACATGTTGAGGCCGTATGTGTAGATTCGATACATATTTGTTTCACGTGGGAGGCCACATGTATACTAATACTTATTCAACATCATCTGTAAACTCCTCAACAGTATAAAGAAATAAAAAAACACTCCACTCCAAGCTGGGAGTGTGACCTACTCAAAAAAGGCTGGTCTTAAAGGGTAGACCTGTTTTTTTTTTAATGTAAATATTTATGCGAATCAGGTACTACCCTAAAGCTCCATTTACATATACATATGGCTTTGCGGAGCAATTGATATTGATTAGAAAACTAAAACGAAATGTTTCCCTGCGACCATTCATGTGAGCTCCCTTTGTGGTCGTATTAACGAATTGATATGTTGTGATGATGTCAAATACGTCTTAAAATGCAAGAAATTCATACTAAATGTAAAAGTTTCACATTCTATAGCTTTGTTAATAATAGTTGGATTTAGTAATCCTAGGATGAACTTAACAGGAGTTTTTCAGTCAATTTCTAAAAGTTGGTAATACACTATTAGTAAGTTTATTTGAGCAGATATCGGAATGGGACATACGAAACCTTAAAAATGGTTGGGGGGAGTAGATCCTTCATAAATGCTACTTCAATATTTTACACGAATGTCAATTATTCTCGCAATGCTGACCATAATCGTTGGCGCAACAATCCATATTGGATCAGGGCCTTGAAGTGTGTTAGAGCACTTCATTAAGACCGTGACGGTACACTACAGTACACTGTAGGAGGCAATGTGATTAGCATTGCGCTCGCCCGAGACTATAACCCTGATTTGACTCAGGTGCTCACGATACAAATCCCACTGGCACCAGTGCGCCAACTATCGCACACACAGTGTAAGTTTTTCATATGCAAATATTCATTCAAGATATTTTCCACACGTTCTGTCAACATCTTTAAAAGGAGATAAACAATTAGAACTTTGCGGTATTTCTATTTTCTTCAATAGTTTTAATCGATAATATCATACTTGGAGAATATTTCCCCAAAAGTTCAAAGTGAAATTTATAAAATTGCAAAAGCTACAGTTCTGTGAACACGGGCCTTCAACCATCGAATTAAGCGAGAAACTCTTTTGATACGGACACGCCAAAAAAGCAATCTTGAAGTGTTTTTTCGATGTAAAACTGTTGTTCATTGTAAAGGGGTAGCTGACATTTCCTCCATTTATATATCCGTTGTGCCCATTACAGGGAGATGTTTCTGTCCCCGATAGTTCTAATTTTAAACGCGTTTATCTCAAAGCAACATATTCAAAATCGTTTTTCACGATAGCGCGAAAACTATTAATCCGGCCCATTTGAAATTTGGCCCATACACATCTAAACAATATGATGATGATATACGTTTTATTGTTTTTTGAGTTCGAGTAAAAAAATAACGTTAACAATAAACGATGAATATTTTAAGTAAATTGGCTACTTCTACGTCAAGAAGTCATATGTCTTTAAAATTAACTGACATAGTTTGCAGAGATTACGAAGCGAAAGAAAGAGTGTAGGCCAATTTAAAACTGCAACATATCCAACAAAAAAATTTCTTTCACAAATCGTTTTTAAGGTTTTGTGTAAACACAAAACCTTATTAAAATCGGTTTACTGTCTGTCTGTCTGTCTGTCTCTCCGTCTGTCTGTCTGTCTGTCCGTCACACGCATTTTTCTCGGAGACGGTTGGAACGATTGACACCAAATTTGATGGAAAGCTGCAAACTGTGAACGCTCACGCATACAGTGAATTACATCCTTTTACGACGAATTTAAGGGGGGGTCCCCATACATGCAAAAGGGGGGTGTAAATTTTTTTTTCATCAAATATAGTCATGTGGGGTATCAAATTAAAGGTCTCGATTAGTACTTTTCGAAACTGGTCTTAGTTTTGACATTTCTTGGAAAAGTGGCGAGTGCGGGGGGTTGAAAGTGACCATTCCTTTACGGGGGCCATTCTCAGAAACTACCCAACCGAAAAATCTGAAAAAAATCAAGAGGCTGCCACTATATGGTGCCTGGACTCCGAAATACCTTCCACACTGATATCTGCACAAATAAAGTTAATAATAGTATATTACTACAATTTTTAGTAATTCGTTTCAAGACCCCCCTTAAATTCATGCTAGGATCATCAAGTCTCGCGGCAATATAGAGTATAACATAGAGCATGATCTTACCAAGTTTGGTGGAAATCGCACTATTACTAACAAAGTTATAATACGTCAAAGTTGTCGCTTCTTTGCAAATTCAAGACTATGAATGTCAATATCATCCGAAAGTGGATATTCTCACGTAATATATGCATATATTACGTGCTACGTACTAAGAAATACACAAAACCTTTCGTACCTGAAGCGTCCAGCTTCCGGTTTCCCGACTTGTTTTTAAGTATGTATACAATAGTGGCCAAAAAAAGGCGAGGGCATTTTTTTCACAAAATGAATTTTAAAGCGCGTCTCAGTTTCGGAAACTACCCAAATCTTACCCAAATCCAAAAAAATCGGGGTGGTGTGCTTATATGAAATTTAGGTTTCAAAATATGTCCCATCACGATATCTGCTCAAATAGACTTAATAGTATATGACAAACTTTTAGAAATTGACTGGAAAACCTCCTAGGAATACCAAATTTTGCAACAGCATAGAGGTGCTGCGCATAAGCCTGCCAATTTTCATGACAATCCGGTTATTAATGACAATGTTGCAGCAGTTCATAAGCTGCAAATAAGATGCTGATGTCATAATGAAAAAGAATAATTGGCATTTGGCTTCTTTCTGCGACAATAGCATTGCATGGTACGATCTGGGTTGACGTCTCCGTCGCATTTAAGTTTTTACCAGCGCATCGTGTGCAAGGGAGTGGGCTCCAATAGTCAGGAACGGGTTTACCCTCGGGGACAAAGCCCCTACCACAGTTCCTTGAGGTCCGACCTACGCTTAGCTGACCCGGAAGTCATAGGCGGATCAGCGCTCGCTCGAGGCAACGCGGCTTACTCACACCAATTCAATGTGCACCACCCGACCAGGGTCCCAAAGGGAATGGCTCCTGATACACGACACTACTACCACCATGACAGTGCTAGGCCCACACCATCCCATCGACTTCCTAGTGTATCCTGGCGTGTATCGGTCATTCGCATCACGCTCTTCACCGAGAAACTTTCTCGAGGCTACTATTTGCTCGGGCACCTCGGGGAAGCCATCCGCCGTATTGTAAGCTGATCGCTGATGATCGCCGAGCTGTTAGCGATGCTGATCTCGACCAGTTGTTTTGTTTGGCTGTATTCGAAAGATTTTCGCAATCTGTTACTATTCTAGCATTAAACAGTTGTCCGAATGAAAATTAGTGCTTCTGAAAAGTTATAGGATGTGCTATATAGCGTTTCCTAAAATACAACATAGGCTCTATATTTGTGGTATTAACTGCAGTGGAGAGAAAATTGAACCCTTTAGCTGTGAGCTTGCTAAGGTCATACAATTCTTTTAGAACTGGCTTGATTGATGGTTCACCAATTTTGCTGAGCTGTGGTGGGACAATACCTACATTTCCTACCTACAAATCAAGGCACAATTTCCTGATGGGATTCCACCCGCGAAACATTGCATTTTTAACGTCTAGGTTCTGAGTGTGTTCTAGGCATCTTTCCCATAACCATTTTGATCTACGCACCAAAGATGTGCAAACACATAGTCACATATTTAAACATCAATAGGAATACCCATCACTTGGGATTGCGCCTGATGGGAGATACGGTCACACATCGTATGTTCGTCTTTTCTTTGAGTACGACTCGGGGAATTGTACGGCTTTTATCCGTATTTGCTTACGGAACCAGAAACATTTGCCTGCTGTTGTCTGACATAGACTTTTCGCTTCCTGAGACAGACACATCTAAAATAGGACTCGTCATTTGTTTGAGGTTAAAATATTCATTCGTTTGAAATAGAATCTGTGGCTACTGTCAGGTTACATCTATTGATCAGTCAAATGGGGTGGGTCCTTAAGACTCAAATGACAAAAATTCTACTCCTCTTGTTGACTCCTTTCTGGAATATAGGGAACAAACATGTTTGAGTTTCATTATCATCACGCTTAATGCTGCACAAGTGATAAGCGTATAGTAGCGAGACCCCGCAAATACGAACACAAACACCTGTGACTAGATCTCAACTATGGTACATACATGACTACAATTGCAATCATTATGGTTACTGGATTACGCAGCTAGAATAATATTTTGATTACACGATTATGATTAAGAGAGAGATTAAGAGAATATGATTATGATTGCAATCATTTAATCATGAAATTTCGTCGATGCTCGTAATAGTCGGCAGTTGCATAAGTTAGCTCATTTTTAAGGTTTTGTTTGTAAAACAAAACCTTATTAAAATCGGTTTACTGTCTGTCTGTCTGTCTGTCTGTCCGTCACGCGCATTTTTCTCGGAGACGGTTGTAGCGATTGGCACCAAATTTGGTAGTAAGGTGGGAACTGTGAACGCTCACGCATATAGTGAGTTACATCCTTTTACGTCGAATTTAAGGGGGGGGGGGGGGTCCCCATACATGCAAAGGGAGGGTGTAAATTTTTTCTCATCAAATATAGTCATGTGGGGTATCAAATTAAAGGTCTCGATTAGTACTTTTCGAATCCAGTCTTAGTTTTGACATTTGTTGAAAAGGTGGGGGTGCAGGGGGTTGAAAGTGATCATTTTTTTAACGAACCCATTCTCAGAAACTACCCAACCGAAAAATCTGAAAAAAATCAGGGGGCTGTCACTATATGGTGCCTAGGCTCCGAAATACCCTCCATACCGATACCTGTTCAAATAAAGTTAATAATAGTACATTACTATAATTTTTAGTAATTGATAGGAAAACCCCCCTTAAGTTCACTCTAGAATCACAAAATTTTGCAACAATATAGGCTACAGCATAGAGCATGATCTTGCCAAATTTGGTGAAAATCGCACTATTACTAACAAAGTAATACTAAGTCAAAGCTGTCGCTTCTCTGCAAATTCGAGACTATGAATGTCAATATCACTTGAAAGTGGCTATTTTCACATGATATATGCATATTTTACGTGCTACATGCTAATGGGACAAATGCACACCCAAATCTCTTTATAAAAGAAATACACAAAACCTTTCATACCTGAAGCGTCTAACTTCCGGTTTCCCGACTTGTTACGGTTTCATTTGCAAAACAAAACATACATGCCAAAGGGGGGTGTACAATTTTTTTTACCGAATATAGTCATGTTGGGTATCAAATGAAAGGTCTCAATTAGTACTTTCCGACGCCTGTCTTAGTTTTGGCATTTGTTAGAAGCGGGGAGTGGGAGGGGTCGAAAGTGATGATTTCTTTAACGGACCCATTCTGAGAAACTACCCAACCAAAAAATTGAAAAAAAATCATGAACCTGCTTCTATATGGTGTCTAGCCCTCAAAATACTCTCCATATCGATATCTGCTCAAATTTAGTTAATAATAGTATAATATATTACCATATTTTTGAGGAAACTTAGTAAAAACTCTCCTTAAGTTAATCCTAGAGTTATAAAAGTGTAGAATATAATATGAAGCATCGAAACCATACTATTTCTAACAAAGTTACAGTAGTTCAAAATTAACTTTACCATGCAAATTTACTGAAACTAAATATCAATATCACATAATAATAAAGTGAGTAGTCTGACATGCTAAATGTATATACATAACGGTCTACGTAAAAATGGGATAGTTCTGCACTCAAATATACTCACAGAAGAAGCAAACAAAACCTTTCATACCTGAAGCGCCGAGCTTCCGGTTTCCCCAATTCTTTGTTTTTGTTCCCACGAAATCGCTACCACTCCGTTCGCGCTCATGCTATGGGTGTTACATAATAATATATTTGTATACAAAAATTGTATCATCACTTAGCATTTTGTTCTTAATTTCTTCTGGTTTGATTATCGTCAGCTGCTAGTCGAGACCCTGTCCCTATAATCTTGATGTAACGGTGTTGCAAGAGAAGCGTTGGAAAGGGAGCAGTTTCCTGGAGAAGAGCCACTACTCCATATATTATAGTGGCCATCCAGTAAACCATGTGCTCCAGGAAAACACGATGCACTCTGCGTTTGCAAAGAAAATTGTGAAATATAAGTCTCATTAACATTCACGCCCTTACAGAGGAGACTGCAGGTTGGAGTAGATCACCTTTTACGAAGCAGACGAGACGAAGCCTGTCCAAGTATGATATCAAATTCATACTTGAAGATTTTAATAGTCAAGTAGGGGTGATGCCCGTATTCAGGCGATATGTCGGCTCCCATGGCATGCATAGGGATACCAATGATAACAGACTGCAGATTATTCAGTTGGTAGTATCGCACGAAATGGTTGTTGAAAGTACCTAGTTTGTGCAGAACATGGTCCACAGTTTGTGCAGAACATGATCCACAAACATTCGTGGGCCTCTCCAGACGGGATCTCATTCAATCAAATTGATCATATGTGGATTGAACGCCGCCCCTCAACAAGGCTGACCTCGCCCCAATCGTAAAAAAGTCGGAACGGCTGGTTCGTCGGTGAATGTAAACTAGCAACGGAACGGAAGAATGCTGTATACCGGGCTATGCTGCACTCTCAAAGAACGTGAACACGCGCATCACCGACTCCGTCAAGCGGAGAAGCGACTTTCCACATGGAAAAATGAAGCCTGGGAGAACCAACAGGTCTATGAACTCGAAAAGTACAGGGAGCAACCGCACCAGGCTCGGAGGTTTTACCAGCGAGTCAGCAGGTTGAAGCCTTACGCACCTCGATGCTCATCCTGCCGAGACAAAGAGGGAAATCTGATTTCTCATTGGAGAATGATGAACTGCTCAACAACCAAAATATCGGCAAGTTGGACGGACAAATGCTGCCGCCACCGAATATAGAAAAAACAGTCCGTGCAATTCATCGACTTAAAAACCATTAATCACCAGGAACGGAGCGAATTACAGTCGAATTGGTTAAACATGGAGGCGATAAACTACACCAAGCGGTTTATCAACCTCATGTTCAAGGTGTAGGATAACGAATCAATGCCTGACGACTGGCAACAAGGTATGATCTGTCCCATAATACAAAGGGGGATATTACGCAGTTTAGCAATTATAGAGATATCAAGTCTACTCGTATGAAATATTTTCCGCTATCTCCCTAGGTCAGATAGCTTCATATGCCCAGAACATCTTCGGCCCATACCAAGAAGGCTTTACTCCATGCAAATCAGCAAAAGACCAGATTTTCTCTTTGCGGCGAACGATGAAAAAACTCTTAGAATATGGGCATCAGTTGTACGATATTTTTATCGACTTTAAAGCCGCCTATGACACGATTGACTAGGCTGACCCTGACCAATGTGCGAGGCCAGATAAAGGCAGCAGGATCACTCTCAAGACCATTCAACATCAACAACGATCTAAGACAAGGGGATGCCCTGTCATGCGTCTTCTTTAACCTGGCCCTACAAAAAGTGATTCGTGATTTAGATATTAATGCAAGAGGCATGATCCTCTTCAAGTCCACCCAACTACTGGCCTTCGCTGACGATATTGATATTATGGGAAGAACAACGCGAGATGTACAGTGTATTTTTATTCAGATCGAGCAGGCGACGCGAAATCTTGGGCTGCATATTAGTGAAGGGAAGACGAAGTACATTGTAGCAACCTCAACACCAAAAGTCAAAGAACCAACAACATTGAATCGCACTGGTCAAATGAGAACAATAAAGATAGGAGACTGCAACCTTCCTAGGGTCGAAAATAACAACCGATAACAGCTATAGTGATGAAATCCGCGCACAGCTATTGGCTGCCAACAGAGCCTATTTCAGCTTACAAAAGATGTTTCGCTCGAAACGTCTCACCATAGGGTCAAAGCTCTTACTATACAGGACTATGATCTTGCAAGTCCTTATGTATTCTTCGGAGCCCTGGGTTCTTAACAAGAAAAATTGCGAACTCTTGGTCGCATTCGAGAAAAGAATCCTCCGAAGAATTTTCTCCCCTACATGAGAATGGACGATCCCGTGGTCTACATAACGACGAAATCTATGAGCGATACCATGATTGCCTGGTTATAGAAAAAATGCTGTTCAACAGGTTACGATGGGCGAGTCACTTAATCCGTATAGGTGAGGATAATCCAACCCAGAAAGTCTCTCTTGTTGGCCAGGACGCCAAACAGCTTTTATCCCCTTGTCTTATACCGTTGTTGATGTTGAATGGTCTTAAGAGTGATGCTTTTATCTGGCCGCCCACATTGGTCAGGGTCAGCCTAATCACTCTTATTAATTTCGTTGGAATACCGAATTCTCTCATGACTGTGTACAGTTTTACCCTATGCTGTCATAGGCGGCTTAAAAGTCTATGAAAAGATAGTGCAACTGATGTCCATATTCCAAAAGTTTTTCCATCGCTTGCCGCACAGAGAAAATCTGATCTGCCTGAAGTGAAGCCTCTTTGGTATGGACCAATAATATTCTGGGCGTATGGGGCTATCCGGCCTAGCAAGATAGCTGAAAATATCTTATAGATGGTACTCTGCAACGTGATGCCCCTATTCTTGGTGGTGGCAGTATTTGTCCGTCGTCTTCAGTTGGCGGGACCTCCAACTCGCCGATGTTCTGGTTGTTCAGTAGTTCATCAAAGTACTCAACCCATCGCTCCAATATGCCCATTCTGTCGGAATTTTCCTCTTTGTCTCGGCAGGATGAACATCGAGGTGTGTAAGTCTTCATTCTGCTGACTTGCTGGTAAAACGTCCGTACCTGGTGCGGTTGCTCCTTGTACTTTTCGAGTTCACAAACCTGTTGTTTTTCCCTGGCTTCCTTTTTCCGTCTGTGAAGTCGCTTTTCCGCTCAACGAAGTTCGTGATAACTCTCTGTGCGTGCCCGCGTTTTTTGAGGATGCAACATTACTCGGTATATAGCATTCTTCCGTTCCGTTGGGAGCTTACATTCATCGTCGAACCAGCCGTACCGACTTTTCTTACGGCTGGGGCCAAGTATGTTTGTGGCCGTATTTATGATAACGTTCTTCAGGTGGTTATCAAGATCATTTGTTGATACTTCATCTCCAGGATCTCTGTTGACTGCGGTATTGCGACATCAATTACCTTCTTATAGATATTGCGTAGGACTGTGGTGTGGATGGCTTCAGTGTTAACTTTCACCTGATTGTCAGAGGGGATTCTGGGTGGTGTTGTTATTCGAGCTCGGAGCACCGTGCCAACGAGATAGTGATCCGAATCTATATTGGCCCCCTTATATATTCTAACATTGACCAAAGCTGGGGGTGGCGGCGTTCGTGGTCAATTTGGTTGAAAGTGGTCCCGTTTGGAGAGGCCCACGTATGTTTGTGGACCGCTTTCCACGCAAACCAGGTACTTCCAACAACCATTTCGTGTGACACTGCTAATTGATAATCCGCAGTCCGTTATCATTTGTATTTTGATGTAAGCTATGGGAGCCAACGTATTGCCTGAATACGGACTCCGTCCCTACTTGGCTGTTAAAATCCCCATATGTTTACTGGATGGCCGCTATAATATATGGTGCGCTAACTCTTCTCCAGGAAACCGGTCCCTGTCCAACGCACCTCCTGTAACGCTGTTACATCAGCCTTATATTGGAATATTGTATCGGCTAACTGCTTGGTAACTTAATCTCTGTACAGGGAGTGCAGGTTCCATGCGAAAACGCGCAAATCGTTATTCCTTTGTCGTTGTCGGGTTCGCCGTTGTGTTATACGTCCAGTCCGAGGCTCCTGTTGTGGCTTCGTAACTTCGGTTTTCTGTGTAGGGATGCCAGTCCTACTCTACCCCCAGCCTGGAGGACCAGTTGGTACAATTTGTCCCTTTTTTAAGCGCGGGGGACTCGCCTTCAGTTGTCGTACGGAAGGTCGCGGTTCAAATCTAACGGGTGGTAGTGGAATTTGTATCGTGATTTGACGTCGGATACCAGTCGACTCAGCTGTGATTGAGTATCTGAGTGAAATAAGGGTAATTTCGGGCGAGCGCAATGCTAACCACATTGTCTCCTACAGTGCATTGTAGTGTACCGTTACGGTCTTGAATGAAGTGCTCTAACACACTTGAAGGCCCTGATCCAATATGGATTGTTGCGCCAACAATTATTATTATTATTAGACTCGTCTTAATTCTTCTCCGCCTACAGCTTTTCGATAAGAAAGAGCTCCCAGCGGTCACCGCGTGGAGGTAGAGATAGGGTTTGGTAGTAGAATTGTTGGTGTTGGTTCAGCAGGCGTTTTTCAGGTTTTATGCTCCATCGTGGGTACCAATCCACGTTTCGCCCTGGAACCTATACTACCCTTTGATCGTTCTACATTAGTTGATCCCTATCTGATTAAAGGCATTTCGTTTTCCAGGATGTAGAGTGGTCTTTTATCTGAGTACGTCGCATCTAATCGTTCAATCATGGCTTTAAAATTTTGTCTTGTCTGCGGCTGATCCCATAATTTAAGACTTTATTTTGTTTGACATTTTTTACTGTGTCGTGTAATAATACTGCTATTTTTCTCCAAGACATATATTCGCTTTCTACCCCAGAAAATGTATGCATTAATTAATTTGGTACACATTGTTATATTCACATATTTGACCTGTGAATGTTTCTGCTGATATGTTTAGATTAAGGAGATTTAACCTTTCGTTCTGTGTAGTTACTAATTGTTGTTTGAATTTTAGTACTTCGCACTCAACGTGTAGTGAGGTGATTTACATTTTATTCCAATTTATTAACTATTTCGCGTAATGTCAAATGTGTGATCCAAACAGTTTTTTTCTGGAACTTTTGACCTAGCACAAAGTTTCTTCTGCGCAAATTTTCATGTAAAACATTTCATTCACGTTCAGTGGATATTCCTTCCGGTTGTCTCGACTATCTGAATTACTTCCAATCTGCAATCCTCTGTCGACCGCACGAATTTTTCTTAGAAATGGATGCACGAATTAAAACTAAATTTGGTGGGAACTTGGAACACCCACGCTCTATGTGAAATTTAAGGGGATCTCCATTTTTCACCGAATATAGTCATGTTAGGTATCAAATGAAAGGTTTCGATAAATACTTTCCAAAACTGCCTTCAGTTCTCATATTTAATACAAAAGAGGGTGGGTGGGGGCTAGAAAGTGGCAATTTGAAAAAATCACGAAGCTTCCACTGCCGAATACCTCGGTGCCTAGGATTCGAAATACCTCCATTCCGATTTCTGTTCAAGTAAAGTGAATAAGAGTATTGTTGAGTTCTATGCTTCTAATTCATTTATACTTTGCATATTTTTTATACTATATAATATATTGTAATGTAAACGTAAGAATACGCGAGTAAATTAATGACCGCATTGAAATCTGCAAACATTATTCCACGTGCATGTAAATTGCAACCTAGGCAGATCAATCTTCGACCATTTTTTCCCTCAAGGTAGCAAAGTGCATTGTGTGTACTTTGTGATAATCAACATTTTTAATTATTTGTCTATTTGTGTATGTCTTACGTACGCACAAAATTTGTATTTAAACTGATGGAGGAAAATAAACAGTTCTGTTCGATCGGAAATAAGACACCTTTCTCTTCTTCTTTTTCTCTAGTGAGGCTGCTAGAGACGATCGAGCGTGGTACCTGAGTTCATGTATCACCAAATCAAGAACCCTTTCCCCATTGGTGTTTCACCAAAACGTCAACAGTTATTAATTGGACGGTTGGTGTTTCACTAAACGACACTCCCAGCAACTACATTGGTTGATTGTTGTTCCACCAAACAACATTTCGGAAGAAAATTGCGGCAAAAAATTCGTTTATTGGTGACCCCGACGTATTCCAGATTAAGTCAATCCCTTAGAACAGCGCCGAGCAACTAAAAGGACAATCGCCTCGGAAATGGCACAGATATTCGATCCAAACTAAAACTAAATATGATGCGGCTCCCCCGTTGGAGCTGCAAAGCTAGACAAAGTGAAGACCCCGAGACATGTGTTCGCTGAAGGAGTGCTAACGTCAGTACAAATTCACACATTTGCGGATGCTTCGGAGAAAGCAAGATCGAAGGAGCTACTTCCTACATATGGACAGATTCGCAGACTGTTCTTTGTTGGATTCACGGCCACCGAAACGCCAGAATTCATGCAGTATCAAACAAAGACCAGTGGCGGCATGTGAAGTCCGCTAACAATCCAGCAGATGTTCGCTCAAGAGGAACTGTCCCAGATAAGCTTTTCGAGCACTACTTATGGTTCTATGGGCCATTATTCTTACATGGGCAAGAAGCATTGTGGCCTTCGTGTTTCAAGCCGAACACAAACAGGGACGAGGCAAAGCGGAAGAAGGAGGAGATCAGCTTCCCCAGTGAACCAAGTCTAGAACAGGATAGTTTAGGAACCAGAAAGCAGCAGAAAGTGGATAAGCTCGTTGCCCGGTGATTTCGCAGCAAGAAGAAGGCAGTTTTGTCAACAAAATCGAACATTCGAACTCGTTTCGAAAGCATATTGCCTCCGTTTCATAAAGCTTTTAAGAAATAAGGATAGCAAAACTGAACGTTCAAAAAGCACTCGGACAGGTTCAAGGCTGGTGGTAAACAATAAACCATTGACTCCACAAGAATTGGATGCAGCTTTAGGGGTATAGTGAAAGCAATCCAGCAGCAAGCATTGGAGGCTGATCTAACTCGTTTCAGACAGCACAAGGAAATAACTCGGCAAAGAAGTGCTCTTCTGGGACTGTCAGTCTTCCTGGACAAGGAAGGTTTGTTACGAGTAGAAGGAAGGTTAGAAGTGTCCAATATTTCGTTTGAAGCCAAGCATCCCGCACTTCCACCATACGCCCATTTATTCGTGAAAATGCTGATGGCCGATTTGCACGTAGATTCTCTACTACTCTACATATTGGGCGGCAGGGCCTACTGGCAATAACAAAACAACGGTTCTGGCTTATAAAAGGGAAAAATATAGCGCCAGCTATTGTACAAGAATGCACCTATTGTATAAAAGCAAGGCCAAAGATGTATACGTAGATGGTGGGTAATATACCACCCCACTCTTAAAAGATGCATTGGACGGGGCGGACATTGTGAATTGATGTCAACGGCAGGAGAGGATTCTAGAAGAATGCAGTGCAAGGCAAATTAGTTTCCATTTTATCCATACCAGAGCACCACATTTTGGTGGCCTATGGGAGACTGCCGTCAAGTCGGCAAAACATCTGCTGCAACAAAAGGTTGTCTCAGCATAATTTATTTACGAAGAACTGTGTACATTGAGCATTGAGGTAGAAGCTGTTCTCAACTCAAGACCGCTTACAACGCTATCAAGTGACCCAAACGATTTAGCCGCATTAACACCGGTCCATTTTCTCATCGGCGAGCCATTAAAAGCTACTGTCGATCGACGTACACAACCCTCAAGGGAGATCTTAACAGAAGATGGAAGAATTCTGGAAATGCTGATCCCAAGAATACTTAAGCGAACTTCAGCACCGGAACAAATGGAAAACAACGTCACGAAATATTGAAGAAGAGACAATAGTTATATCAAAGAAGACAACTTTCCCGTGATGAAATGGCCACTTGGCAGAACCATCAAGGTGTATTATGGCGAAGATGGTTTAGCGGGAGTAGCCGACGTACACACAAAGTCTGGAATCCTGAAACGGCCGATTCACAAATTAGCACCCCTAATTAAGCCGGCAACAAGCAATGGATTTTCGTGAGGAAGCTAAGCATGGCAAAAAACGTAATTATAATGAAGGCGAATCGACAAGACAACTCTGAATGTGAACTCACAGAGACACCATCTTGACAAAGGAAGAGGCGAACGGTGGGGAACGTATTCATTGCAGTTCTGTTGACGTCCCTGTTAGTCACACTCGTCAAGGGCAGCGACGTAGAAGTAGTTACATTCACTCAACTAGGACTTCACTTCGAAAACCAAGGAGAATTAAACTTGATATCCAATTACTGGAAGTAGTTTATTTCAACCTGCAGCCATACAAGTCTGAATTACGAGCCTTAAAAAAAGCACAGTAACTCTGTAACAGCTTTGCCAGCAGCTCCTCTTCAAGGGCCCATGTGGACAAGTGGTTCATCAAATTCGGCACCGCTACTCACACCTCGCGGAAGAAAACAAGCTACTTGCTAGGAAACAAGCGCCCGGGAGAATGAAACGAGGCGCTTTCAACATTATAGAAACAGTCGCCAGCTCGTTATTTGGAGTTCTGGATTCGAATTGCCCTACGTAAATGTCGGTAAAAATTAGTGATATTCACCGAAACCAAAACTGGTCCATGTCACTGCTCAAAAACCACACTTCTATCTTGGACGCGACGATCAATATCATGAAAGAGAAACAGGAAACAATTGACCAACGATACAAGGCCCTAGAAGAGAAAGTGGAAGAAGTAGTAAATCAAGGGAATAATCTCACTGATGCCCTCCATCAATTCCGGCTTCAACTACTATTTCTTTCCTGGTCTATCTACAGCATGGTCCTTATGGGTAGTATAGAAAGGACCCAAGCAGCGATACTAGACATGATGTCGGAAACTCACCAAGGACAAATAAGTTACCACTTACTATCACCTCACCAATTCATCCAACAAACAAGCACTCATCTTCCGGCTGGTCTTTATCTGCCTGCGGAAACAGAAGATGCCCTTCAGTTATATAGGCTCACGTCAGTGGAGGGCCGCCTGACCGTCAAGCATGCTAGTTTCCAAATTAAAATACCATTAATCGCATTATTTACAGTATTCCCGATTTCGACGTGCTATAACAAAACACTCATAAAGGTACGGCAATCATGCAACTACCTTGCCGTTACCGCTCATCTCGATCGATATTACCCAGTGGCCGATTTCGAAATATCGAATTGCATATTGGTACACAATTTATTTCATTTATGTACCTATTCACTTCCTGCTGATAAATAGCACGGAGCTAGTGAGAACAGGAGCGAAATCGACCTCTTGAACAACATCTTAATGCCAGAATCCTGTCAACTGGAACCAATTATGACAACGAATCATCTTTAAGTATAGTCTGTCCTCATTCTACTAGTATGCAGCATATTGAAGGATCAGGAATCTTAAATCTCAAATCAGGTTGTGTCGCAAAGCAAAACCACGTAATTCTGCAGGCACATAAAACTCAGTCCAGCAATTTGACCATCTCCCATTCGAGGTTGTACGTTGTACGTCACTCAGATGTCCAAAATCAAATTCAACATAAGTGGGGCCAATCCGCATGCAAACGAAATACAACAGTTAGCGAAGGAAATCAGTCAGCAGCAACTTGAACTTCCCAGCAAAATACATCGCCATCAACTTCACAACATTGTTCGGAGTTCATTCGGGCTTGGCCTAGCCGCTCTCATCACCCTCAGCTTATCGAAGGTAGCAAGGTGCATTGTACGCACTTTGTGATAATTAACATTTTTCATTATTTGTCTATTTGTGTATGACTTACGTATGCACAAAATTTCAAAGAGGCATCGAGCTTCAAATGGCGCTCCCACAGAGTGCCGAATGGACGGCGAAACAACCTTCTCTACGGCGTTAGAGCCCGACATACCCTTAATGGTACGGCCATAGAAAAGTCATCCAGATTAACCAATGGGTAACGTAGCATGCGATGTTACTATGGCCAGGAAACCCAACTATGGTTGAACAACGAGATCGAAAGTTTACCAGTCTCATGTTTTCGGCAAGGCAAGTGACTTGAAGGAAAATCCGAAAGCGATGGTCGACAGAGGCAACAGACAGCTCGGTCAATTAATAAAGACAACTCGCAAAAGCAAAAGAAACTGCTTCTAACAGTTATTTAAAAATACCGATACAAATCCTTAGGGTGATTTAGGTAGTATCCTTTATAGTGTGATAATCAAAAGGCTGCGAAAATCACCCCAGGAATATTGCATCTTCTGAAAGAAATTATTGCGCTCCAATTGTTATGCTTCCTCACCACCAAAACAGCGGGAAGCAAATAGAGGGTAGCGAGTGGGTGGCACCTCCAATTATCGAAAAGGAACTTCGGGAAATATGTGGAGGGACTGGTTACGTTAAGGCAACAACTAACAGAGCTTGAAGCTGGTAATGAAGACTAGACCTGACAACAATACCTCTGAGGCGTGCTTAACAGAAGCATATCCCTTCCGCCATAAGTCAACTAGAGATTTACTATCATATCACCCAACCTCATCTAAAATAGACTAGACTGAAAGCGATAATGGCCTGTCAAGGCATCAGTATGGGTTTCGACGCACTGGGATGAAGGTCTCAAAGAATATATCTTTACAACGAAAGTACCACAGGTTTCAGAATTGGTTCCTTGCTATGGAATGTCATGTAAAATGGGGTGTTTGTGCTTCCCATTTCAGAGGGGGCTACGATTGGCGGTTTTGACCTGCCCCAGCAACTGAAAAAAAAAGGACGAGCAGGTGAAGGGAATAAGGAGAAAACGTCAAATGACGAGAAGCATACGTGCCTAATGACAAACCCATCCCACGAAGTGAAACCTAAGTTCCATAGTTGCTGGGAAGGGGGAGACCGGGGGTAGTTTGTAAAGAGTGCGAATCCCACACGCGCTCGCTCTAGTAAGACGCTCACGTGGCTTGCGCGGACGCACCTTTCTAAGACTTAACCCTCCGTGTAATTATTTAATGATTATTGTTATTATAATCTTAATCAGGAGAACTCCAGTGTAATTACAATCATACAATCAGGAAAGGCACGCCACCCTGTCCAACTCCGCCTTGCGATCAATTTAGATTTGGAATGAACAAACTGAAGTCAAAAATGTCCTAATCAGCTCGATATTCTCTGTTGAACAGCCACTACAAACTATATAGAGAATTGATCTACAAGGGTACCCAAACTGCTTAACGGGAAACAACAATTCTAACGCCTGAAAAGGTATCTTAAGGGGATCATCCCGTGTGAAGGCCGTTTTTTTGGCTTTTTTTAGAAAATGGATATAGTTACAAAAACGAACACCATAGATTTATTAATATCTTGAATGTACATAGTAATTTTACCAGCTCGATCGCATAGTTCGTTATTGAAATATGGAGCAATTTATACACCCATCTCCAAAAAAAGGTGATTTTCTGCGGCCACGCTAGAGGCCGCTGTGGTCATTTTAAAGAAAAAAAGTAAACGGCATTTTAATGTACACACTTAACTACAGTCCGCAAACTAGGATTATTAAAAAATATTAAAGGCTAAATTTTTGGTGCCGTGTTAAACTTTTTTCTTTGTGAATTTTGGTGTTTTTTCGCGGTTTCTTCACTGAATAAAAAAAACTATTGAATGGATCGCCATTATCCTAGTTTGCAGACCGTAGAAATATGTTCTGAATAAGTCCTGAAAATTTCAAAGAATTTCGTTGGATAGATTTTGGGCTATGGTGGCAGCCGATTTTCAACATGCTATACCTAATCCATAAACCTTAGGTTTCTTCAAGGAACACATGTATAGCCTTGGCTTCAATTCCTGTCCTTTTAGCGAAGTCATTCGAACGTCATTCTGACCGATAAACACGCATTTATTACGGCGATCGACATAAACCTGGCATGTGACTTATCACGTGTTTAACACTATTATTTCCGGACGACTCCGAATATCGAAAAATCACTTTACCCATATATTCTTCACTATATCTAGATACAATTGATGCCAAAAAAATGCGATTCCTCGGATTCGACATACGGGATGACCCCCTTAATGATATTATTTAAATCACAGTCGTCAAAACGAAACTTCTTTACATTGGTTGGGCATTTCGAATGTTAATTAGCTTTCTTTAAGATTCGATTAATGCTCCGTAAGTTTTTCATAAGGAAAATGCAGAACCCGGTTGCATTTGCTACGCAACAGATGCGAGGCGTACAGCTTCCGATTTTTGTTTTGTGTCTAAATATTTTTCTTCTTTTAAATAATCAAAATCAAAATAGATCTTTTAGTGTCGATGGGTTGTGACATTGCTTTAGAGCGCCTTATAATGAATAATCGCTGAATATTTTTGAATGGAAAAATAAATGCCTATTATTTATGTAAAGTACAAACAAAACCGTGAGGACTTTTTAAATGAGACACCAATTGGGCCAATCATTCCACATCAAGGCGTATTGATACGGAGTTTCCATCACATTCACTTTCTTTTCAACCCTGGAAAACAACATTTGAAGGGACATGTGGGCTTTTCAGAATTTAATAAGAAATACCAACGGACAGCAGTCGCGTGATTTCCTAGGAGACCGGGAATTCGCCAGAGTAGAAAAATAATTTTGTGGTTCTGCGGAGTTACAAGCTAGTGAAAATGGGTGGAAATGCAATAGGACCACATGCACGCATGTATGTACATTTTTAGCAAATAATTGAAAAAAGGAGCAGAACAATAGGATAATATGTGGAGGTAAATAGGAGAAATGTGAGGCTATTTAAGGACAAGTCCATCTCAGCATCCGATTTAGTACTTTGATTCCTGTTAAGCAAGAATGTCTGGTTTGTGTTTGTGTATCTAAATTAAGTGAACAATTATGGCTGCTATCTTGATCTTTCCGTTACTTTTCCATTTCGGTCTCTCCAATCCTTTGAATTGGGCTCATTATAAGGAGAGCAATCAACCATTCGTGGGGTCGACGGATTTTCTGGAGGGAGTACGGGAAACTATTATTCCGTCGAATTTGCGGACGCAAAGAGTTTTACTTTGCTCTCTTCCTTCCATAAACAAATGCTTGAATAGCAGCTATTCGGTTCCGATTGCTATAAATAACGAGTTTTTTGAAAGTGATCTTAGAAATACCATCGGAGTTGAAGCACCCGAATTAATCGGAAAAGAAGCACTACTTCTTGGAGTTTTTTATGAGATTAGAGAACGTCGACCAAATAAACCGTCATTGGTTGTGAAGTTTAAACGTTTGGATAACATGTGCACCCCCAGTTGTTTTTACAGTAAAGACTGGTAAGCGATAACCTCCGAACCAAATTCGAGACTCCTTACTATATTCCGTGAAGAGCTTTGCAAATATTTGCTTCATTCCCCAATATGTGCTGTTTTAAATTTTGACAATGGGCCCTATTATGCAAGCTCAAATTATTTCCCTGTAAAGAAAATTGTTTTCATCACTCATGGGGTTGGCAATATTTCGTGCAAAACCCTTCACTCAATTTTATTCTACATGCAGGCGTAGTAAAATATATATAACAAAAGGCAATTTTCTGATGAATTCACAGGATACCAGTGCTACAACTCCAAACCAGTTCCGCTTCAAATTCAATAACACGGCCTAAGAATAAACATAGAAGTTTATATAATGTCAACTCATCTGAGGATTTTGTCGATGTAGACGTTGCGAATAGTTACTCTGGAAAAAGAGAGCAGCCCCTGTACGTAGAGGAGCCCAACTATTTGATAGTCGGTAGGGATGGAGATAAAACTCGACGCTTGCGTAAGTTCCGGTTTTTTTAGATATCTGCAAATAAACTTTTAAAAATGAAAAAAGTTCTCCTTTTAGAACCAGACTATAAGGACGACCCGTTCATACCGCCCCGGGGACGAAAGAATTTGCCCCTTTTGGAGAGTTTACGCCAAGGAAACGATATTTTTGTACCGAATCGCGGAAAAAAAGATAAGCTCACCGACATTTTTAAATATGACGAAACGTTTTTTCCTAATAGGGGGAAAAAACAAAGCAACGGACAGAAATACGCGTGGCAGCGAATGTAAAATTAACGTTAGATGACTGATACTTGCCTAGTTTGTCAGCACTCTTCCCTATTTCGTTTTTACGCTATTGGAAAACAATAAAAATACGCAAACAATCACAATTATGCATCCAGTCTGGTATTGTGAAAAGCAAAAATCTATCTTAAAGTAGAGCAAATAAATAGTAGAATAGAAGCAGTAATTTGTTGGTAAGGACGCATGATACAAATAAACATATGTGTATGTATAACATTGAAGTGCTACGATTGTATCACTAATTGTCCTTTGTTAGCCGCTGAAGATACATTCATTTAGAACTACATTTAAGCCCCTGAACCTTTAGGGTAAGATGGTCGATCAAAGCCGTAACATGGGTTCCGGAGTCACCTTTCTATAACCGATAAAATAACAATAGTTGTGCACCTGGTTAGAAATGTCATGTTCGGCATTAAGAAAGCATTACTTTTTAAAAACTTTTATGGTAAAGGACGGACGATGGGCCAAAAGACCACCTCGTTCTTGTACGAGATTCATATTTTTTGTGAATTAAAGTCCCTGGTGATGATAGTTGACCGAAGTCACCCATTACACCTACAAAGGAGAAATAACGGCAATAGCCAAAGCTGTCTAGTACCCGGAAAATGAAGCAGCATCCACTGACCTCAATAATGACCTTAGGAGCAGTATCGTTGATATGGTCACAAATATATTTGACTTCAGTCGTAAAGATATCCACAAATAAATTTGATGATGATTGTAAGCTGCCAATGGAACGGGAGATTGCTGCTTACCAAGCAATGCAGCCATCTTAGGCAATGTGAGCAAGCGTAAAAGCTTATCACTAGCGGAGTTTACAGATAGAAAAGAAAAGATCTCAAGAAGTACAGATGGGAACTGCTCTAAGTGCAGCAGTTTTACCAAGGACGCAGCTATGTACATCAATTTTCATTCTGCCGAGACAAAGGGGGAAGTGATGATGATGATTTGAACAACCAGAATACTAACAGGCTCCTGTCAACGGAAGACCACGGTCGAATTTTACCGCCAGCAAGCATGGGAGAATCGGTCCGAGTAACTAATTGGCTTAGGGCCCATATTTTCTAAACGGAATAATCGGGATAGGTGAACTGAATGCCAAGATGGGTTTTGATTATCATGCTCGGAAATGTAATAGTAGACATGAGCTTAGTAAACATAATAACAGATTACACATTTCTGCAAAGGGCTGCTACAAACGTTGGCGTTCTTTTTAAATGACACATCAACGAAAAATCCAAAATTTTCGGCAGCACCGTTCGCCTTACCATCCTCTCTGGTTTTGAGTGTTGGGCGAATATAAAAAACAATGAACATCGTAGAGCTGACGGCCTTGACGATTTTCCTGCGGAACTAGTCCGCACTGCTCCTGCATTGTCTGCTGAGTTGCTACTTCCACTTTATCGTAAATCGTGAGAATCTAAGATCTTTCTCAATAAGTGGAAAAAGGGAATGATCGTTAAGATTCCGGATTCATCCAATATGTGGGGGCGTGCCAATTCTTCGTAATAATTGTCTTATACAATAGGAGCTTTTACTCTACACTCTTTCTGCTATTTAGTTTCGGTTGACCGTCTGTGAGGAGAATCACTTCCTTGCCTACTCCTCTCATGTCTGAATAACCTATAGATGCAGCATGGATTGCATTGCATTCAGCATTATCTTCGCCTGGGCGACGATGTCTTGTCGAAAAAATTTCAAAATTTCTCTGGTTTTCTACGATATCTCGGGAACTCGATACTATAGTGTCAAAATTATTACATTTCTTCAACTGAATATTTTGTAATGAGGACACGGTGGGGCTGCTCAAATTTAACGTTACACCTATCATCACTTCTAGCTGAGAAGACATAATCTGATTCCTACTGCTAATGAAAACATAGTTTTCCCTTTCCAGCCTCCTTTTCTAACTTTGCTTTTTAGTTAATAATATATTTAACAGCAAAAACTAACAATAAACTGTGCTTCTTGAGGTTCTTGCTTAACTTATCTTGTGCATTGGATAGCAAACTGCTGAAGCATTATCCAACTCTATCAAAGTAAGACTTACAGGAGAGTAGCGTCTATAGACATTTACGTCTCTTTTCTTAGCTGATACAGAAGTGTCCCATTCAATCTGACAAGGTTCGGCAGCCAAACGTCTATACCAGGCTATTCTTCTAACCATACATAATTTCAAAGGTTCCTGTGGGATCCATTTTGGAAATGGTCTGGGAATGCAAATGCTGAGTGACTCTTTAAATGTTCAGGTCGTATAAACTTTATTTTTTCCGTTTCAGTTAATACCCATCTTAATTTCTAGCATTTGGCGCTCGCAGTAATGTGCGTACAGACTCCTTATTATCAAAAATAATCTCATTTTGTCAAGGTTTCTAATACGGACCCCCGAAAAACTCCGAGCCTTTGGGAAACCACCCCGCCAGTGGCGTCAACATCTACAGCGCTTTTTCGAAAAAAAACTGATCATGGAAAAAATACAATAGTACACATGCGGAGATTAAGAAATTAGCAGGCCTTCCATGTCGTTCATTCAATGGGCCAAAAAGATTACATTCTAAAAGTCGTAGTACATATTGAAAAGGGAAAGAATTGCTAATGAAATAAAACTAAACAAAAAGAGACTCACACTCTCAAAATCTAAACACAAATTGTAACTTAAGAGGAATAATCAATTGAAATTAAAAATCGAATTCCTGAGAATAACTTGCGACCTAACATCCCGACTCCATAGCGAATATCACCCATAATACATCTACATCCAGCCTGTTGATATCGGGGATACAGCAAGCAAAGACAAGGAAGTGGTTAGAGCGCAAGGCTATCGTACGGAAGGTTGCGGTTCAAATCTCACTAGTGGCAGTAGATACCAATCGACTCAGCTGTGAATGAGTACTTGAGTCAAATCAGGGTAATAATCTCGGACGAGCGCAATGCTGACCACATTGCCTCCTACAGGGTACTGTAATCCTGTAGTGTACCATTACGGTATTGAATGAAGTGCTCTAAAAATCTTTACGGTCCTGATCCAATTAAATTTTGCGCCAACGATTATTATTATTATTAAAGACAAAAAAGAAAGCCAGTTGTTGCAACTGGTAACCACGGAAGAAACAGAAATTCCACTACAGGGAGCTATTCATATTGTCAGCAAGAATAGGAGGGTAGTGCGATCGAAGAGCAGAACGGAAATGACGAGGCTAATTATTAGGCGATGGCTAATGAATACAATCACAAATGCTTGGACAACCAATAAAACTCGCACCCCTTTGCCCCAGGAAAATGTTGTTAAGGAGAGTGCTTGAAGGCACTGGAAAAAGCGGCCTACAAATTACGATCGCACTTCCAGAGGAACTATAGCATTTAGAATCTATTATCATAACGATGCCACCGCAAACCATTGGGCCACTTTGGGGCAGCTCGAAAGTCAATGAACGTGATGAGCCTCTTCTCGATTTGATTATTAGTACCAAACTATAAGTCTGTAACAAATCAAGTACACTAACTTTTTGCTTTCCAATTGTGCAGGGTAGGAGTTGGTCCTTGATGTTCTCTTTACTATTGATTATGAGACTTTCAAGGTGAAAACCTGAAGAGTGTCCATTCAAATATTTTTCTCAGATGATGGTCAGATCCTCTTTAGTTTCAACCTCGTGGTAGAGGTCCTCCAACTTCAGAAAAGATCCTAGGAATATCCACTTAGGTAAGTTTGTTTAGGTTATTAAAATCTAGCTCTGTGAGTTGAAGCTACCGAAAGGCATCAGCCCCTCGAATAGGGACTGACCTCACGCCGAAGACTTTCGCTATCGAAAACCATCAACAACGGGAGCAACGGTCCTCAGAATGCCCCCTTTCTCCAAGCGAGCGAGAGTTCCAGCGATATAAGCCGAGTGGTGAGACTCTGGAGAGTATTTGCCTCCCACTTGCGGTAATGTGCTTTTGTACTCTGGATATCCAAGTGGTAGCAGATGTGAATCCGGTGTCGGGTTGCTTCTTACAGTTAGGAGTTGTCTTTTGGATGTGCATAAGGAGGGACACGCTGAAATCGGTCTCGAAAGGGATCACCATGTGATGGTCGCTTACCTTCGCTTGCTTGTCGCGTCCGCCACTTCTCACAGGGCTGGAGAGATGAGACCCTTAAATTCAATCGGACCGCAGATATACTGAGTAACCCGTCTGAGAATATCAATAAGGACTACGCCGCCGTCAAAAATACTTTTTTTTATGTTGCTGCGCAAGTCGCTGGCCATGTCTCCAGGGAGCGGCATAATATTTGGTTCACTGAGGAATGGTGGAAGCGGATCGATGAACAAAAGGGTTCGGAAGGTTCAACGTAGTGTATGCCGTGACAAAAAAAGTTTTATTGCACTGGCCATAGATGCGGAAGATGTCGCAGAAGGCAATAATTTTCGAAGTGTATACCGCATCATGGAACAGATTTTATGTGGTTGCAAATCTTTTAACCGTCCACTGAAAGACGTTAAGGGGAATCCCAGACTTTTCACAGAGAGTGGAAGATGATCGTTAAAATTGCAAAGAAGGATACCTGCTTTCAGTTTGATAATTGGAACGGTATCTACGTGCCTCCTACATCAAAGAATATCTCGAAAGTTTGATCGACAAAGAGTTGGTTTCCGCTCTGGATCCTCCTGCAATGATCACATCAACACCCTATGGACAACTTTGCAACTGTGTGGGGTTTAGATCTTAGCTTCACCGATCCATCGTGGATTTCCAGATAGCTTTCGACAGCGTGAACAGAGAGTGTATCTGTCGTGCTTCACGCAGGAGGGACAGACAAACTAAAAGCTATTGATAATAGTGATAGCGACATATGGTACAAAATGTCACGGCAATGTCACGTGCTGCATTTCAGAGTAATTTTGGATCTTGTTATCGGTGACGCTCTTATGCTGTCTTGTCCGGAAGAAGCGGAGGAGTTCAATGAACTATGGCAAAGTGAGGCAAGCAAGAGGTCATCGCATCCCCCTCATTTGCATTAATGGGCAGAGTATCGAAGGCGATCAATTTGTATATCTAGGAAGGCTGCTTTCTACCGATGGTGGCACCGAACTGGATGTCGCTCGCGGCATTAATAGCGCTATATCTTTCGCTGCCTTGTCTAAAATCTGAAAATGCTTCTATCTCA
Source organism: Hermetia illucens (assembly GCF_905115235.1). Classification (NCBI taxonomy): domain Eukaryota; kingdom Metazoa; phylum Arthropoda; class Insecta; order Diptera; family Stratiomyidae; genus Hermetia; species Hermetia illucens. The sequence goes on along the minus strand of NC_051851.1, from coordinate 98,209,179 downwards.
ACACCAAACTCAAGTTGAGACTGTCCTGTGCTAGTATTCTTCCTATATTGCTATATGGGAGTAGCCCATCGCAAGTGTCCCACGAATTGGTGAACGCCTGTCAGTAACGTATAATTTTTCCAAAAATCCTATCCGAACCATTTGCACTATAGAAGGCGTTAAAGGTCGAAACTTTAAAGAAAGTCGACTAGAGTCATCTGTAAGACTGAAGATTCTGGCGAACGGACAGTGGATAGTACCGGAACAGAATTTTCTCAAGAGAATTTCGGGATACTTGTTCAGATGCGCTTTCCCGCAGACGAGAGTGACTGTGGACACGAACCTCGTTTGGAAGTTATACAGTCCCAGTCGCCAGCAAACAATGTATCGGGGATCTCAAACAAAGATATCAACTGGGCAATAAGCGACTCGTCAGCATATATATAAATCCATCATGCTAAGAGGCAGCAGGACAAGATTGTTCCGGGGATAGTTGAGATCTATTAGTTTTATTGTGCTCAGGAACGTACCACACACCTAGAGAAACTCGCTGGTAGTTTTTTTACAGAAGGCGGGCCAGTGCACAGTTTTAGACTAATAAGTCACTTTTGTATTGAAACCCACCTGATGAGCGCATTATGCCCCACTTAAGAGATATTGGCAACAATATCAAACTGAAATCCAAGCTAGTCAGTCAATGCATCAACGAACTGGATAGTCTAGGTGGTTTGCCTAAGTAGAAATAAAGCGAACCAACCACCGGCGCTCCATTCGCTCCATAGGGACGACCATCAATAGCGAAAGTATTGGTGAAAATATTACTAATATTTCTAATTAGGCTGTTAAGTTTAGTTATTGCCGATATTCCGGGTTCAGATTTTATTTTCGAACATTTCGAAATCACAACAAGCCAAGTCAGAAAGTGCTCACGGGAGGCGAACCATGTCTGACTTAGTCGAGTTCCGGATAGATGAAGACAACGCGGTGCAGTGATGAAATCGGCGAGGCCAATGCAATTCTGTCTGTGAAAGCGAAAACGGCCCCGTCCCGTGGCAGGCGGAAAAAGAAATCTGTTTAGGTACACTTAAAAGCCCTTTATTTAATATTTTTTTGATGATATATATCTTAACTCCATCTGCTTTTCGTTACTTTGTAGTTAGTGTAAAAATGTTTTAAATCCTACTAGACATTAAAAAATGATAAAATTTTCTTTAAATATATATTTACTATCAAGGATTTTGCTTGTTTCTTCCTTCGATTTGTTTATACGTTACATATTTCTTTTATTAGCAATTAATTTCGTCATAAAATTTCCTAAATGACATGTATATGGTACGAATTTCGAAATCAATTTCAAAACATTTATACATGAAGGAAAGCCACAGTTCAGCTGGCTCCGAGAATTTCAAATAAACAAGAAGCGAAAATTCTATTCAACTTAACACATACGGAACTATCAATAGATTTACTTACTTTATCGTACTATTTAAATGGTATTGAATATGTTCTGAATTAGTTTGAATTGTTACATGCTATCGCCTATGTTACATTATTTTGGATTCCTGATTCCATCATTTACAACTCCTTGCGTACGCATCCGGATCGAGGGGCGGCGCTCCGGCGTATCGTACTGCCGCGAGGAGTTAGTCGCTACTGCCATAGGCTCGTCCATGCCTCCCGTGCCGACGCCGCTGCCCACCACCCCAGCTCCGCCCGAATTAGCTACCGCTGCCGCGTGCCCTCCCACTATCAGGCTCTGTTTGTTCGCAGCGTTGCTAACCTCCGTCTCATCCTGCTGCTGCTGCTGCGTCGCCGAGTTCCGTGGCCCGCCGAACTTAAGTAAATTCCAGTCGAATACATAGTCATACGTAAATCCTAGTCTGTGGAACAGATTTCTGAAAAGCTTACGAAGGTAGTTATAGTCAGGACGTTGCTCGAAATGCATTTGGCGGCAGTAGCTCAGATAGTTGCCGAACTCGCTCGGGAACCCCTTGCACAGGGTCAGGATCGGCGTGGAGAGCTTCTTTTCCGAGATCCGCTCGTACTTTTGCCGTTTGTTGGCCGCTTTAAGGCCTTGCCATGGTAAGGTACCCAGATTGAAGTACATTAAAACATAACCTAAGGACTCTAAGTCATCACGTCGCGACTGCTCAATTCCCAAGTGGGTGTTTATGGAAGCGTAACGGGCTGTGCCTGTCAAGTTCTTGTTTTCTCTGTAGGGAATATGTCTGTGGGTCCGTCCGTCTCGGTACTTTTTCGCCAAGCCAAAGTCTATTATGTAAACCAAGTTGCCCTTCTTCCCCAGCCCCATCAGGAAGTTGTCAGGCTTTATATCTCGATGTATAAAGTCCCTAGAGTGTATGAAGTCGATGCGCGTAATCATCTGGTCAGCTAACAGTAAAACGGTTTTTAGGGAGAAGCGTCGCGAGCAGAAATTGAAGAGATCCTCCAGCGAGGGTCCGAGTAACTCCATTACCATAACGTTGTAGTCTCCTTCCGAGCCGCACCAGATGATCCTCGGGATCCCGATGCCGCCCTGCATCATCTTGTAGAACTTGCTCTCGATGTGCAGCTGTGGGTGTTTCGTCCTGATGCACTCTAATTTTATGGCCACCTCCTCGCCTGTGTTTATTGTTGTTCCCAAGTAGATGTCTCCGAAAGAGCCCGAGCCGATCTTCCGACCCAAGCGGTACTTGTTGCCCACTCGCAGTTCCATGTCGAAAGGTCACGCAGCTAACTACTTTCGATGACTTGCTCGTCGGACCAATTTCCTACAACTCCGACCACAGGACCGACTTTTCCGCGAAGTCGTAACAATCCTCTTAGAACGATCACGTACACGCGTTCAACTTCAACTGTTTATAAATCCACACCCGCCTTTAATGCTCCCATTTCTTCTGCCAGTTCCTTATGTCCGACTTATCCGCTGCTCTAAAAGCACTTCCCCCGTTCGAGAAAACGTGACGAAAAAACAGCTTGTCGAATTCCGTCGTAGGTTTTTATTGTTCTCGCGTAAAAGTGGCAAGCGTCCGTGGATAACGGCAGACTGATGAAAACCATGGAGTACGTGGGGGAAATGCACAAGTCCCAGTATCGTGGCGCGGACACGGACACCACCAGTTTACAGTACTTTTCAATCGCCCGTCTTGTCACAAAAACATCAAATTTACTTTCAACCTGAAACAATAGCAGGGTTTGAATCTAGCACTCCGATAACTCCAGCACTCGGCCACCTTCTCTATTTTGCTCGATAAATTAACCTGAACGAACACACGGTCTGCAGGAACGAGTTGATAATTTCCTTCAATTTCTATTCGCCATTTTGACAAAAAGAATCATTTGACACTCCATTCTGCACTCAGTTTCATTTATTGCCACTACAAACACACGAAAAAGGCCGCGAACACGCGGCGCTCACGCAAACGCCGCCACTGCCCCCTGAGCAGAAAGTACTGCCAACAGTAAGTGCGGAGATATTTAAAATGGTGAAGTGAATCAGGTAAAACGACAATGAATTTGGTTCGCAACGCAGCAGCAGTTTATTTAAATCGGACTTTTCGGCTTAATGCGAAATGCAAGCTACTATACGAAGGGAGATGCACCTACTGCAATTACCCATATTTCTGTGTTTGAACAATAAGCATCGTTTTCCTTATTCTTATTTTAATGTGAAATATGATAGAGGTTGCATTCCGCATACTACTTTATTCCGCTGTTGAGGGACAATGTATGATATGGTAGTATTTCTCCTCATGAAACGCCCAAAACTGCCTTGTCGGAACATTTTTGAAAATTGGGGAATGTACGTTTTGAAGCAACTTTAAGTTTGAAACCATCAACAACCCCATAATCATGATTCCCATATTTCGTGGCACCTATGCAATCTTATGTTTGAGTTAAGCCTATTTTATTACATATTTTTCGTTGCGATTTTCAACTGTACTGTCAAATTTGTAAAGTTATAAGCTTGAGTTTCTATCGATTTGAATAACGTAGTTAAAGTCTAGAATTCAACGTTATTAAAATCGATCCAAAGGCTGTCTGCCTGCAACATCTGATCTACTCGGAAACGGCTGAAAAATCGCCCGAAATTTGGTGAGAATGCGCAGTCTGTGAAACTGTTTACATACACTGTGACCTTAAAGGGAGGACCTCTTATATGCGACTCAGAATATGGTCATGTGGGGTATCAAATGAAACGGTTCAATTAGTACCTTAGTATATCATGTGAAATATAAGGGAGTGAGAGCTTAAAATGTGTTCTGCAAAAAGTGAAGTTCTCAGAAAATTCGAATTTGAAATAAATTTAACAATGATGGATCTATGGACTCAGATAATGGCATATTACTGTACTTTAGAAACTTATCTGAAAACCCCTTAAATCCATTCTAGAAGTACAAAATTTGGCGTACAGGTACTACAAAGGTCATAATAGTTAAAAGCATGAAGCAAGTTCAAAGAGTAGCGGCGTAAAAAACGTATCCGGTTCATCATCCCTAAAATTTACTGAAACAACGAGGCCGCCAGTTTTTGACTATGATGTAACGTTCCAGAATGTAAAACGAAACGGAAAAATGTGAAAATTAAAGTTTATAACTAATCAATAAATAACATAATTCCTGTGTCGTACCTTACTTTCGATATGTGACCAATAAAATAATGAATTTGAAGGGTAAACGTTGAATTCTCAAGTCTATCCCCGTTTATAGAGGGGAAGGGAAGGGCCTCTCTCCTTTAAACCCGACAAAAACTTGTGGCAGTCACCCCCTTAGAAAGGGATGGTCCTTTAGTGAGGTTTTGACACCATCACTATAAAATTTGAATAATGAACCTTACTCCTTTAAGCCGTTGCCCATTTGAAGCAGCATAAATTTTTAAGGAGGGCAAACCCTACCGTTTTGATATGAAAATAGTCCAAATTGAGGGCGTCATAATTTCTTAAGAGGTGCCCACCATTATCCCATTATTAATGGGATTAGTTAATTAATTCTACATATATTCCCCCCCCCCCCTCACTGAGTCGGATTAAATTTTTAAACTATAATAATAATCGTTGGCGCAACAATCCATATTGGATCAAGGCCTTGAAGTGTGTTAGAGCACTTCATTCACGACCGTAACGGTACATCACAGTACACTGTGGGAGGCAATGTGATCAGCATTGCGCTCGCCCGAGATTATTACCCTGATTTGACTCAGGTACTCATTCACAGCTGAGTCGACTGGTGTCCGACATCCAATCACGATAACAAATTCCTCTGCCCCCAGCGAGATTTGAACCTCGACCTTCCGCTACGACAGCCCAGCGCTCTAACCACTTGAGCCATCCGGACTAAACATGATAAAAAAAAAAGTCAAGCGACGACGGCTTTACGGTTTCTTACAGGGCAGAGGCAAATCGTCAGACGCTGCCTCACCTCTGCCCTGGGAGCAGCGTGACCGTAGCGGCTCGCGGATGTTGAATGCTCCTTTATGTAATTCGTAGAACACGACATGCCTACGAATTATATTGAGCGCAAATCCGCCTTATTGACCAGAGCTTGGCCAGAGCTGAAATATTCGTTTTGAGAATGAAGGGGGTCCTAAGTCCGCATCAACTTAATGCAGGACCGGACCAAATGGTCTTGGTCCGGTCCTGCATTAAGTTGATGCGGACTTAGGACCCCCTTCATTCTCAAAACAAATGGTCTTGGTCCGGTCCTGCATTAAGTTGATGCGGACTTAGGACCCCCTTCATTCTCAAAACGAATATAACATGATGATATTAAAAAACTCCTAATTTGAAAGTTCATAACTTTTTTAGGGGTGTTGAAAATTCCACTTTTACCATATAATCCGTCCCCAGCACAATTCATTGCTACTAAAACGATGGGACGAGCCCATATTCTCCCCTCGCCATTGGACAAATTTCTTTCAATACCTATCATAAGCTATAAAATTGTGTGGCCCCATTTATCACTGCCAGCGCTTAGGTTTTGTTTTCATAATCCCAGGCATCCTTTCCAGAGTAGATAACATTTTTGTGGGCCTTCGATGTCCAAATGTCACCTTTTAATTTGGGTCTAAAATATTTGGATTTATTTCTAAGTATTTAAAGTCACGTCATAAGAAAATAATAATCACTTTCGTGATTTAAGGGTTGTCTCCACAGCATTGGCGTTCCAAATTGTAGACAACGTTTTTCTTCTGGAGCCCAGCGTATACGACATTCACAAAAAGGATGAGGAACCCACTTCTTATCTTGACTGCTCACTGAAAATTGTAATTGTTGTAAAATAATATAGATATACTGTTTTAATATAAATAGGTAGAGGTAGGCAAAACATCACTTTAATAGTAGTATTACAAAGCAATATCACAAACATTATCTTTCATTGCCCTAACCGAACCAATGATGTTACATCATCAACATCAAATATTAACACTAGGTAGCCGATATTACCAAATATTACTTATTGCTAAATTGATTTGCCCTGCATTACATTCATAGCATAAGTTGTACCGCAATCCAAATAGGTATCAATGAAGAATGAATGAATACTTCTTGCAAGAGGTATTAAGTCGTGCATATTTATCTTTTAAATGCAAAGAACAGGGAATCATGATTTTTGTGAACGACCATTACTTCACTCAGTCTAGTACACACAAAATCGAAATAATTCCAGCCGAGTGGAAAGATTTACAACCAATATTCGGCATCGGCACTCCACAGTCGCTTCAGTCACTTATACTAGGAAATCTTACGTAGGCCAACGCCATACACACATCAATGAGTAGCCGACATTCATTACCAAGCGATAACATTTCAAATCAATCAGTTACAAATTAGTAAAGCCAAGAATCTGCATCTTCATATTCACATGCATCCGAAATAACTTTTTAGTCCGAAGACAACCAACCCAAACCCAGCCAAAAGAACATAATATATACATAATAAAATAAAATTGTATTTTGGAGTAAGCTACTGGCCTATCGATCAAAAGAACAGGCAATCATAACTACAATAGATTCGCAAGCGATAATCGAGGTGTGCATCGACCGTGATGTTTTATACTTTGATATTACATTGCAAAACAATACCTATCACAATAGTATTATCACCCTCACTTTGGCAATGCGGTGATGGTAGGTAATGTGGTGATGTTAGGTAGTCCAGTGATGTTAGATAACGCGGTGATGTTGTAATATTTGGGTTGCGGTCGGTGATGGTAATGTGATATTACACTTTAAGAATATTATCATTTTTGTATAATTACATACATCACATAGCCATCTCTAAATTCCAGTATCGACTAAACACCCAACCAGAACGTTCACATACGTAACAATGATTATAATTTGCTTTACACGCTCTACACTTTAGTTCACAAAACCGCAAGAAAATGCAATATAGAATTCAAGTTTTGAATGCGAATTGGTTAAACAACAGTTAATCCCATATCTAAACATGTAAGGGGATTCAAAGTTCCCACCTTTCCACTAAATTTCGTATCAATAGGAGCAACCGTTCCTGAAAAAATGGATGTGACAGGCACACAGATAGACGAATGGACAGAAAGACAATAAACCGAGTTTAATAAGGTTTTGTTTCATACTAAACCTTGAAAAAAGTGACGTGATACAATTTTAACAAATACCGCCTTTCATTAGTAGGAGTTAGTCTTCGTCTTTTTCTTTAACCTTTGTTCCGTTCACATGCGGGGTCGGCTCGTCGTGATCAGTTTCGCCATCTGGATGCAATAGTGAAGCTTCTAAATCCCCATCTGGCGCTTCAAGCCACCGTTGTTTCACCCGACCTTGGGTCTCTTTCCACCGACTTCAATGTTTAGACCAGAGAAGATTCTGGTTAGTGCAAATTATGTGACCATACCATCTAAGACGCTTCTCTCGCAATTTTTCTAAGATCGGTGGAACCCCATATCGGTCGCGGATATCTTCATTTCGGATGTGATCAAAGCATGTTATGCCACTAGTCTAACGCAACATCTTTGTCGTCATTACCGGAAGACGTTGTTCATTGTCTTTTATAGTCCGCCAACACTCAGAACAATAAAGGGCGACAGGGCAGACGACACTGCGGTAAGTTTAAATTTGAGAAGTTCATTGATACGTTGATTACAAAGAACACCGGTTATGGAACGCCACTTTATCCAGATTACGCGAATGCGTGAAGCAATTTCACAACGCAGTTCTCCATTGCCTGATAACATTAACCCAAGATACTGAAATCGTTCAGTTTTGGCCAAGTCACTGCCATTGACAGTGATTGTGCCTGTATCATGGGGATCGGTCGTTGAAAATTCAGTTGTATTCAGATTTAATCTGAGACCGTGTTGCATTCCATTTTTGGACAAGTTGTTCGAGATCATTTTTGCTATTAGACGCTAGGAAGACATCTTTGCATCAAGCAATGTATAGCGTGCTAGAATTTAGACGTCATTTGAGTGTCCATAACAAGAACAAAGAGGGGTGGTGAGAGGGCGCTTCCTTAATGAACATCAACAGAGACACGAAACGGCTTTGATACACCCACCACACTTCCAACTTTACTTTTTGGTCTTAACAGATGGTGTTCTACCTTCCTTAATAACGCGATTCAAGAATTCATTGAGCTACAGTGTTGGGTCCCAGCTCTTCGCTTTCCAAAGCTCAGATGCGATGTCGTCGACTTCAGTTACGCTGACATGAACGTCCTAAGGGTTTAACATACCTGCCGTGTAGGTTAATACCACGGTTCTTTTCGGACGCGGATTGGTTTCGAGACCACAATCAAAGCCCCGGCATTACTGGCACAGCGGTACTGATTTATACTGAATACAGGCTCAGTATTCATACCAGTGGATGCGAAGCCTATTTAACATCCGAGTTGTGCAGCGCAACTCCACACTTGAGCTTACAAGGAGCTCTGCCCGCGATGTAGGCATAACCACGACCACCATGAAACTCCCACAATTGGGTCAAAAGCAAATGACGGGAGCGCGTTGAGTGTGTGGGCTAGCAAAATAGACAAGTTTACAGCCATTTTCAACATGTTCCCGTTTTTTCTCGCAGCTTTTGGCACTAGACCATCGGGAGACCAATGCGTCTTTTCCGAAGGGCTGTTGCGAGTTCCTCGGCCTTTCCATACCTTGTACGACATGTTTGAACATGATTTTCGTGTCAATCGGTACTGCCGTTTCTGAGACAAGTGCGCGTGACAAACAGACAAATCGAAGCACTTTAATAATGAAAATAAACTAAAATATATTAAGTAAAAATGAACATTAACTTCTGAAGAATCGCTGCAGTTGTCTTCCCCGGGATCATCCTAAAGATTTTGATATTATAAATAAAAAACATGGACCATGGAGCAGGAGCAGGATCTGAATAAGCAATTTGTGCCCTTTAGCAGCAAATAACTCTTTGCGGACCTTCTGGATTTTTTACAACCACTTTGTCACGTATAACCCTTAAAATTGGAAAATAACAGCACCCGAACAATAAACATTATAAAATGACCAAAATTCGATAGAGACCCTGGAAAATCAGATTCCAATAACAGTAAAAGGTGGGCTAAAACTCCCGTTTACTGGGATGTACATGAAAACATTGAGGCGCAGACAAAAACATTGTAGCCATCCTCCGTATCTAAATCAGACCTCAACGCTTCAATATTATTCACGTTTAATCGAGAATCCTGCCTGCCTGCCAGTTGTTTGCATTCTCCGTTGGTCAATATTGTGTAAAAACATCTCCATACCTTACTGTTTTTTGAAATTCCAGACAAGTTCAGACCCAACGATTGATCTTATACTCAACGAAACTTAACGGAACATTGCAAACTGTCAGTTCACTGTTCTCCGAGAGATTTGCAATTCTCTTATACACTTGCCACTGAAAGCAAATGCCAAAATTCGTCAGCTGTTTCCAAACTCAGTCATTCTAGTGAATTGATAGCTTTGTTTTGCTTCCCGCACTGACTCTTGGCTGTGTATACATAACAACTGTGCAGTTTTCGTATGGGCGCTGTTTAGAGATAAGCGGTAATAATTTTGATTATCGATAACCGAGGAATGTTTAGATTAAAACATGGCGACTCTACAAAAACCTAGGACCAAAGTGAGTCACAAATGAAGTTCTGCTGCGTTGTTACTTTAATGTTTACATTGATTTCAGAAAAAGAAAACCAAGACGCAGTTACCTGTAACCCAAGATGAAATTCTGGATAATGAGCGCATCTTATCCAAAGCAATATCGTCGCTAGATCTAGTCGCCCGTTCACCCAAAGAGCAAATTGAACAGGACGGCCGCGCGGAAAGTTCCCCTATCGATTGTGAAATTTCTAGTTCGGATGAAAAAAATACTGTGGAAGTTGGCAGCGCACCCCCAAAAAGTGTTTCCGAAAAACCTGTTGAGCGGATTAATTCGAAAGAAGGAAACACTGATATAAAGATGGACCCTGTGGAACGATCATGTTGCCATGTGGAACCGCTGCAGAGTAGCTCTACTTCTGCTCGAAATACCGAGGTCACCACGCCGAAGTCCGCTCACCAGCCGCTCATGGTCAGGGATTTGGAAGAAGCTTACTACTGCCCAGAAATCGAACGAATGAAATTGTTTGAGGAGCGACTTTTGAATGACTCCTTAGAGGAGAATTTCAAGGGTCACGATCTGTACCTTCTGCTGAACACATACATGGAGCTTAGGACAGAAATCGCTGTGATTCTGAATGACATAAAAAATTCGAAAGGAGCTGAAATGAGGGAAGCTGAGCACATTTGGATCAAAGAGTCGAGAAGAGCCGAGGCGCAGGGAACATGTGGAGATGGAAAAGTGGTGAAATCGGCGGTGATATACGAGTAAATACATATTTTGTCCGGAAATGTGACTACCGACTTAGCTAATATATTTTTAATTTGCAGGGTCCTGTGTGTTGACACTAACCAACTGGAAAATACGTCGGTACTTTTAGCAGATTTTCAGAAGCTGCTCTGCGAGAGATACATACTGAATGTGTTCAAAGCAAAACAAATTAAGGCGGAGGTAAGTGTACTATCTTTGCAATTTTCCGATTTAGCAGAACAGAGGGCCAAAATAAATTTATGACAATCCAATTCATTTAAAGGCTGGCACAGGCACATTACTGGAGACAGTACGTAGAAATAAAACAGAATAGAACAAAAAAGGGGGATATATGTTGTCCTTGCTGAGTAGGCAATGCTTGGAAGGATTGTTGGAGTGTGTTTTGTATTCTTGCGTATTGTTCGGTAGATAGGTACACATTAAACAATTATACGTTTACGAGGTCTGGTTGATGAGATCGTGGCCTAATGTGAAAAAAGTATGGTTCCAAGTAATCCCCCTCAAATGTAGTACATTTTTCACATAGTGAATATAATGCATTTATATTTCCGAGTTATCACAATCTCGGCAGATGCCGGATTTTACCTAATACTAGCACTAAGTGCTAAGCATTTATGCTCGGGCGATCCTACCTACTTATAATAAAAACTAAAGGGGCACTGGTGGTGGTGGCCGGTGGTAGGTTAATGGGAGAATCCGTCGAGAGCACCCTGCAACATCGAACACGTATGCAGAATGGTGTCGGCATGAACCAGACTATGCGAAAGTCCCAGGAAATCAAGGGAAGCCGTGAGAAATTTAGGTACAATACCTGTAGCTGACAATATTATGGGAACTACAACGTCAAATTTCTTTGATTCCCTGAGCCAATGGCTCATAGTTCACCTTCTTCTCCACGTATTTCCGTTCAATGTTGCTATTATTGGGGATAGCAACATCAATAATATTGCCGGAGCGACCTGCCTTGTCAACTAACAGTAAGTCAGGCTTGTTATGTGGAGTATGGCGATCAGTCAGAACGCCGGTCGCAATACATGCTGTAAGCAGAACTATCAAGTACTACTTGCGGCTCATATGGGTAAACTGGACATGTTCCCGTGATCAGCCCATGCTGGTATGCAAGGTTTTGATGGATAACCTTACATACAGCATTATGCCTGGTGATGTATTGCACCGGTGCCATAACTGTACAGCCAGAAATGAGATAGTCCAAAGCCTCCAACGCCGAACCACACATTCTGCACCGGTCGTTCTCCACCCGTTCTTTCATGATGAGTTTTTTATAAGCGGCAACCACGCCGTCCTGAATGGCACACATGAACCCCTCAATCTCAGCAAAGAGCTCCCCAGCACACAGCCATCTGTTCGACAAATGGCTGCTAAAGACAATTCACGTGTTTATCGTGCATTACCTTCGACTTCCATTCATCGATCCGCTCTTGGTCCGACTTCACCCCACTCAAAGGATTGAAAGATCGATCCTTCAAGCTAAGTGGAGTCAGTCCACAGTCTGCCTTACAGACAGCCGCATGCAAGAGACTCATCTGCTCTTTACTGTAAAAATAGGCGCGCAGCGAGTCGACTTGGCGATGATGTTGTGCCGCCACGTCAACCACGCCCCTACCTCCGATGTCATGAGCCAGATTCATCGGCTCCATGGCACACTTTGGATGATGCATTCGGAATTTGAACATAGTTGTCCGTATCCGCCGCTGGACGTTTTCCAGATCGGTCTTCGTCCACGGCAATATTCCGAATGCATAAGCCACTGAAGGGATAGCGAATATATTCAAAGCGCTTATTTTATTTTTCCCCGAGAGATGCGATTTCAGCATCAGCTTTACATGTCGCAGGAATTCGGACAGCAAAGTATCCTTCAGATCACCAACTCGAACATGGGTTCCTTGCAGAATTCCTAGGTACTTGTAGAAGTCTGTCTTGGTAATAGCTTCGATGTGGAGGTCACCAATGCTATGTCCGGGATGCAGCTCGTGATGACCTTCGCGTATGGCTCGGATTCGACACTTGTCTAATCAAAATTCCATCCGAATATCACCGCTGAACATGTCTATTATTCGCAACAGAGGGGGTTCAGTACCATACAAAACCAAAGGGGACTCAACGAATCCCCCTAAAAGATGCCCCTCCGTATACGGATGGGCTCTGAGGTATTAGCACCCTCAGATGTATCACTGATAAGGTGGTATGCCACCAAAAATTTTATTAGTTTCGGATCAATGCGATACAGATGTAGGATATCGATTAGTCAGTATGCGGAACGCTATCAAAAGCCTTGGCATAATCGAAATAGCAACTAAAGACTTTCGTCTCTAGTTGCTTGTCCTACAACTACCGAGTTGATAATGAGTTGCTCTTTGCAACCCCTCGACCCAACTCGGCAGCCCTTCTGCTCCTGGGACAAAATGTTGTTGGTCTCGAGTTGCGCATTGATCCTTCCACTAATAATGGACGTGATGAATTTGTAGAGGGTTGGCAAGCAAGTAATCGGTCTTGTGTCTGCGGGGTCCTGCACCGCGTCCTTCTTAGGGATAAGGTAGGTAATCCCCGCAGTGAGGAAGCGTGGAAACTCCTCCAGCTGACGCATGATCTCATTTATACTGCGTGCCAACCGACTGTGTACGCTGGTAAATTTCTTATACCAGAAATTCTGCACCCGATCCAGACCAGGGCCCCTCCAGTTCTTCGAGCTGTTTATGGCTCGTCGAAATTCCTCTTCGGTAACATCCGGAAAATTCATGCCAGTACGCCTGGCGGGTGCTTTCAGCGGTGATCCACTCAGTATGCTCAGCATACTGGGCGGGTACCCCCCAAAGTTAATCCCAATATTCTTTCGCTTCCGTTACCGAAAACTGAACTGTCTGGACGCTCTGTTGGGATTCATTGAGAGATCTGAACAAACTCCGCTGGTTCCTCGCGTTTGTTGCATTCTGGACACGTCTGGAATGACTTTCGTCATACCGTCGTAACCGACTGCATATGACAGAAAGTTTCTATTTTAGTGTGTCCAGAATTTCAACGGGGATCTCACTGAGGATGGCATTGTTCCGGTAAACCCTCTGAACTTTATTTCTCACCCTTCTGCTGGCACTGCCAGTGCTAATCTGAATCAGTCTAGCAATGTCCTGCCTTAGTGAATCCCGCCGACGTTCCAGACGAATTTTCCATGGTGGATCTCTTTGGTTACTCAAACCAATAACATGAAAGTGAATCTTCTGACCGTGCAATCTGATAGTCGCAATTGCACCACAATACACAAGTGATTGTAGTTGCAGCAGCGACATATCAGCACACAGCCGAGACGCAATCTCATCATTGATTTGAGATAGAATTCCCGGAGTTGCTGGAGATGCATAGAGCCTGGGAATACCTGGTCTATGCAAAGGATCCATATTCGAGAATTCTACACACGCTCTTTGGAATTCGTCCGGAACCTCAGCGGAAACCTCAGCTGGACGGTGGAGAAAAGTGCTTCGGCGAGTACTGAAACTGTTGCCTGCAGTGCGGCGTGGTATTGTTGAAGCCGCCGCCTCTGCCCCCATCGACTCTCGGTCACTAGTTTCCCCCATGACCTCAAGTCGAACACGCTCCCTGATGGTGGCCGGGATTGTGTCGCTGCAAATAATAAAGCGGTGTTGGTCTGCGACTCGCTGCACAGTGACGTGCGCAAATTGCGGGAGACGCTCGACCAATCTCTGGTGCAACAAGGGGCGGTAAGATGTTGTACCCGCCCCGCCGTTATTTCGTAGTAGGAGCGGATGATGAAGAGGTTCATTTCTTCAGTCCATTTCATCCGCTGCCGAAGTGGTCGCCACAGATTGTGGCGAAATGCAGCAGACGAAGCTGTGCTCCTGGTTGTCGCGGCGCCTAGACGTCAAACCGCCCCACGACTAGCGGTTTCGACGCCGTACTGTCCATTACGAGAGCCCGACCCAGTCACCAAATCAGACGACTCCTGCCGATTATCCGTACCGGACTTCAAATTTCTTCTTCTTCTCAATTTTGGTGGTGCATTTTATCCCTAGCTGCTAGGTGTTAGGATAGCTTCCTTAGTAAGTAATCTGCAAGACAGCAAATTTCCTGCACGTTCCTCCTGAACGCTTCAGGTATAAGTTTTGTTGATTTTTATGACAATTGGCTGCACGATAGTTCCACTTATATGGGAATTCTCAATAAGGACGACAAGATTTGAAATTGCAATAAAATACACAAAATATTATCAAAATTGATGTGTTTTAAATAATATGCTATCAAATAACTGCTCGCAAAAAATAGACTAACAGCGTTAAAACGCATGTTTTTGGTGGCCAGTTGTGAGAACCGTTTCGTGAAATAAAGGACTCGCCGAACTTTCTACGCAATAAATTCAGTGGAACAGTTGCGGTATGGCATGTCGCCCCATTCTGTTAAAAATATAAAACATCGATTTCATAAATTTTCGGAAAGAAAAATTCCGCCAACCTGTCTCAATAGCGTTCTCCATTGATAGTAACCGTGCGGCCTTCGTTGATTTGAAAAAATGGCCCAATAATTTCATCGTACCACAAAACTCCATCAAACCGTTAATTTCTCTAGGTGTAGTGGTGTTTAATGAAGTAGTCTCGGATTTGTATCACTCCAGTAGCGATAATTCTGCTTGTTAAAGTAGTGATTTAGCCAGAAATGCGGCAATATGGCGTCAGTGAGCAGTCAAAATCCTATCGTCCTTATTGGGAAACAGTAGCGAATATATGTTAAATATAGCCGATATTAAATTCTGCGAAATACTGGTATGTTATCGATACCATGATTTTTTCAGATTTGTTGGTTGGGTAGTTTCTGAGAACGAATAATTAACCCCACTCCTCCCTTTTGCAATCAATCCCAAAATTAACATCTGCTTCGAAAAGTAATAATTGAGACCTTTCGGCTGATACCCTACACGACTATATTTGGTTTAAAAAGAATTTTACACCTCCCTTTTGCATATATGGGAGCCCCCCTTAAACTTCATGTAGTACTATGTTACCCACTGCATTCAAGGGGATTCATAGTTCTTTATTTAGTTACTTTCTTTGGTGTTATTTTTTCTTTTTCGATTCTTGCTTGGATTCTGAATCACACTGACGAACCCAGGTTTCTTCAACATTCACAATCGACGCTGCTTACTGTTCTTTTTTTTGGTAAATAGTCATTTAAAATCTCCTTAATTTTCTGCTAATCCGTAGTTCTGCTATCTCTCACAATGTAATTTGATCGCCAGTTGTAGTTTTCCGACTTTTTGGACAGTTCCTTCGGTTGTTATCATCACTGGGCGACCTGGCTGCGTTTTCGCAGGTGTATCTTTCTTGTTGCAATAGCCGATTTTTCATCATTGTATATAAAGGTGCAGAATTCTTTTTAACAAAGAGCTTAATCGCGGTGTTCCTAATTGCGAGAATCCTCAGTCTCCGTCGACATGGTGTTGAAGCTTTTCTCAGGGATAATTATTATGAACCAAATAATGAGTTATGCAATTAGTATTATCAGGAGAGAGATGATGCACCACCATGATTTCTGTATTTTATATTGTTATTTGGTGATAATTTTAAATAAGATTGTACTTCATTTTCATTATCACCACATTTAATGCTGCCTAGCTGATACACTTACTGCAGCACATCCACGACGACACCAAAGCTGGAAATCATGGTAATGAGATTGGGAGGTCGCCGTTCTAACAAAGGCCGAAACACAAGAGCGGAATGACTGTGCACGTGCGGAGTGAGAGAGCTGTCAAATGAAGTTCATTCATAAAAAATAAATTTAAGCTGGAGATATGTGCACTCACATAAAATATAGGAAAATGCATACCCTAATTGTAGAAACTTGAAGATTGTGTGCAATGCCTTTTTCTGTGTGAACAATCTACCTACGTACATATTTTATGTTATGAAAATCATACAATTGCGTGTGATCCGCAGTTTCTCTCGTCCGCATTCCGCACGCATGGTATTTGTGTTTCGCGCTTACCTCGGTCGTCGTACCATCAACGACATAATGAGTCATCGTTATGCACCTCAGATCACAAGCCTTCAGTTGCCCCTCGTAGATTAACTTGATTAATAAGAAAGATTTTTAAAAAGTATTGCCAGATGGCTGGCGTGTCTTTGATTCAACCTTACAAAGAGATATCAGCTGTTTATGCTTATTCCTGGATCTGACGCTAAATGTGCATGTATTCTTAGTAGTATTGCCACAGTTAGATACTAGACAGCTACCTCACTCCCCCTTGCCCCTCAAGGGGGGAAATCAGTGCGAGTACACACGATTTCAAATTGTTTTGCCCATGAGCATGAGCGAGATGTACCAAAAACCCGATCAGCTGTGTTTGACATACCGCCCGGACTTGCCAATGTATTGGTGAGATTGGCAAGTTTTTGCTTATGTATAAGTGAATACGTGAAACAACTTTTTGCTATATGGGTCACCACGCCGTAGTATCAGAATAGCAGAAGCTTACCGATCTCTCTCTTACCAATACGATTTGACGAACATTATGCCTTTTCCTTGTTTAGCGTCTCTGATGTGTACAGATAAGCTTCTGCAAGCACATTTGCAAGTGGGGTCATTTTTGTAAGGGTACTGCTTATAGTAGATCTACTGTGGTATTGCGTTCGCAGATGTTAACCCGTCCCTCCTTAAAACCGAGTATCCGCAATCACAAAAAAAATAACAGATCATAGAGCTTGGGGATCGTTAACTTTGTTTCGATTGTTATGCGCTTAGAGTCAATGTCTTCTTGGGGTTGTTGGCTAATATCAATTTTGTTGCCTTGCTTTCTACGTAGTCCGAGAAAAGCAGGCTGCAATTTTCGCTTTCATATGTGTGTGAATTGGCGGAGAAGCATTAGAGGGTTTAATGTTATCCGCTGCAATTGGATATTATAATACATCAGCATCAAAAACTTCATCATTACACGACGGACCCGTATCATCAGCATCAACCGCGTAACAACCGGTACCTGGTCTAGGCTTGCCTAGGGATCTCCAGGCATCCACCAATTCGATACCTCTAAAACTTGTCTGGTATCCTGGTTTTGGCCATCGCTCCATCTGAGTCAGGTTCTGTAATGTCTTCCTTTCTACTATACTTTAAATATTGCCCTAATAGACTTTCCGGATTGGTTCATCTTCACCCACCGCAAGTTATTGAGCCGAATTTCATAATTTTCATCGTTATATGGGCTATGGAATCTACCATCTTCATGCAGGGAGTTAACCATTCTCCGGAGGATTCTGAACAAGGCCCAGAGTTCGTAATTTTTCTTGCTATGAACCCAGATCTCTGGGTTATTAGGATTGGCAAAATCATTGTCTGTGTGTACAGTAAGAGCTTTGACCGTATGGTGAGACGTTACGAGCGAAACAGTTTTTGTAAGTTGAAATATTGTCTGTTGACTGCCAACAACCATGTGCGGATTTCATCGTGGTATCTGTTATTGGTTCAGCGGAAAGCGAATAAGTAAAGAATCTTAAAGAAATATTGAGTAAATCTGTGAGTTTAGGCTTAGAAATAGACTCAAAATCTTCCCTTTGGGCTAACATTTTGACAAACTAATAGCTATTATCAGAGCGACATATTTTGGTGCAAAATATCACGTGTAGCACGAGGTAAAACCTTGGAGGATTTCGAGGTCGAAAGCGGAGTCCGTCAGGTTTGCGTCTTTTCACCGATATTATTTCTTCTTGTTATCTATGATGTTCTTCATACTGCATTACCGGAGGACGTAGAGGAGTTCAATGGAATATGACATATTTCCTCAAACACCTCGACTACGTTGATGACATCTGTTTGCTCTCCCACCGAGTCATGAATCTTGACCAGCCCTGGATTTGAAAAGAGAAGCAGAGAGAGTTGGACTAAAGGTAAACACCAACAAAATCAAGATTCCCATTCTGGGTCGTCGTACTCTTCTTATTTGCATTAATGGACAGGCCATTGAAGGCGACGATCAATTTTTATACGTAAGAAGCGTGGTTTCTGCCGACGGTGGAACTGGATGTTGCCCAACGCTGGATCTTTCTGTGTTGCTATATCGGAGCAACACATCTAAACTAACCCCCACTGTCACTCAAAAGCTCCAAGATTTTGTCAACACCCTATCATCGGAGTACGCTGCCCTGATACTATTACAAACGAAGAACTTGGTTGGCACATACGCCTGTCACATGCATGCGATGTGATTGGAAGGCGGAAAAGGCAGTGGATAAGTCACACATTAAGGAGAGGCGACAATTGCATTGTAGGCTATACCATTCAGTAGAATTCAGTCTTCCAAGATGGCCAACGAGTGGGTCGCCCCAAGGCACTTGGCACAGAACAGTGGAAAAGGAGCGCAAGCGTCTCGCGAAGTCGTGGCGGGAGCTGAAGGGCATTTCAGGTAATCGCGAGGGTTGACGCGTAGGTGCAGTTGATGCGCTACACCCCAATAGGGGGTAAATGGCAGTCATATATATCATATTCTATCATCTAATGAGCAATAGTCTAATTTGGTTGCAATTGGTCAAAAATTCATGGAATGTCCCAATTCAATATAATTAGCAATCTATTTTCGCAAAACGCCCATCTATAGAAACAAGGAAGATTTAAGTAAATTCTGAAGAAGAATGTTGTATTATACAAAAAACATTGGTACATATTTACCTCAAAATGAGTTTAACTAAGTCATTTTTTCAGAAAAAAATTGTTGCAAGCAAAACTATTCACCAGACTAATTCCAAGCGAAACAATTTCAAACATATGCATTGAGAAAATTCGAAAAAACAAATGACAATGTTTATTTAACTGTCATGGTTTCTTAAGACAAATTGTTTTATTGCGATACTTAAAACTCATTGCTGTGAAATTTGAGCTGCTGCATATGAGCATCACTCTACCATACCGTAAATGGCAATGCCCAATCTATATGCAATTATTTGTTTGACTCAAAAAACAGAAATCGGCTGTTTGTTGATGGAGACAGATACTTGTCTGACACAGCCACAGACATTTGTCTGACAAATGTTTTCCCAAGACAGATATTTATATCAAATAATAGCAGACATTTGTCTATTGGTTGTCTGAGATAGATATATATATATTTGTATGTCTGATGTCTCGGGCAGCCATAGGAATTTACGTCGGACGCACATCTGTCATGTTGTTCTCAGCGGGACTTCAAAAACTGTTGCATCGTGACGTGTCGGGCTCAGTAGGGACGTTCCTTTAGTCGCGTTTTACCATTAGCAGGAAATACTTTGAATGAATTCTCGATTCCTAACTCAAAGGGAAGTCACTATATCAGCGAGGGTATAAGATGGGATAAGTTAAAAGTGATTACTAATAACAAGCATGAAGTTTCGCCACATTTAAGTGTTACACGCCCATTCGGGCTACTGTGAATTTTTCATTCCTTTTTTAAGACCGTTTTTTCCTAAGTAAAACTGACATTCAGCAAACGTTTATCCATTAATGTTGCCACGCCCCACTATACACTTCAGGTGCCCTAAACACAGAATGCCCGACGTTCTGTAATTAAGATAAACCGTATCCCAGTCGTCAACAGTATTTTTGCGACATGGGCACTACCTCGTCAACTAGAGAGTGTCGTAAATCAAATTGATTAATAAACAAACATTTCAAATCATACAGGCCTATTAGTTTATTACCAACATTTTCAAAGCTTCCCCACCTTCAAAGATGACACACCACACATGAGTATCCTCGCGTTGCATTGCATGATCTCAAGGAATATTTATAAGAAGTGGTTCGCTTGTTGGTGAATCAAGCTAAATGAGACCAAATATTAAAGTGTAATTTTCATCTTGAACAAGCGAGCCTGTGCAGTTAGGCAGAATATCCGTACCATAATTCAGTGAAGTGATTGTGTTTGAGTGTCAGCCTGTCGATCTCGTTGCTCCGGACTCGAATCTCGCTAGGTAGACGGTAGGGTTGTCTTCTACGCACATGTGCTACAAGCTAATGATTATGAAATTGAAGCACACACTGACGCATACATACGCCAGCATACAGCATACAACAGAAACTTTAGACCTAAAGAAAGAAGACACCGTCTGGAAAGAATTTGCCGCATTTCTGCAAAAATGCAGGCAGCCAGACGTTTTTAAGAGTTGCTACAAAACATAATTTTTGTATTTTAAAGAAACTCTGTCCGTTTTCTCTTAAATCAACGTGTTGTGAAATAAAGGATATATTTATTTTTCGTTTGTGCCTCTCTCGGCGCCCGGGACTTAATTTACTCTTATTAAAAATTTTAAAAAATGGGATAATAACAATAAGCAATAAAGTAGTGAAGAGGGAACAACTTTTCTCCTTTTTATAACAAGAATAGTAAAGTGGGACTTGATTATAAGATGTTGTTATAAAAAGAGATAATGAATTTCATGTGGTCAAATGGCATCGTTTAACTCTACAACGTAGTTCATCCTCCCGCAACGCACCGGTGTCAAGAAGAAGAAAGCTTCGAAAAATTAGTTATAGGAACAAAACGACAGCTGAGACTTAAATTTCGACAGCTTGGATCACGAAATTCAAAAAAGAATCTGACAGCAACTAGAGCACAAGTACAAGAAGCATTGAAGAATTAGAAACAACGACTGGACGAGGAGTAATGCCGAGAAGCGTTCAATCTTTACTTAATACACATTCAACTAATACACTTATTCGATGTCTTACGCCTTACGGTTCAGGAGAAAACGTGGAACAAATCCATCGGTTAAAAACTTGCTGATAGACAAAGCAGTTACCGCTGTTTCAAATCTAAACTTACGGCGCACAACTGTTGATCGAGAGCAATTACTTTCGCATCGTGGTATATTAGAAACTTCAATATTCACTGTGATGAAAGACGAGATTAATCAGTTGATCAATCATCGTTTGAATAGGAGAAATGCTAATATAAAAGTAAAATGAATCACTGCCCCCAAAAGGTGGGGATAGATGTAAATTTTTTTTACGATTTAAGATTTGATAACTTGGTTATTTTCTATGTAGTAGGGTCTAAAAATAAATATAGTGCAATAAAAGCCTCACCGCAGAATTTGTCCAAAAACTTATTGTACGTACTTCTAATGGAATTTCGTGTACCGAATTGCGAAAATGTTACCGAAGGCTTGCGGAGAATCGAATTTGCCAAAAACACGTATATATGAGTGGGGTCCTGAATTCAAAAGTGGTCGAAATGGGAACGATTTTCTCCGCTTTTTTCGGGTAATGTTTGGACTCAAGTCAATATCGAACTAATTAAAAATCGTAATTCAAGTTTGATAGAGATAGTCGCTGGGCTGTTTGGATCTCACGTATTAATTCGTACCATTTTATATAAACGTGTGGGTGTGAAAATCGCGCGGCTAGTTTCGAAAAACATGAATTTTCTCCAAAAAATCAACCAAAGAAAGGTCATTGAAGACATGCTAGAAGGAGTGAATGCCTGCCGATCCCACATTTATGAAACGCATTACAGCAGATGAGAAGACATGGGTTTACGAATTTGACATGTAAATAGCTTCGGAATGGCCTCTTCCAGTTGAACCAAAACCGGAGGAGACGAGAACTGAAGTCGATTTCGGCGAATATGTGGAATGAGCTTATTTTGATGACGATACAATAAATTTGAATGAGTAATAAATATTTTGTGTTTTATTTAACAATTCTTGATACTTTTCTGACAGAATGTTTTACTATATGTCTGGCTTACTCAGCTTACAACAACAACCACTTTATAGCGCCATTTACTTCAATTGGTTACGAGTTCCTATGATGTTGATATTCGAATGTAACAAGTAGACATTGTTCTTGTATTTCAGATAGAATACGCAGTACGAGAAATTACCTCATATCTGGTCCCCCAAAATGCGAACAAAAGGAACTTGGACCCTGACTTTCAGCATTGTATTCAACACCTGAGGTTGGCAGTGTCGATATTCTTCTGCTTTCTAAGGAAACCCATCCAAGATAAGGTAAACTATAGAATTTTTAATTTTCATGCAATTTCTGTGAAAGTTCATTTAAGGTTTTCCTTGACGACCTTCGAAGTTGGCTCTTGCAATTAGTAGCATTTCAATCACGTCTTACTACGTCGGAAGATCATTGGTTTCTACTTTTTCATTTGTTGCGATGCCCAAGCAAAATTTCTTGGGGCATTCCTATGGTTCAAGTGCCCGCTTTTGTAAATAGTGAAGCTTGCGACACATTGATTGATTCGAGCATGACTCTGCTGAGTATATTACTCTCGCCGATAAGAAAAAGGAATGAATTCTTGAAACAATGCGCAGATGTAAGCGGCTTAAGTAGCTGAATATTAAATGCTACTCTCACACTTCATTTTTAATAATATTTTAATTTCAGGCACACAGAAATATATCTGATTGCACTAAAGGAGATTTTTGGATATTGGTTGATTCGGATGGCGAGGAAGGAAGCACTCCAGCAGGAGAGTGCGTTGGTTTAAAAGAAAGTGATTTGATCGACATTTTGAATCAAATTCCGTTCGAGAAGTTATTCTGGTAATGTCTTATTATTTGAAATCAGAAATTGTTCATATTTGGGTTGTATCTTCAGTACGATATTGAATATTGAAAAACAAGGAGAAGACTACATTGTGAGCGAAGATAAAATGACTGAGATGAAGTTGACAAGAATAATAGCTTTCCACACAACAATGATCAAATTACTAGGCAGCGGACTGAAGACGTATGGCAGTGAAAGATACAGACAGTTCACGAAACGATTGGGATATTTAATGAAACATTGCATTCACTACACCTACGACTGCTATCAAATAATTGTGTATGCGTTTGTACTAGTTTCAGTTTGTGGCAAAAGCATAATTTTGTTTTTCACAGGAGCAAATATTTGTTAATGAATTTGGCAGTGCCTGAGAGAATTAGCAACAAATTCGATGCTTTCATATTATCAGCTTGTGACTGTCTGCATAAGTCGCGTTGCTTGAGCGTCTCACAATTTTTCCAAAATATACCTTTCAAGGGAATACATAAGAGGACATTGTATGCGTTGTTTTATTTCTTAAACGTTGGGTTTCCCGAGGAAATTAGTCTGAATTCTGGTTAGTTCTATAAAACACACAAGTTTCGTTCATGGACCTTTCATTACATGCTCTTACAGATTATGAAGCCTTCTTGAAGGATGATCAGTTTTGGCACGATTTCAACGTCAGAGCGAAAGATGCAACAAACGAGGATTTGTACTATCTGTTGCAAACATTTTTAGAAATGGCTTTGGCGCGAGATGAAACAATGGACTGGGATTTCATAAAAACACTATTCATTCACATATTTTTTGTAAGTTGCGGATTAATTTCAGATTTGCTTGAAGTACAAGAAATAATTCATATTTTAGATTGGTTACATCAACGAGACAACGAGAAATATTTGCTATAAGCCCTGTAAAGATGTTTTATCCAGCCTCGCACTTCTTTACCCTAAATTAATTTCTGATTTAATTAAAATTACAAATGAGAATATGATTTCACATGAAAATGTCGATTATATGTTCAAGTCAATGCCACTGGAAATTTGGAAGCCAGATGAAGGAAGTTTGAAAATTCTCACTGCTTGGCTGCTAAATTGTCCGTCTGAATCCAAAGAAAATATCCTTTCCCGAATTATAATCGGCCGCATGAATTGGGGATTCAATTCAGACAACGAACTGTTCCTTGCCCGGGATATTCACGTCCGTATTGCTTGTGTGGTATGCGAAGCTGCTTCAAAGTATTCATCAGATATTAACGGTTCTTTGGGAATACCCGTTAGTGTTTCTCAAGCTTCGAATACTGTAGATGCACATTCTCAAAGAGAGCAATTTTCTAACTGGTGTTGGAATGTGATATCAACATTACATTTACACTACCTAGACCAAGGTGAACGGATTGCTATGTTGATATTAGGAAATCCGGCACATTATTTAAGATGCATACCCGATTTGCATGAAGTAGAAGTTTTATTCCAAGGGGTCTCGGAAAAAAGACCCATGGCTATTTACCTATCGATGTTAATCACACTTCGAGGTCATTCTATTCCTTTGATATGCCAGAAAAGCTTTGATCAAATGCTTACGTTATTGTTGGACCAACAATATACTGTTGTGATCCGGTGTTTAGAATTGATTACAATTCTTTTCGTAGAATGTCCTGAAGTGCTCACTGAATGTGACAGGTAACGTGTGTATTAGAAAGTTGGCCAATCGTTGCAGCAATGAATTCTTACAGGTTTCATAAAGTGCTTCAAGGACTACTTGACTGTGATAAAACGTACATAAACATGGCAAAAAATAAGCTTATAGACTGTTGCTTCGGAGCCACCGTTGAAATATTTAAGGATATGCTTCAGTCACAAATACTTGACTACGCGCAGTAATAAATTTATCTTTAACAATAATTATTTTTTGACATTGGTAATTTTTGTAGTTATGGTCTGTCATCGCCACAACCTCTTATAACGTTATGGTTCAAATCAATGTTAAATCTACCTAACTGGGAAGAACCCACAGTTTTGTACGTTATAGATGGCCTATTAAAGGTTGCTCATCGGTTTTCCAACCTGTGGTGGGAATTGAAAAACCTTCTTCGCTATCAATATACAGTTGAGTATACTTTTTATTTTGGAATCTATTATAAAATTAAATTTTGTTCCCAGAAGTCAGACAAAACGAAGGAAATAAAATCTACTCTGAAGACGCTCTTCGGGTCTAGTAAATCAAAGAGAAGAGCAAATGAGAAATTTCCATGGTACTCGTTGATTTGTTTAGAGGTAGAATACGAAATATTCGAAGGGGAAAACAATTTGTGGTGTGAAGTGTTGCATCAGTTCAAGCTTGATAAGAACATAAATTTGGAGAGTGCACTCAGGGTGAGTATTAGTATTGAATTTACTTATATAAGAAGTAGGGTCTATATATTGAAAAACTAGTTTGAATTTACCGAATGAATTTATGTAATAATAACTATACGTCATTGATTCTTGAAAGATAGTCTCAATACATGTGCATATTTGCTATCGTGTCTACCACACCTACGCTCCATCCTGCATAATGCGACCCCTGATCCATGCTTTCCTCTGGCAGGTTTGCCAGAGTGACGAGCATAGTACTACAAGAGTGAAAGGAGTCCTTCCCTAAGCCCCAGCATCTTACTTCGCTTAACCTCAAAAGCGAGCACTCTGGAAAGTCTCGATACCGTCAATCATAAATCGTTGACAAAAACAAAAGCCGAAAGATCAGTTCGATGCGAGGGACGGTTGCCGTTTTCGAAGCATGGGCAAATTTGCTTCCTCGCCTTATTTTCACTAATGACGGAAATCACTTCTAAGGTGCAATTTAACAAAACTCTTAAAGACCGCATTTGAAATTTCAACCAGATTCGAACAGAGTGAAAAGCCTGCGTCATGTTGTGTGACGTCACAACTCGAGCCAAGAAATTTCAATGGCCCGGCAACTGGCAGTTACTCCTAAAAATAAAAAATTGTCAACATTAATTTCCCGCGTGAAATGCTAAGGAGGACGATGAAATATTGTTTCGTGCCTTGCTGCACAAATAACTCCATAAAACACCGCAGAAATTTTCTTTGGCTGTTCCGAAAGAAGATTTTCGGAAGAAGTGGATCGGCATCGTCCGAATCCAGTTTCTTTGGAGTCAAGTTTGAATTGTGAGGGTCATTTCAACGTGAGTTAACATTTTTTAAGCTTTGACTCCAATCTTAATTGATAATATACGATTGCGTTAGAATTTTGTGTCACTATTATTCAAATTCAAATCAAGTCCCAAGAGAAGAGATACCGCAGAATACTCAACGTGCCCAAGTTTCGAATCCCGTTCTGCGCAATTCTATTTTTTTTGCGGTCTGGAATCTTTCAGAAACGTGCGTTCGATAAAATGTCAGCATTTCCTATGTAGCTTGTTTCCATTACTGCCGAAACGTAAGGATTGCCTTTTCACGAAACAATTATCCACTTTTCTGTTAAAAATTGAAAAGTAACAAGTAACGAAAAATTAACCGCCTTTACGTAGATAAGATTCAAATTGCTCGCTCGATGACGTCACCACGGTTTCTTTTCCGCCTTTTGAGGATTCAATTTTTAAACCATAATAATTAACAAATCAGCGTTCCGAATTGTTTTTTTTATGATAATTTAGCAGGTGAAACTACTATTTCGGGTAAAAAAATATATAGTCATTTTCTAACGCGGGGAGTCTATTAGGCAGTACCCCAAAGCTTCATTTACATATACACATAAATTCATACATATGGCTGTCTGGCGTGATTGGTATTGATCCATAAATAATTAAAAAACTAAAACGACATTTTTCCCCTCGACCTCCCATTCACGCGAGTTCACTTTGTTGTATTGGCGAATTGATATGTTATCATGACGTCATACACATTTTAGAATGCACGAACTTCACACAAAGTGTAAAAGTTTCACCTTCAATAACTTTGTTAATAATAGTTGGGTTTACTTGAAAAGTTATGCCTTATGTTATCCCCTATACCACTGTAGTTCTAGCATGAAGTTAAGAGGGGTTTCCGGCTAGGTTTCTAAAATATGCTAATATACTATTGTTAACTTTATGCAGATATCGGAACGGAATGTACTTCGAGGCCTAGATTTCGGTTATATAAACCTCTGTGATTTTTTTCACATTTTTCGGTTAGATAGGTTCCTGAGAACGAAAACTGTTATAAAAACTGTTAGAATCATATTTTAAGCCCCCACTTCCCTACGTTTCATCCGATATCAAATATTCGAAAAGTTTTAATTGAGCCCTTTCATTTGACACCCCAGGTGACCACATTCTGTGAAAAAAATTGCATCCTCTATTCACATGTGCGTCGATTATGGTATGGGGAGTAAATTGTGTATTATAATAAACAAAATGAACGCAGAAAGATTTATTGGGATCTTGGACGATATTCTAATTAACTATTCAAAAGATAAATAATAGCATGGAATTCATAATTCAGCGAGATAACGACAGTCTCTCGCTAAGCAAATTTCACTTCATATTTTCAAAAATTTCAATTACTACTGTCAAAGTGGGGCATGAATTCTTTAAGTGCTAATATATTTTTTTATTAAATTAGAAACTTGTATATTTTCTTTATGAAAGCATGTCTGTTTTCATTCATACTAACAAGAAAGTGTATGCGGCAAAGCAAATTTCGCGCACTGCATCAGGTTGAGAAAATTGTTATAGGGCCCATACACTGTCAAACAAATTGCTCGAGAGAACGGTGCGCCACATTGCGTTGTGCAATTGTATTTCCCATACACTTAGTGGATTTTTGTTCAAACATTAGTTACAAGTTGCCATTCAAATGCTATTGCATCTATCTGTATTGTTATCAGGAGGAGTAGGAGGGTAAAGGGTAACCCCCTTCCACATTGGGAAGATAATTACTCTAACAGCTTATTTATGAATCGAAAATAGCCACTTTTCGAGGTGGCGTAACTTCAACAGGAGTGGAAAGAAGGAAGATTTTTTTCCTTCTATATATTTTTATTACACTCTTACTTTCCGGGGATATGGTTGGCAAACCCAACTTTACCATGATGATAACAAAATACCCTCCATTTGACGGAGAAAATTTGAAAAAGAGGACAAACTTTATCACTGCGGGAATAGTGCTCAAAATTAAACCCTATCGTTTAAAGGGATGATAACCGTCGCTGTCCTTTAACGAGGTTAGAAAAAGAGAACCTTTCTCCCCATTCTGTCCTCGCGGGATAAGGTTGAAAATTCGTCAGTCAGAACCCCACTTTGAATGGCCATACCATTGTAAAGGCGGTGGGCGCATCGAGTTCCTCTTCCTCCTCCATAAACTTTCCACCCCCTCCGGAAATAAGGTTGAAATTCTACCTTTACGAAAGTTATTATTTCAGCCCTCGGCTGACAAATATTGCGCAACAAAGCACAGTATGCCCATACAGAAGACATCGCTTTGCGCAAACGTCTCTGTTGCGCAAAAATTTCAAACAACGCATCAAACGCATTAGTGTATTGTATGGGCCCTATTACGGATGCTCAAAATATTAAAATTTAATATATATGGTGGAAAAGTCACAGTTGCATCTCTATTCAGTTCATCAAAAAAAAAAAAAACAAAAAGCGGCCTTCACACGAGATCACCCCTCAGTAATAGATACTATAACTACAAGTGAATTTCCCCCCAACTGACTCTTTGAGACGCTTAGGTATTACACGTTCAAGCTATGGCGTGGGACCGT
Organism: Hermetia illucens; assembly: GCF_905115235.1. Taxonomy (NCBI): domain Eukaryota; kingdom Metazoa; phylum Arthropoda; class Insecta; order Diptera; family Stratiomyidae; genus Hermetia; species Hermetia illucens. The sequence goes on along the minus strand of NC_051851.1, from coordinate 98,180,079 downwards.
CTATCTTCATAATATATATTATATTTATTCAGTAAAAACTCTAAAGATGCATAGACGTTCGAAAATACCAAGTCGAAACTAGGAAGATGTGTATGTGCCCTTAGCCACCGATAGTTAGGAAGAGAGCGTAGACCAAGAAGAACTCTGAGATTACAATTTTTTTCATAGAATATGGTCATGTGGGGTATTAAATGAAAGGGCTCGATTAGTACATTTTGAAATTGATATTTTTTCTAATACTGGGTGAAACTCCCTAGGCGTAAGTCAAAATGTGTGCCCCGAAAAGTGCAACAGGTCTCGTTCTCAGAACCTATTCAACCGAGATATCTGCAAAAAAACACAATGGGGCATTTATATGAAAGCTACAAAATACGTGTCATCCATTCCATCTGCTCAAATAAAGTTAATAATGGCATACCACCATATTTTGAAATTTCTCCAGAAAACTCCCACTAGAATAAATCGTAACATGAGATAGCATTTTGGAAAGTTTGAAGGAAATGCATCTATTATTAACAAAGTTATGGAATATGAATTTATTACACTAAGACGTGTATCACGTCATGATTATATAAAGTGAAGTCATATAAGGGGCGGGCGCTTGGGAACATCTTGGACTTCCTTTTTTGGTTTTTGTAAGTTATTATCAATTACTCGTATTCGAATGGATTTAGGTTGGTGCACACATACATATATCGAATATGCAGTGCCAGCAGTATTCAATTTACCTACATATATGTGATGTATGTATGTTTTTGTTCATGGAGTAAATCGGAATCGGATATATTCCGATGAGTGAAACCAATTCAGATGTGTACATTTAGACACCCAACGACAAAAAGTTTCCATTTGAGTTTCTGGAATATATCAAGTTTTACAATGAAAATATAGAATTGTAAGGAAAAGAATTCATCATATAATAAATGTTGATAGCAAACCAGTTACAACTTATTCAAAAAATAAAAAAATCTTGCTAAAGGTGTGGCGCGGTAGGATTCGCAGCATTCGAAATTTATTTCGAATGTTGCGAGTGCGAGCGAATAGATGGCGCGGATCTATCCACTTTGCGTAGCACGCCACGGGAGTGGAAGATCGGAGAAAAGTGTGCCATGAGTTGTTGTCTAAAACGTAGTAGACACACAATAAAAAATTAATCTAATGCAGTAATTATGTTTTTCGTAAATGTCTCTGATTTGTAATATTAAGTTCGAATATATGAATAAATACTGAAGTCCTTTGAATTAAAAATAGGAAAACGGAAGTTGAGTCCGCCGACTAAGATTAGGTCAAATAACATGTATAACTAATTTAATAATAAATGTTAACTTAAATATTATAATAAATATAAGTAATGTTAAATACTTAATTGGTGACCCCGATATTTAAAAAAAAACGACAAATTATCCGCCATCGCCGCCATTGGTGAAGCTCTATTGACGACAAAAATTCGTCCAAGCAACACGGCAGAAATAGAACTTCCAAACACCGAGAAATCTATCAAAAACATCAGTAGACCGTACGGCAAGTGATTTTCACGCGTTCGCATCTACAGTTGAGTGTGGAGTGCCGTTGTAAACATCACGAAAACGTGTCGCATCTCCACATCCCGAGTCGGAGCAGAGGCAAGAAAAAAACGCGAGAAAACCTTCTCTACACAGTGTACTGCGCGACACACGTCGGACCCTCTCCAGAAGTAGATTTTCACGCGACTTCCCGTACGCACGCCCTCCTGCACAACACCTTTCACGCACCGGACTAGTCATCATTGTCACAACGATCAACAACAGCAGCAAACGGCTGTCCCCGTCGCCGCCACCGCTGCCGTCCACAGTCGCCGCAACCACCACCGCTGCCATCACAGACGCAGCAGCTGTCACCGGTGCTGCCACAGACGCAGCAGCTGCCACCGCTGTCGCTACAGACGCCATCAACGCAGCCCCAGCCACCATCATTGCCGCAGCCACTTCCGCCGCCGGAATCGTCTCCACCATCGCCGCAGAGGTCGAAGCCGCCGCCGTCACTGCAGCCCTCGCCGTCAAGATCAGCGCAGCTGACCGACACCAGCATCACCGCTATCAGGCAGACACCGAAGACCCCGCCACCATCGCTGCAGCAGAAGCCGCCACCACCGCCGCCGCCTTCACATCAACGCCGTCTTCACCAAAGAGGCCGCAGCAGCGAAGCATTATTGTAATTTATTATTGTTCAATACATTAGAAGTTTTAAAAAAAAAATAGTAATAAAAGATTGAAATCGCTGCAAGAGACGGCGAAGAGGTGTTTAGCATCGCGAGTTCACCATTTTCATTGGTGGTGTTTTCGGTCTGCGCTGGAGAGCGTCCGCTTCGCTCATCATTTTTTTTTCTCGTTTCGTGCGTGCATTTGTGGGTGCGGCCTGCCGTGTCGGTGTAAAGTTCAACGCGTTTCAGTATAAACTCACCGCGTTTACATCTCAATCTCGTACTTCTCTGTAAGAAAAATGTCTTTTGACAATAAGGACGCGGCAGGCCCATCGGACCCGCAAGTGACCGCCCTCGCCGTACGCGTTCCTCCGTTTTGGCGGCGGAACCCCGAGCTGTGGTTCGTGCATTTGGAAGCACAATTCCAAATGTCCGGCATCACATCGGACGCGACCCGCTTCAACTACGCGGTGGTCGGCCTGGACGAAGAGTCCATACTTCTGGTGTCCGACGTGGTGAAGTCGACATCGTACGTGCAGCTCAAGAGCGAGTTGATCAGGCGCCTGTCGGCAAGCGAGTCGGCAAAATTAGACCACTTGCTGGCGGGTTTAACGTTGGGTGATCGAACTCCCAGCCAATTGCTTCGTGAAATGAGGCAATTGGGTGGGAGCAAGATCGGCGACGACCTCATCAAGTCGCTCTGGCTGCGTCGGCTCCCGGAGGGCACCCAGGCGATCCTCGCTTGCGTCTCCGGTTCCTTGGAGGAACTGGCAGCGACGGCCGACCAGGTCCAGGAGGTGTACGTATGCCCAACCTTGGCGGCCGTTCAACCACCGTCGGATGAGGTGGGTGAATTGAGGCGCGAGATTGCTGCTTTAACAGCCAGTATGGCCGAGATGCGGGCGACGTTGGACGCTCAGCGTTCGGGCGCCAGATCGCGAGCACGCTCACGGTCTGCCACCCGAAAAGGGCGATCAGGTAGCAGGTCGTCAAGACAGTCCACGGACCAAGGGATTTGCTGGTACCACCGCAGATTCGGGGATAAAGCGACAAGATGTACGCTACCGTGTAGATTCTCTCCTACCGCAAAAAACTAGGTCCGCGGGGGGTCTTGGCGGCGGCCACCCAGAACGCAGCGCCACGTCGCCTAACTATTTTCGATCCCCTCAGCGGGCGCAGCTACCTCATCGATACTGGTGCGGAGGTTTCGGTTCTTCCCGTACCTCGGCAACATCAACTTTTCCCTCAACCGCTCAAACTTGCGGCAGCAAATTCCTCCCGCATAAACACGTACGGGTATAGGCAAGTGGACGTGAGTCTTGGCTTGCGTAGGACGTTTTCGTGGCGTTTCATCCTGGCGGATGTCAGCTTCCCCATACTAGGCGCAGACTTCCTGTGTCACTATGGATTGCTGGTGGACTTGCAAAACAAGTCTCTTATAGATTCCACGACCAACCTTAATTCGTCGGGACATATGGTATCTCACCCAGGCAATAATCTTTCCGTTCTTTTAGAAGACATTACCGACTCTCGTGTTCGGGCACTTCTCCAAAAGTTCAGCCAGATTACTACCAACTGTGGTCTCTCCAAACCAGTGAAGCACAATGTGCAGCACCACATTATCACTACTGGTTCCCCGATCTTCTCGAAGGTGCGTCCTCTACCATCTCAGAAACTGGCAATTGCACGGAAAGAGTTTGAACAACTCGTTCAACAGGGTATCTGCAGGCCCTCAAACAGCTGTTGGTCTTCCCCACTGCATATGGTCCCTAAGCCAAACGGCGAATGGCGCCCATGTGGGGATTACAGAAGGCTAAATGCACAGACTGTTCCTGACCGATATCCAATTCCACTCATCCACGACTTTGCGCATCACCTCGCGAATTGCCGCATCTTTTCGACCTTGGACTTAACCAAGGCTTATCACCAAATCCCAGTAGCTCCTGAAGACATTCCAAAGACGGCAATATGCACACCCTTTGGACTCTTCGAGTTCACCCGGATGACTTTCGGATTGTGCAATGCGGCGCAAACCTTTCAAAGGTTCATTCACTCAGTCCTGCGAAACCTCGAATTCTGTTTCGTATATTTGGATGATGTTTTGGTCGCTTCTTCCACTGAGTCTGAGCACTTAGCCCATCTCGAGTGCATTTTTCAACGTCTCCTTGAGGCCGGTTTAGTCCTAAACGTTGAGAAATGCAAATTCCTTCAACAACAGGTGAGATTCCTCGGCCATTTCATTTCCCCTGAAGGAATACAGCCCGACCCAGACAAGGTGCAAGCGATAACAAGCTTCCCGCGTCCAAAGACAGTGAGGGAGTTGAGGAGGTTCTTGGGCATGCTAAACTTCTACCGTCGTTTCCTGCCCAAAGCCGCCCATCTCCAGTCCATTTTGAACGCGTACTTGTCTGGCCCCAAAACTAAGGACACACGAGAGATCGTGTGGTCTGAAGAGGCTATCTGCGCGTTTGACAAATCCCGTCAACAACTGCAGCCCGTACCGCGTTCTCGAGCGGGGAGAACATTTCTTCCAGCTCGAGATCGGTGGACACAGGAAATGTGGCCGGAATGTATGGCCGAGGTCCCTTTTCCGAGTCTTCGCAGCAGAGCGAGAGGTTTGAGCCGAAGATGGGCAACTCCCGAAATTTGTATTTGGGGTTGGACTTGAGGCTCTGAAGTGCTGCGTCATCCACTTGCGCCTTGGCAATAGCCGAGAAAGGACTTCAGTATTTATTCATATATTCGAACTTAATATTACAAATCAGAGACATTTACGAAAAACATAATTACTGCATTAGATTAATTTTTTATTGTGTGTCTACTACATTTTAGACAACAACTCATGGCACACTTTTCTCCGATCTTCCACTCCCGTGGCGTGCTACGCAAAGTGGATAGATCCGCGCCATCTATTCGCTCGCACTCGCAACATTCGAAATAAATTTCGAATGCTGCGAATCCTACCGCGCCACAAAGGTATGGTATGGTATGGTTGCAGTAAATTCGCGCGAAATTGATAAATTTGAAATGCTATAACTTTGGCACTAATAGGCGGATTTCCATGAACCTTAACATGCATATGCGCGATGCTGTCCTCTATGCCGGAGGGTTTTTCGGCCAATTTCTAAAAGTTATTAATATACTATTAGTAAGTTTATTTGAGCAGATATCGGAATGGGACATTTTTTGAGGCCTAGATGCAATCAATACTCGATAGATTTAACCATTAGACTTTATTAAATAATTTGTGTGACTGTGGCTGTTTGCTCGTTAGAGGCAGAAGAGAGTCTCTCGCTTCATGTGTTTCTTTTCTGCCCCTAACTCATGGCACACTTTTCTCGCCGGTCCTCCACTCCCGTGGCGAGCTCCGCAAAGTGGATAGATCCGCGCCATCTATTCCTTCGCATTCGCAACATTCGAAATAAATTTTGAATGCTGCGAATCCTGCCGCGCCACATCACTCCGCCCCCAGATGAAACCTAGGGGTTTCGGCGACTGATCCCGGAACTTCGTTCGCCGTCAATCCACAAAACGGACACGACGCTGCTTCGGGGCGGACACGGGTTTCAGCCTGGACAGAGAGACCGCCTTCCTGTGTCCACCGATCTCGAGCTGGAAGAAATGTTCTCCCCGCTCGAGAACGCGGTACGGGCTGCAGCGGCTTCTGGACGGCATCCGTCCTGATCAGCACGTGCGTGCATGTGTCCAGTTCCTTGGGCGAACAAGCAGGTATGGACGAGTGTCGAGTAGGTGGTGGCGCTTTGATGCGTCTCTTGTCGAAGACCGGATCGCTTGGGAGTCTTGGGTTCTCCCCGTGTACCAGCTCTGCGGGGCTGGCAGCAAATTCCTCTCGTCGGGTTGTACGTAGGCCGAGTAGGACGAGAGGCAAGACTTGGGACCAGGACGGATCGTCACGTGCCATAATGGCGGCTTTCAGCGTCCGGTGCCAACGTTCTAGCATCCCATTGGATTGCGGGTGGTATGCAGTAGTCCGCTGGCGTTTAAAACCAAGGAGTTTGCCTAACTCGGAGAAAAGGGTGGACTCAAATTGCATTCCCTGGTCAGTGATGACCACTGCAGGGACGCCAAAGCGAGGTATCCACTCTCGACAGAGGGCTTCGGCACATGATTGCGCCGTAATGTCTTTCAGAGGTATTGCCTCAGGCCACCGCGTAAACCTGTCGATGATTGTGAGACAATACCTATAACCGTGCGAGTCTCGCAAAGGCCCTACTATGTCGAGGTGTATCGTGTGGAAACGCTTGGTAGTGCGGGGGAATGAGCCCACTTCTTTCCTTACATGCCTGGAGACTTTACACTTTTGGCATGCGATGCACTCTCTGGCCCAGGAATTGATATCCTTGTTCATGGAGGGCCAGAAGTATTTTCCGGTGACTAACCGGTTTGTTGTGCTGATGCCGGGATGCGCCAAGTCGTGAACTGCGTGGAACACTTCCTTGCGAAATGTGGCCGGAATGTATGGCCGAGGTCCCTTTTCCGAGTCTTCGCAGCAGAGAGAGAGGTTTGAGCCGAAGATGGGCAACTCCCGAAATTTGTATTTGGGGTTGGATTTGAGGCTCTGAAATGCTGCGTCATCCTCCTGCGCCTTGGCAATAGCCGATAAATCGAGTGAGGCGGGGATGTTAACCTCGGAGACACGAGACAAAGCGTCAGCAACTATGTTGTCCTTGCCAGACATGTGCTGGATGTCTGACGTAAACTGGCTTATAAAGCTCAGATGACGAAGCTGACGAGGGGACGCTTTGTCGGGCTTCTGTTTCAAAGCATACGTGAGAGGCTTATGGTCCGTGAACACTGTGAACGGCCTGCCTTCTAGGGAGAAACGGAAGCATTTGATGCTCAAATACGCGGCGAGCAGTTCGCGATCGTAGGTACTGTAGTTCCGTTGAGCGGAATTCAACTGCTTCGAGAAGAAGCTCAACGGCTGCCAAACTTGATCCACCTTTTGGTGAAGGGCAGCACCTACTGCGATGTCAGAGGCATCAACAAAAACGGCTAGGGGTACATCTTGCAGAGGAAATGCCAAGAGTGTAGCGTCGGCCAATTGTTGACGGGATTTGTCAAACGTGCAGATAGCCTCTTCAGACCACACCATCTCTCGTGTGTCCTTAGTTTTGGGGCCAGACAAGTACGCGTTCAAAATGGACTGGTGATGGGCGGCCTTGGGCAGGAAACGACGGTAGAAGTTATAAGCGCACCACCCTAATTTTTTTAGATTCTGGGTTGGGTAGATTCCAAAAATTAATCCTGTCTCACTTTAAGTGTGCACATTTTAACTCCTTTCTCACGCACTGTACAATTCACGTCAAAACTAATATCAGTTTCGGAAAGTACTAATTAAGACCTTGGCATTAATTCATGTAATTTTGTTATGTCTTCTCTTCCTTCCTTATACCACACCTTCAATTGTTTCCTCCAGATTCTTTGAAAGTTACAAATTCTTTTTCTCGAGTTTTTTTTTGCTAATAATGTGCGATAAACTCTCAATCGGATTATGAGCTCGGTTATTCCCGGGCCAAGAAGGAAGTTTCTACCCAAATTTTCTTCGTAATTTTGAACGTAGAGGATAGGACAAAAAATATTTTAAGCTTTGTGGAAAGCTTTTACAACCTTGGTTCGATGGCAAGGGGTAGAATTATCTTGAAAGATGACATCAACCTCCTCTGTAGTAGGCACGGATCTACACTAATGAGGTCAATGTATATTAGGGCACTCATGGATGGACTCAAAAAATTATCAACCTAACTCCCGCCGGTTTGATACATTCCCATATTATCACATATGGCAAATGTTTAATAGTGCTTTAAGTAGGGAATTACTTGTAGCACTATATCGCTCGCGGTCTTTTAGTCTCACTCACACGCTTGGATGGCAGACTCTTTTCGAATCATCGACTGTCCAGTTGGCGTGCTGCTGACACCATAAGAGTCGGCTAAGCGCCATTTTTGCGTAAACATTGGCTTTCTGGAAGGCTTCCGTACGGACGCTACATGGTTTCGGTAGGGATGTTGCCAACTCCCTATGGAGTTTTTTTACTATTCTAAAAATATCCGCTAAAAATAACCGCCTTCAAGATGCCCTTTCCATTGGAATACAATTTTCTTCGTTCCAGATCATTTTCAGCGCTCATTGGTGCCGGTTTCTTCACTTTTTATTATAGTTTTATTTATAAATGTTGTGGCTAATTCCCACAATACGATATATTTCCCTTTTACTAGTATTATTTTGAAAAAGTGCCAATAATTCGCTCCTTTTTTGCAAGAGACAGTCTCAAACTGCCATTTTTAATGTTGTTATAATTCTCATGGCATTGATTTATGATTTGATGTAACCATTAAATTGGCAATGCAGGCTCAGTTGAGATGGACTCCTGACTAGCGCTTGATGCTGGCTCTGAAAACAAACTCCCATAAGGATTTGAGTTTACCCACGCGTGGCCTCCCTGCTCGCAGACAATCGCGAGGATCATTTAAGGCGATTGCACTTTCTAGCGGAGCTAGCGGCTTGCAACTGCGACCCAAATTAAAATGACAAGAACAAAAACAAACATGACGATACAACCGGCTATAGCCGAAATTTTATGAAGGAGCAACAATACACCACGCTCACCGCTTCTGGCAGCTAAAATGAGAGATTTGATAAATCCCTTTGCAAGAAGTGACCTCGAGATAAGATGGTAAACTCCGAACTTCGTGACACCCTTTGTCGCGAAAAAGGGTGACGAACGAAGATTGCTATCATCGTCCAGCGAAACATCTCCATGAATATCAAAAATGGCATGATGGAGATGGAAGAACTGCTGGACTTTATTGCACACCAGCGAAACTCCTGGAAAACAGCCGAACGAAGAGAGATCTTTTGCGAAAATTCATTGAGAAGTGCGCAACAACGCCGAATCAGAATACGCTGGGGTAGATGTCAAATCTATCCGGCGGACTCGAACCGATGATATACTTGTTGAGTTTGGGTCGTAGGCTGATAAGTACCACAGAGTACCTTCTGCGAGACAGTCCAGAGCATTCGAAGCACGAAAGCAGTGGTTTCCAGCCAAGAACCCATATGCACCCTTGAAATAAGGGATCTGGGTTGTTTCACTAATATGGAAGAGTGGAGGATACGATAAAAAGGAATAAGCCGGATGTGAACAACCTTAAGGTGGGAGTTACGTGTCTCAACTCTAGACAACAAAAATTGGTCACTGCCACTGTTCCTGACAAGACAGCGAGCTAATTTCTCCATTGCGGGAAAATAAAAATCGGGTGGATTGTTTGCAGAATAAGGCGAAGGGCAGTTAAAACTCGTTGTTTCATGTGATGGGCGTACGTACATAAAACAGAGGCTTGCAACGGGCAGGATAGAAGCTCTTTGTTTTACAAATGTGGCGAACCCGGACACCAAGCCAATACTTGTGAATTGGCAAAGTGCTGGGTCCTTTGCAAGGACCGCGGTCTGCAGTAAAAGGATGCGACACTCATGTTGCCGGTTCTGGGTGTTGCCAGGTCTTCCAAGAGTTACAGAAAGTGAAAAGTCAAGCACCACTTCCTGCAAGCAAACATGCATAGAGTGCAACTGCCCACCACCTGATGGGGCAGATGGTGCAAGAAAGAAGAGCTGATTTGTTGCTTCTCAGCAAACAGTATTGATATAACAGCTCGTCATTGTGATATGCCGATATATTTGGTACTGCTGCCATCTGGGTAGGAGATACGATTAACTTGCAGGGCCCATGAGGAGACGGCTTCATTAGGGATTGTTGTGTGGAAGTGACGTTTTACAGCGTTTATTTCACACCGAACGAATCTATGCAAGCTTTTCGGAATAGGCTCACCGCCTTGGAGGACGAGATTAGAAACACGGAAGGGAGAACTCTAGTCGAAGGTGATTTTAACGCTAGAGCCTTCGGATGGGATATGCCTCAACCAGATAACAGGACTTATTGTCCTAAATACCGGTAGCACTCGGCCATTCCGACGTCCTGTTTCCAAGGGCACTATCCCTGACGTAACTTTTACTACGGTATCCTTAGAGTGAGCGGTCCAACGATGCAATACATTCTAAAACTTTACGACCAGTAATCATCAGTACAAAATGACAAACGGCTCTTCCCCTCCCCCCTTCTGCCGCCCAGCGAATACCTACCGGGTGGAACATCGGGAAATTCGATGATGCCAAATTTGTCGCAGCTATCACACGAGGGATGAATCAGCGACAAGACTCAGGCGTAGACAGAAGAACTGCAATTGAATCGCTAATTCATTCAACAATAAGCCTTTTCACCGAATCTTGTAATGCATCGGCTCCCAAAAGAAAATAACATCCCGGGAAATTACCCTCGTACTGGCGACCGGCTGAATTTGCAAACCTACGAAGGAACTGCCTCAGATTTTGGCGGATTGCTCAGCGCGCAGGCAGAAGCTAATCAACGATCTTAACAGAGAGTTATGGGGCCAAAAAACTCGGTGCCCATCGATCATCTTGTTCTATGGAAGGAGCGAAAGTGGAAGAAATCGTGAAGGCACTTTTTCCTGCCCACTCCATCCGAACTGACGCTATCGATGAAGGAGTGAGCACTAAGGAATGCCCACTCTTCACTACAAAGGAACTAGAGGAGGCGGTCCTGTCCATGAAGGACAAAAAAAAGCACCAGGATCGGATGGAATTGCCAGCGAAGTGTTGAAACTTGTATTTAAATACAAACTGAACTTGCTACTCGACGCAATCAACGCATGTCTAACAGCGGGTGTTTTGACGATTGACTGACGCAATACGTGGTGCGGGACACTACTCACCAACACAATATGGTTTTAGAGCGGGCTGTTCCACAATTGATGCTATTGAGGAGTTGGTACAAGCGTCGCCACTGTCGGCGGGTGGTGTTCCTTGTGGCTCGCGAAGTAAGAAATGCCTTCAATTCTTCGAGCTGGTGCGACATGCTCCAGGCTACCTATTGTGGATATTGAAGGACTATTTAAAGGCCCGTGCTCTACTCTACGAGACTCCGGAAAGACAGCGCCGAATGAAAGTGACATTGAGGGCGGTTCAGGGATTTATCCTTGGTTCGGATCTTTGGAATGCCTTATACGATAGCCTCCTGCGGCTCGAGATTCCTGATGAGTCGCGTCTGGTTTGGTACGCGGATGATGTTGCGGCACTGGTTACCGCACGCACGGTTAAGCAGGTTCAGCGCATATTGTGAGTGGTGATGCGGCGAGAAGGCTGATGGATGGTTGAGCATGGATTCTCCCTAACTCTGGAGAAAACCGAAGTCATTGTGCTGACTAAGGAGAGGGTTTCCACAGTCCTCCCTGTTCAGGTGAGTGAAATCATGGTCTTTTCGAAGCCGGCGGTGAAATGCCTCGGCATCGTGACAGACACGGAGATGAGCTTCTTCGAGTAGATTCACAAGACCGCAGACAAAGCTGTGGCTAGAATGTTTGCGATTTGCTGGGTGATGTCCAATGTTAGAGGTCTCTTATCCAGCAGGCGTCGCTTGCCGATGAGTGCAGTTGAATCCGTCCTTCTTTACGGTTCCGAAGTATGGCCCAACTCCCTCTGTAAGGAAATGTACCATAAGTACACAAGTACAAAGACGAGGGGTTCTGCGAGTTGTGTCCACCTATCCTACCGTCTCGAAGCCAACTGCATTTATTGCAAGGACGTGGTGCATGATGCCTGCCACACCTTTTTCTTCTGCAGAAGGTGGGGGGAGCTGGCGCTCCCGCCATTACCTTTCGATGGAAGGATGCCTTGCGTCCCCGGTCACAGGCACAAGGGAGCATGAAGAGCGTCATCGATAATTAGCAGATATAATACGGGTCGGCTCGTCTTGATCGATTACGCCATTCAGTTCAGTTAGAGGGCTGATCTAGGTGAAGCCGAATGACGCTTAAATCACCAATTGGCGCTTTGTCTGGTTCTGATTTCGCCACGCTTTCATAGTCGTAGCTCCAGGTTTCGTTCTGGGTTGGCAGGGTCGACATTTAAATAAGACAAGTATCGAAAAGGTTTTCATCATAGTGTTCTATTCCTGTAAATTGCTTTTTTTTCATAAGCAGCTTCAAATAAATCTCAACTCTTAATGCCAATAACATATACAATTTCATGCCTTTTATAGTAGCGTTATCTCTTATTTAACATACTTCAAACTATAGGTAATTAATAAATATTTTAATTAGAAAATGATATGCTGCTAAATAATATAAATCTAGTTGCGGAATGGAAAAATCAAAGTTATCTTTCCTCCAGGGAGCCAGCGATTTTCAGTCTCCTATTTATAACAAAGTTATAAATATAAAAGAATATTATTATGTTGGGCGAAGCTATCAATCTGCGTATGTGCTTTCTCAATTTGTATCAATATTGTGGTAGATTAATGTTGAACTGTTCGACAGACTTTGTGCATATATTTTCTAAGTACAATTCACTTATTTTTGGGCGTCTCGGCTCATAATATATTAAGCGATGATTAATCCAACAAGCTCATGTTCATAAAATAATATGTTCAAATAATAATAACAATGAAAACGTAAGAAAAGGTTATTACACTAAAGAACATAAGGAAAAAACAATGACAGCAAAAAGTTACGATAAGATGAATGAGGGTCCGTTCTTTGTTTACGTTTTACATTTTAACATTTACAAGGATTGCTGTGTAAGTAATGAGGTAGCACGATGAAGGGAACAAGTGGTTCCCGAAATATCGGTATTTGCAGGAATAAATACCCACACCAACGAAAAAGAAACAACAAGTTTTTATTACTTTAAGATATTACGGGTATAACCTTGCCATTGCAACATAATTACTTGTAGTTACAGGTTTCGATTTGTCTTCCTTTTCATATATATTTTTATTTATCAATGATTTAAAATTTTAATACAGCTAGCAGCTGCAAGAATTGGAAATCAACACGCCAATGTAAATGATTTAACCGTCTTCAAATACGCCGAGATTATAACGAGCATTGGCTGCGATAATTACCTATTGCCCATATTTTCCCAACAGTTTTTCCTTTTATACTTGTGTCGTATTCCATATAATAATGATGAAGAAAGGTATTTAGCATTGCTGTAGATGTGTATGTCACAACATTAAACCCAACTGCATTGCAGATATAAAACCTACTTTGGCATCGCAGACAAAATTCAGAGTCATAATCCTACATTATTGAAGAAAGTAAAGGCTCAGTTCAAAGCAGCCGAAGATTTCTATACGAAGGAATGTGAACAAATGAATGGGGACTCGGACCAATCATCGCAATTTTACACTAATTTATGCAGGTAATGTAATACGCGCACTTATTTTTTTATTCGACAATTTAACCCTCTTCGATAGATTATTCAAAGCCTATCAGATATGGTTGGATGACATGTCGATCAACGCGATCTCGAAAAATCAACACATTGCTCTTCCACCACAATTCTTCACGGAAAAATTAATTTCTGCGTTTTCGGGGCGGAAGGTTGGTTAAGAAAAAGTTGAAAATAAATATCTGATTAATCCATCCAATTTGTTTGCTAGGATCATTGGATTGAATTTTTGAATACTGTACAAATTGGGTCGGAATTGGAAAGGAGTAAAGACTTTTGGAGAAAATGTTGCCTTCGACACCCTTCAGGTCGGAAAACAGTGGAAGTTCGATTTCCATCAACACGTTCTGTAGATCCGATAAAGCGCATAACAAATCATTTGAGATCATACGATGATCCTCAGAACCTATTAAGTTTGAGTCCAAGAGGTCATAGATTAGGGAATGTGAATCTAGACAACGCAAACTGTGATATTCTAAAGCTAATAAAATTCTACGTAAAAACCTTAACTGAATATTCAAGGTAAGAAGAAAGAAAAAGAACTCAGGATTATTTAATATAAAATTGAGCCCATTCCAACTGGTTTGAATTCTAGAAAATGCAACATACGTTCACAAGAAATCATGGTCCTCAACAAACACTACGAAGAGAGTTTAACAAAACTATATTCGAATGTTTCTCACAATATTGTACAATTGACGAAATGCACTTCGATTTTCTCGGCTCCAATTTATTCATGTGCAAACGCAGCTAAAGTGACTGTAACGGTAAGAAAACTTTACCAATGCCGATTCGTTGATTTTTTAATACCTATTTCTTCTTTTCAAACATTAATTTTTCAGGTGGAGAAACCGCGAAAAAATACGGAAATCCAAAAAGAAATTGATAATAACCGAAAGAAATATGGAAAATTGGTAGATTCGATTGTATCACAGAATTTCGATGAGACTGAAGTTCCGGTCGAAAGTATGCAATATATTGTAAAGTGAGTAAAATTCATTGTGTGAAAATAATTTTTAATATTTACATAAGAAACTTGTAATTTCAGACACTTGACAACCTTATATTATAGATTCTTGAATGGAGAATCGAATGTTTCTCAACTTCCAAATGCTTCAATAAGTTCTTTCTATGAATTTGTAGATAGCTTTGAAAATATAATGTCATTTGCTCCTTCTCATGAACTATGGCGCAAAATGATTACGTCTCTAGGGGTAAGTCTTGCTGGAAACTACATATTTCTTAGTAATTAAAGGTCCATGAAAATGATTATTATTTATGATTGGTCATATCTCCTACTTTTTTATAGCTCACTTAATATCCATTACATTCCAGAAACATATTCATGTTATCTACTGCGTTTTCCAGATTTTCATCCGAAAATATCAGCAAACAGAGGGGCCTCGAGTTCTAAAATCAGCCATATTAAATCCAGCTATAATTGATATATTATCAGAAGTGGTCACTCCATCAACAACAAATTCGCAATGTTTCATCAAAATGTACCAAACGTTGATTGAGTCGTACATGGAATGCTCTGAACCAAAAATTATGTCGACTTTATTGGCGAAGGTACGTATTTTGATTGTCTTGTCGTTTTTTTCTTGTTTTTTGAATAAATTAAACCAAACTTTAATATAGCTGCGAAGTTTATCACATATTGCATCGATTAACTTTTTAAGGTTTTGTGTGAAACGTTACCGCATACTGATGTGTACATTATATATATATATAGTTAAAAAAGCCCACGAGCCCTCTTCCCGCCCAACCGGGGATGGACTGAGGCGCGTGTCATGAGTTGCGGATAATGACATGGCCTAGCGGGTCAGCTACGAATATCGCAAGTTAATCTTGTAAATAGCGATCTTGGGCTGCACATCAATGAAGGCAAGACAAAGTTTATGGTGGCAACGTGAGCACCGAAGACGAATCAACCAACAACATCAAACCGCACTGGTCAAATAGGAAGAATAAGGATAGGAAAATACAACTTTGATACTTTGATAATTTCTCCTATCTAGGGTCGAACCGATAACAGCTACGATGATGAAATCCGCGCACAGTTGTTGTCAGCCAACAGAGCCTATTTCAGCTTACAAAAACTATTCCGCTCGAAACGTTTCACCATAGGATCAAAGCTCTTACTGTACAAGACAATGGATCTTGCCAATCCTCATGTATTTCTCGGAGACTTGGGTTCTTAGCAAGAAGAATTGCGAACTCTTGGCCGCGTTTGAGAGAAGAATCCTCCGAAGAAATTTTCGCCCCCTACATGAGGATGGACGATTCCGTAGCCTACATAACGACGAAATCTATGAGGGATACCATGACCGTCAGGTTGTGAATAAAATCCGACTCAATAGGTTACGGTGAGCTGGTCACTTAATCCGTATGGATGAGGATGATCCAGCCCGGAAAGTCTATAAGGGCAATATCTATGAATATATGAAAAAGAAGACGAGGCAGACCCTGCCTGAGATCGAGCGATGGCGTAGGTCAGGACGCCAGACAGCTTTTAGGGATATCGAATTGGTGGACCTCGGCGCAAAACCGGGATGTCTGGATTTCCTTATTAAGGCAGGCCTAGATCGGATACCCGTTGTTGCGCCGTTGATGATGATGACTAATCGAGCTCTTTCATTTAATACCCAACATGAATATATTCTGTGAAAAAAATATACACCCCACTTTCCCACCGCCCTCCCAACGCAAAATGATGTCACTCGTCACATGTAAATGGACACACAGACCACATGTTCGGGTGTGACAGACAAACATTGAATCGATTTTAATAAGGTTTTGCTTCACACAAAACTTTAAAAAAGTTATTGTTTTCAAATATAACGTGCAAGTTAAATTTTTATTCTTCTCACATCCATGATTCAAACACAGATAGCACATAGAAACCATGTTGATTTGTAGCAAGTTCCGCATAGGGATTTTTTGCAGGTTTCACATATATATTATCTGTTTTGTTTCTGCAATCAATTGTATGACACTTTCATCTTTTCTTGGGCTGAATATGTGAAACTTTAGATTGAATATTCACAGCTTCTTCCTCTTCTCCATTGCGACTGAGTTCAGATGCCACTTGTAAAATTAAGTCTCTTCTTTGAACTTTTCCCCCAATACTTCTTGGTATTGGTATTGCAGCTAAATCCCATATATACAAAAAAACTTGTACGGGCCTCTCGAGCGTGAGTTTGTGCTGTATTTTCTCACCGTTTGTTCAACAACATCAACCATAAATTTCGTTGTATTATACAAATTAAGAAATTTAGTTGTATTATAAAAAGTTACGGTGTTAGGTTTTCTTTTATCTCCTTCAGTTATATCAACGGTATCATGTAAAGTACTCAACAATAAAAGAACTGATTATTTTCAATTTTAAAAACTTCATGCGCATGCTCTCTTTACGGAGTCGACCAGAAATGTGCGTTTGGAAAGCAAATTCTGTGGCAACGACACTGAGATAAAGAAGTTGTCCATTAACTGCATTACAATGTTCTTCCCTAGCATTTGTTTTGTGGACGTTTATCATCTCTTCCCAAATAAGGGAAACTGTTGAGAAGGTATTTTCACTTGACATCTACGCAAGCCAAAAAAAATGGCAGGTTTATTCGCCATGTATTGCGAAAATTTGCATCTTGGATACAGTTGTTCGTCTATAGTGAAGTTTTCCACTGTTTATAGCAAGATTTGCCTTTGTTAATAAAGCGGTTCCAGGCATGTGAATTCAATGGAAACTTATCTGTTTCAAGTTCACTAAACCTTACTGCACGTAGGTCAAAACGAATATATGTGTGTCATTATTTTTTTTTAATAATGGGGGCATGGTTTTTGAAAAAAAAATACTCTCCACGTTTTGCTCGATAAATTATTTAAGGATATATCTTTGCATCCAAAAGCACGGCACCTCAAGCATACAAACAAGAGATGAACTTTTCTAATTCTTGCAAAGACATGACCCAATTTGTCTGTGTGCCTCAGCTTTCGTACACTTTTGGATGTGTCTCAAATTTATATCATCAATCAGCAGTTTTCAAGCTGTTACAAATTCCTCACTAATTCGTTGGTTTGCATATTGAATTGGTCCTGAACATTCAACCAAAATGCTATGAACAGCACGGCGACCTGGTATAGAATTGTTTTGGAAAAAAACCTTCTAAATTACTCCGCCTCCTGACTGCATATCTTGTTCAGTGTCCAATATTGATGGAACTTGAAGTCGTGTGCTCTGGGCGCGTTATGCTTTATAAAATTAATATAAAAAGTAAAAGTAAGTATAATGATACAATCATATACATGACCCTTGGTATTGCACAGTAGTGGCAATAAGAAAGAATAAAAAGCCTAATATGCATCTTTGCAATTGACGCATACATGTTTGCGGTCAAATGACCATAGTCCGTCTTTTTAGGTTCTGCAAGTTTTATCATTTATTTGAGTTCGAAACACTCTAGTGAATTAGGAATGCTTTTCAATTTAATGTGATGCATTTCTTCAAAGTGACGAATTATCAATTTGAAAAAATAACTTATAGAAGAAATATTGACCAATATGAAAAGCGGTCAAATAACCATCAACCGTCTTTCTAGTGTTAAATCCAAGCTTAATTGGTGTGCGTTTTATTTGGCGCGAGAAAAATATGCGTTGTTAACTAATTTAATAATCTCCCTTCTGGACTACTCTCTTTACTTGCTCCAGGTTCTTGGGAGAAGATCTCACATCTCTCACAATTTTTCTACGATCATACCATTGATCCAACGCAACGTTTTCGTCTTCAGACGTCCGTTGATGAATTGATCACAAAGGACGCCTGCTGAGAAACGCGATTTCATCCAAGTTGTGTTGAACGATGAATACGATTGTCAAGAATCTTCATGATAGCCGACAGCAACCGGATTGGACGGTAATTTCCTTTCTTTTTCCAATTATAGTGCTTTCATGACAGTCGGATGGTGTTCTACCCTGCTCAATAAACCGATTGAGAAACTAACTGGGCCACAGTGTTGGGAGCTATGATTTAAGCTAATGCATTTACTACAATAGATAGCATGCAAATACCCCTCCACTCGCACTCAAGACAGGTAGCCTTCTTCGGAATCTTAACGATTATTCCTTTTTTAAGGTTTTGTGTGAACCAAAACCTTATTAGAATCGAGTTGAAGTCTGTATGTCCGTCTGTCTGACTGTCACATCCGATTTATTCGGAAATGCTGAACCGATCGTCACGAAAATTGATATGACTTGTGGTCTGTTGTTCCCTATAGATACAGTAAGTGGCGCCATTTTGTGTTAAGTTTAATTGAGGGGAGGGTGTAAAATTTTTTTTTTGGCGGGATGTGGATGTGGTATATGAAAGGGCTCAATTAGTACTTTTCGAAACTGGTCTCATATTTGATTTCGGATGAAACGTAGGGGAGTTAGGGCTCAAAATATGACCCCAAAAAGAGTAACAGTAATAATATAATAGTATGTTAGTATATTTTAGAAATTTAGCCTGAAACCGCCTTTAAGTTCATGCTAGAAGTGTAAAATTAGCATTTGCATAAGGGATAGCATAAGGCATAACTTTGGGAAGTTTGACAGAAATCCAGCTATTATTAACAAAGTTATAGAAGGTGAAACTTACATTTTGTGAGTTTAATCAATTAGGTTAATCATCATCATCATCATCATCATCAAGGAGCCAACAAACGGTATAGGCCTTAAAAAGGAACACCAGATATCCCGGTTTTGCGCCGATGTCCACCAATTCGATATCCCTAAAATCTGTCTGGCGTCCTGACCCACACGAACGCTCCATCTCAGGCAGGATCTGCCTCGTCTTCTTTTTCTACCATAGATATTGCCCTTATAAACTTTTCGGGCTGGATTGTGGCGCGGCAGGATTCGCAGCATTCGAAATTTATTTCGAATGTTGCGAGCGAATAGATGGCGCGGATCTATCCACTTTGCGTGGCACACCAAGGGAGTGGAAGATCGCAGTAATTATGTTTTTCAGACCTGTCACTGAATTTAATTATTAAGTTGAAAATTGCTAAAGAATATGGAAGTCCTTTTTGAAAATAGAATTTGAGTTGAGTTTACTGTATAGAATTCGCGTTGAGTTTGCTGTATAAAATTCGCATTGAGTTCGCTTAAATATTTCAATAAAAATAATAAGTAATCATAATTACTTAATTGGATTACTTAATTGGTGACCCCGGAACTCGCACCAACAGCATCAACAACTGGGATCCCGAATTCCCAGAACCTGCAAAATTGAAAAACTCAAGCACATTATCATCCCCATCAACAAATCGCAGTCTGCGCAAGCACAATCGCCCAGCAGGCAGCCGCAACAACCGATTGGAGATAAATAAGAGTTCCGCAGCCGCAGCCGCCATCGCTGCCGCAGCCACTTTCGCCGCCGCACTCAACTCCACCATCGCCGACATTGGTGAAGTTCTATTAACGACAAAAATTCGTCCGAACAACACGGCAGAAATAGAACTTCCAAGGACTGAGAAATCCTTCCAAAACATCAGTAGACCGTACGGCAAGCGATTTTCACGCGTTCGCATCTACAGTTGAGTGTGGAGTGCCGTGGTAAACATCACGAAAACGTGTCACATCTCCACATCCCGAGTCGGAGCAGAGGCAAGAAAGAAAAACGCGAGAAAACCTTCTCTACACAGTGTACTGCGCGACACACGTCGGACCCTCACCAGAAGTGGATTTTCACGCGACTTCCCGTACGCACGCCCTCCTGCACAACACCTTTCACGCACCGAACTAGTCATCATTGCCACAACGATCAACAACGGCAACAAACGGACGTCCCCAGCACCGCCAACGCCGCAGCTACAGCCGACAAACAACGAGGAGTTATTCTTAAGAGAAGTTATTATTCATTTATATATAATATATTATTTATTCAGTTAAAAAAAAAAAAAATAGTAATAAAAAAAAATTGAAATCGCTGCAAGAGACGGCGTGCAGGTGTTTAGCATCGCGAGTCCTCCATTCTCATTGGTGGTGTTTTTGGTCTGCGCTGGATAGCGTCCGCTTCGTTTTTTCTCGTTTCGTGCGTGCATTTGTGGGTGCGGCCTGCCGTGTCGGTGTAAAGTTCACCGCGTTTCAGAATAAACTCACCGCGTTTGCATTTCAATCTCGTACTTTTCGTGAAACAAGATGTCTTTTGACAATAAAGACGCAGCAGGCCCATCGAACCCGCAAGTGACCGCCCTCGCCGTACGCGTTCCTCCGTTTTGGCGGCGGAACCCCGAACTGTGGTTCGTGCATCTGGAAGCACAGTTCCAAATGTCCGGCATCACATCGGACGCGACCCGTTTCAACTACGCGGTGATCGGCCTGGACGAAGAGTCCATACTTCTGGTGTCCGACGTGGTGAAGTCGACATCGTATGTGCAGCTCAAGAGCGAGTTGATCAGGCGCCTGTCGGCAAGCGAGTCGGCAAAATTAGACCACTTGCTGGCAGGTTTAACCTTAGGTGATCGAACTCCCAGCCAATTGCTTCGTGAAATGAGGCAATTGGGTGGGAGTAAGATCGGCGAAGACCTGATCAAGTCGTTCTGGCTGCGTCGGCTCCCGGAGGGCACCCAGGCGATCCTCGCTTGCGTCTCCGGTTCCTTGGAGGAACTGGCAGCGACGGCCGACCAGGTTCAGGAGGTGTACGTACGCCCAACCTTGGCGGCCGTTCAACCACCGTCGGATGAGGTGGGTGAATTGAGGCGCGAGATTGCTGCATTAACAGCCAGTATGGCCGAGATGCGGGCGACGTTGGACGCTCAGCGTTCGGGCGCCAGATCGCGAGCACGCTCGCGGTCTGCCATCCGAAAAGGGCGATCAGGTAGCAGGTCGTCAAGACAGTCCACGGACCCAGAGATTTGCTGGTACCACCGCAGATTCGGGGATAAAGCGACAAGATGTACGCTACCGTGTAGATTCTCTTCTACCGCAAAAAACTAGGTCCGCGGGGGGTTTTGGCGGCGGCCACCCAGAACGCAGCACCACGTCGCCTAACTATTTTTGACCCCCTCAGCAGGCGCAACTACCTCGTCGACACGGGTGCGGAGGTTTCGGTTCTTCCCGTACCCCAGCATCATCAACTTTTCCCTCAATCGCTCAAACTTGCGGCAGCAAATTCCTCCCGCATAAACACGTACGGGTATAGGCAAGTGGACGTGAGTCTTGGCTTGCGTAGGACGTTTTCGTGGCGTTTCATCCTGGCGGATGTCAGCTTCCCCATACTAGGCGCAGACTTCCTGTGTCACTATGGATTGCTGGTGGACTTGCAAAACAAGTCTCTTATAGATTCCACGACCAACCTTAATACGTCGGGACATATGGTATCTCACCCAGGCAATAATCTTTCCGTTCTTTTAGAAGACATTACCGACTCTCGTGTTCGGGCACTTCTCCAAAAGTTCAGCCAGATTACTACCAACTGTAGTCTCTCCAAACCAGTGAAGCACAATGTGCAGCACCACATTATCACTACTGGTTCCCCGATCTTCTCGAAGGTGCGTCCTCTACCATCTCAGAAACTGGCAATTGCACGGAAAGAGTTTGAACAACTCGTTCAACAGGGTATCTGCAGGCCCTCAAACAGCTGTTGGTCTTCCCCACTGCATATGGTCCCTAAGCCAAACGGCGAATGGCGCCCATGTGGGGATTACAGAAGGCTAAATGCACAGACTGTTCCTGACCGATATCCAATTCCACTCATCCACGACTTTGCGCATCACCTCGCGAATTGCCGCATCTTTTCGACCTTGGACTTAACCAAGGCTTATCACCAAATTCCAGTAGCTCCTGAAGACATTCCAAAGACGGCAATATGCACACCCTTTGGACTCTTCGAGTTCACCCGGATGACTTTCGGATTGTGCAACGCGGCGCAAACCTTTCAAAGGTTCATTCACTCAGTCCTGCGAAACCTCGAATTCTGTTTCGTATATTTGGATGATGTTTTGGTCGCTTCTTCCACTGAGTCTGAGCACTTAGCCCATCTCGAGTGCATTTTTCAACGTCTCCTTGAGGCCGGTTTAGTCCTAAACGTTGAGAAATGCAAATTCCTTCAACAACAGGTGAGATTCCTCGGCCATTTCATTTCCCCTGAAGGAATACAGCCCGACCCAGACAAGGTGCAAGCAATCACAAGCTTCCCGCGTCCAAAGACAGTGAGGGAGTTGAGGAGGTTCTTGGGCATGCTAAACTTCTACCGTCGTTTCCTGCCCAAGGCCGCCCATCTCCAGTCCATTTTGAACGCGTACTTGTCTGGCCCCAAAACTAAGGACACACGAGAGATCGTGTGGTCTGAAGAGGCTATCTGCGCGTTTGACAAATCTCGTCAACAACTGGCTGACGCTACACTCTTGGCATTCCCTCTGCAAGATGCACCCCTAGCCGTTTTTGTTGATGCCTCTGACATCGCAGTAGGTGCTGCCCTTCACCAAAAGGTGGACCAAGTTTGGCAGCCGTTGAGCTTCTTCTCGAAGCAGTTGAATCCCGCTCAACGGAACTACAGCACCTACGATCGCGAACTGCTCGCCGCATACCTGTCCATCAAATACTTCCGTTTCTCCCTAGAAGGCAGGCCGTTCACAGTGTTCACGGACCATAAGCCTCTCACGTTCGCTTTGAAACAGAAGCCCGACAAAGCGTCCCCTCGTCAGCTTCGACACCTGAGCTTCATAAGCCAGTTTACGTCGGACATCCAGCACGTGTCCGGGAAGGACAACATTGTTGCTGACGCTTTGTCTCGTGTCTCCGAAGTTAACATCCCCGCCTCACTCGATTTCTCGGCTATTGCCAAGGCGCAAGTGGATGACGCAGCACTTCAGAGCCTCAAGTCCAACCCCAAATACAAATTTCGGGAGTTGCCCATCTTCGGCTCAAACCTCTCGCTCTGCTGCGAAGACTCGGAAAAGGGACCTCGGCCATACATTCCGGCCACATTTCGCAAGGAAGTGTTCCACGCAGTTCACGACTTGGCGCACCCCGGCATCAGGACAACAAACCGGTTAGTCACCGGAAAATACTTCTGGCCCTCCATGAACAAGGATATCAATTCCTGGGCCAGAGAGTGCATCGCATGCCAAAAGTGTAAAGTCTCCAGGCATGTAAGGAAAGAAGTGGGCTCATTCCCCCGCACTACCAAGCGTTTCCACACCATACACCTCGACATAATAGGGCCTTTGCGAGACTCGCACAGTTATAAGTATTGCCTCACAATCATCGACAGGTTCACGCGGTGGCCTGAGGCAATACCTCTGAAAGACATCACGGCGCAATCATGTGCTGAAGCCCTCTGTCGAGAGTGGATACCTCGCTTTGGCGTCCCTGCAGTGGTCATCACTGACCAGGGAATGCAATTTGAGTCCACCCTTTTCTCCGAGTTAGGCAAACTCCTTGGTTTTAAACGCCAGCGGACTACGGCATACCACCCACAATCCAATGGGATGTTGGAACGTTGGCACCGGACGCTGAAAGCCGCCATTATGGCACGCGACGACCCGTCCTGGACGCAAGTCTTGCCTCTCGTCCTACTCGGCCTTCGTACAACCCGCCGAGAGGAATTTGCTGCCAGCCCCGCGGAGCTGGTTTACGGGGAGAACCCAAGACTCCCAAGCGATCCGGTCTTCGACAAGAGATCGGGTCTCACGGAGTCGGGGTTGGTGCGTCTGCTGAGGGACAATCTCCGGCGCATCAAGGCGACACCACCCACTCGACACTCGTCCATACCTGCTTGTTCGCCCAAGGAACTGGACACATGCACGCATGTGCTGATCAGGACGGATGCCGTCCGGAAGCCGCTGCAGCCTCCATATGAGGGCCCGTACCGCGTTCTCGAGCGGGGAGAACATTTCTTCCAGCTCGAGATCGGTGGTCACAAAAAGGCGGTCTCTTTGTCCAGGCTGAAACCCGCGTGCGCCCCGAAGCAACGTCGTGTCCGCTTTGTGGATTAACGGCGAACGAAGTTCGGGGATCAGTCGCTGAAACCCCCTAGGTTTCATCTGGGGGCGGAGTGATGTGGCGCGGCAGGATTCGCAGCATTCGAAATTTATTTCGAATGTTGCGAGCGAATAGATGGCGCGGATCTATCCACTTTGCGTGGCACACCAAGGGAGTGGAAGATCGCAGTAATTATGTTTTTCAGACCTGTCACTGAATTTAATTATTAAGTTGAAAATTGCTAAAGAATATGGAAGTCCTTTTTGAAAATAGAATTTGAGTTGAGTTTACTGTATAGAATTCGCGTTGAGTTTGCTGTATAAAATTCGCATTGAGTTCGCTTAAATATTTCAATAAAAATAATAAGTAATCATAATTACTTAATTGGATTACTTAAGGATCATCCTCATCCATACGGATTAAGTGACCCGCCCACCGTAACCTATTGGGTTGGATTTTATCCACAACCTGGCGGTCATGGTATCGCTCATAGATTTCGTCGTTATGTAGGCTACGGAATCGTCCATCCTCATGTAGGGGGCGAAAATTCTTCGGAGGATTCTTCTCTCGAACGCGGCCAAGAGTTCGCAATTTTTCTTGCTAAGAACCCAAGTCTCCGAGGAATACATGAGGACTGGCAAGATCATTGTCTTGTACAGTAAGAGCTTGGATCCTATGGTGAGATGTTTTGAGAGGAACAGTTTTTGTAAGCTGAAATAGGCCCTGTTGGCTGCCAATAACTGTGCGCGGATTTCATCATCGTAGCTGTTATCGCTTCGACCCTAGATAGGAGAAATTATCAACGGTATCAAAGTTGTATTCTCCTATCCTTATTCTTCCTATTTGACCAGTGCGGTTTGATGTTGTTGGTCGGTTGGTTTTCGGTGCTGACGTTGCCACCATCTTGTCGTCGTCTTGTCTTCATTAACATGCAGCCCGAGATATATTTATGGAGTTATAAATGCTGGTCAAGGATTCTGAGGATCCTCAATATCGTTTTTTTCAATGGAGCTTCGGGGGCTCGAACTTTGGAAAATCAATTAATACTTGACGTGAATCCGTTGTTAGATTGATGCTGACGACTACCGCAAGGCAAATGATGGTGATGAGTGAACAAGATGCTCAGGGCTCTGACAACTCGTTGCTCGCGCTTGTGATCGGGAGGCATGGCCTTGGTGGTCGTAACAGATGTTTTGAAAGGCACGTAGATTTCCCCAACATATACCGCCTCACTATCGGTGGCACCCTGTTCGGGAACAGGATTTCCGTTACCGTAGAAAAGTAGAAGGGGTAGCGTAGCATCAGGAAAAACCTGCAGTGGTGATATGAAAGAATTGATTCGGCAGAGGATACGTTACACATTGCAGGTTAAGCCATGCAATGAAACCCATTATCTCGGTATGGCAAGCGTGTGGGTGCTCTTAAAATAGGAAACGAAATGAAACTTCTCTGAAAATCGTAGACGGAGTTGAAGCATATTCTCAGAAACTGGCAGCGGTGGGGATAGGGGTTTATGGCAACCATTTACGTTATATTATATATTATATATTGCGCGTAGTTATAATTGACAATTTATGCCATGAAAAATGTACAGTCGAAATAAAATGAACGACGCAAGTCCACATACTTTTTTCCACGAATATTCTAAACTTTTTAAATTTCCAAAAAATAGTTAGTTATATTAATAATAATTCATTTTTCAGTTTGATGCAGAGATATTCGTGTCAGATTTTCAACCCAATCTTAACGAAGTTAGCCATTTCCTTAAACTAATTTTCGCTGGCCTGGAAAGATGGCATGACGATGAAACACTGCAAGGGTTATTTCGACAGCACTTAATATGTATATTCGAATTTGATTTTCCTGAGCACTATGGCGAAGTCCTGCAAGCTTTACTGCAATCATGCAAAGCACAGAAAATACAAGTAAATGTTATAATGGACATCATCAATTCTTTCTTCACAAGAAGCTCTTGCGATAGAGTCGAAAGTGCGAGTCAGCCCGATGTTTTCAATCAAGTTCGCAAATTTGCAGCCAATCAAAAACTCTTCGATTTCAAGAGTGTAAGATTTTCCAAAGTGTGTTTTATTTGGTTTTCGTGGGTGACTAATATTTATATTGCAGATAATGGAGACTATGAAAATGTTAGCAGAATACTTTCGAGCTGAGAGAATAAAGTACGGATTGCATGGTTTATATCCGCACTATGAAAAGTACACCGAGGTTCTGGCCATACTTTTTTCTTGCTTTGGCCACGCTGCAATCGTTTCCGCTATTCATACCTACCCTGGCGAGTTAGCCGAACAAAGTATGCTTCGGTATTTCAAAGTTTAACTTTTTTTATTCATATCTTTCCTTTAGTCTCTGAAAGAGTATTCAATCATGTCGCGGAAATGTACTCACCATGGACTATCGTTTATACTGAACGTCATTTGCGTGGCTGTACAATGAACTGGATATGGCAATTGGTTAAGGATGGCAAATCGTTGTACCCGTGGAGTGAAAATCATAGCAAAAACGCTAAAACCATTATAGACTCGTTGATTCACACTTTGAAATATGCAACTGTAGTTTTAGCAGGTTGAACTAACATTAATTTCAAATCTAATGTTTGCTAATATTTTTCTTTTGATAGTTCCTAATTCAGTATTGTGTCATGTTTTCGATTGGTACTTTCGTAATTTTGTAAATCGAGAAACTTCTAAATTCATCCGACATCAATTGCATAATGGAATAATTCAACTTCCCTGGGAGCACTTTTATCCTCAACCTATCCATTTGGAAGCGGTTTGCAAAGTTTTATCAGAGGTAAACTAACTTGTGTTGGCAGTGAACATACTTATTATTTACGGATCACTTTCTTCACAGTGTTTACCAGAAATTCACACGTTCGTGGGGTACATATTCCTCAAAGTACAGTGGACAGAATGGTATAGCGAAATTTACAGTAAATGGAGCTGTGATATACAAACCATGTCGATTAATTTTCTATACATTGTCATTGTGAAAATTTCATTCGAACCCAATGTGCACGCAAATAAGCATATAACGGACATAATCGAAGATTCCTTGTCTTTTTCGTGGAACAGAACAACGTACGAGGTTTTAGAAAATGTATTCAGTTGGCTGCTCGCTTCTTTGGAACCCACCTTTATTCTTCAATTGCCTTCTGAGAAAAGTGACACAGATTCAGCCATATTGAAGTAAGACAACCTTTATGTTAAAAAAACGATAATGAAATTTTTTGGTGATATTACAGCTTAGTAAAACACGTGTCGGGTATGAAACACGGGGAGACCGAAAGGAGTTCCCATTCTACACGAGCTAAAAGAATTCTTTATGTCCAGAAGATCATGGAGCTGCTTAAAAAGTGTGGATCGAAAAATATGGGATTGCTGGAAAAGCCGGAAGGGCAAACAGCCTTCAGAAATGTCATTATGGAAATTATGCTAGATATTGAGAATGTAGTTAGAAAAAACTTTGAAGTCTTAGGAGTTCAAGATGATGAAGCTTTGAATTTACTATCAGAGGTGCTCAATCCATCACAATTTCCTAGCGACTACGTTAAACAGTAACGAAAATGACTTGATATCTTGTTGGTTTTTAATATAAATGATTTGTTTTCAGGTTAACAATTGAAGGAGTGATTATGTGGCAAAAAAAGTATCCTGAAAACAGGCTTATTTTAATGAATTTATTTGATATAATTGCTTCAAACAAGTTTTTCGATGTTAACGGGTATAGTCTGCTGGAATCAACTATATATCATTATTTAAAGCGAGCAGGTAAGAGCATAAATTAGTGTTGTCGTCATTTTTGTCCATAATTCGGAGATCTTAATTCTGCATTCTGTTCAAAAATTATCCGAGTACGAACAGAAACCAGTCTGCTCTCTGTCAATCTAGATTTCGAGGTGTTCCTTGATACAGGATACGCAAAAATATCGCGCCAATTGTCGTACTTCTACTGTTCAGCAAAGATCTGGGATTGCCAGATTTTACGACTAATTGAAAGCAGTAATTTTGCAGAAACTGAAGGAGCTGCGAGAAACAACACCGGGGGAGATCGCCAAACCCAGTGGCTTTATTCCGTTTGGACGATATGATTTCACTTCTATTTAGAGCTATTTAGAACTCTGTATCCGTATTTTACGGTGACTAGACATTTCACCTATGAGATGTTTCGAGGTGTTCTTTGAAGTATTTCAGAATTATTTTACCCCAGATTTCTGAACTAGTGACTAGATGGACAGTTTCGCCGGGAGACCGTCCGTGAGTTCGGTAATATCAAAGATAATTTCACTGCTGCTTGAAAGAGCATGATGAGTGCGAATATTACGGTAACCTGCCATATCATCCACAAGATGTAATCGTTGAGCTGCTCATCATACTGAATGAGGAAGCAACCGCGTCAAAAAATGTGCGATCATTTCTCGTGATGCTTAATTATACAACTTTATTGTACCATTAATTATAAAGCATTTGATTATAATCGATGCGTATAATTCTGACTCTGAAACTTCTCTAACTCCGAGAGAGAACTTCAGCTCCTCGTTTGGCATGAAACTTCTTACTGACACTCCCGTCATCTGTTATCAAGTATTCTAGCTAAATATTCACCCTGTTACTATACAATTTAGTGTATCCTCTACTTGCTAGTTTCTGCTCCCCTGATTAGCGCCAGAAAAAATTTTCTTTTGTAACGACATCCATTGTGCTGCACTTCTAAAAATTTGTCACGGGTACCGAAGTTCGAGCCATTCAGATGATCCACCACGAAATTTCACCTTTAGTAAGTCTCCCCTGGTCGTCCTTAAGTTGTTGATATTCGCAGAAAGCCTCCTTATCCTATATATCGGAAGTCTACGTTGGTGCGTAACACTGTACTTCTGAAATTTTTCTCATGCAGAAATCTCGCGATTAGTATTTTTTCTGAAACCGGCTCCCAGGTAATGATGGTGTGCCTTGCGGTTGTGTCAACATTCGTCCAACACCGGATTCACGGTTACTCCCGTCAGGCTTTCCGGAATATAATAGAATAATACCGCAAGAAGGAGAGGATTACTCTCCATAATCTAACCTCGCTTAGTTCGAGTATGTCCGGTTTGTAACGCGGGAAGTATGACTGCGATTGGAGAATGCGAGCATTCTGGGAACATTCAATACGTTATCGAGGATCGTACCCACATTCCAAAACTCAACTTCTGATGGGGTTTTCTCGTGTTATGCCCGGGTCCAACGGAATATATTCGTCTCCATTACCGCGACACGCCCTTCATTGACTTTTATATTCGGCCAACGCGCAGAACTACAGAGAGCGACAGAGCAAGCGATACTGTGGTAAATTTTGAATTTGAGAAATTCTTTAATAGGGGAAGCAATTTCATAACGCAGTTCACCATTGGCTAATAGCATTGATGCGAGATATTTAAATGGCTGAGTTCTCGGTAAATCATTGCCACTGACAACAGGCACTATGTTTGATTGTGATCGATCCTGAAAACCGCTGTTTTATTTAGATTCGGTCTGAGACGGTGTTGCATGAGGCGATCATTCCACTTTTGAACAAGTTGCTCAAGATCATAGACGCATAGAACAATATGTAGGGCGCGCAACATTGGATATCCCATGTGGCAGTGCCCCAAATAAGAAGAAAGAGGAGTGCCAAGAGGGCGCTTCCTTGATGAACATCAACGGAAGGAGGAAGCGGGTTTGATATATAGGTTTTGCAAGTCAAATTCAGAATTTTCCAAACCATTTCAGAACTTTTCAAATTGAGTGCAGAAATTTCGAAACTAACTAAACAAATTTTTCCAAGTCAATTTCAAAATTTTCCATTTCAAACTCATACAATTCCATTTCGAATTCAGAATTTTTTCAATATTTTACTGTCAAGCTCTTTACCAACTTTTAACCCCTAGATAATGATGGAGGTCAATTTTCTCCCATTATTTGCTTTAATGAACCGGTCTGAGAATATAATGGTCCAATGGCGTCCTCTAGGACCTGTAAGTCACACAACTTAAACTTTTTGATACTTGGGAAGGCCTATCAGTTGTTAGTTGACATTAATGAGATTCTACACGATACGGCCGAATTAATCACAAGTACACGATTTTATATCTAGAGGTCATGAAGAAAAGAGCAGATTGAAGGTACTATATTTTTTTCCAGAAGGAATACCACAATCCATTTAAACAAATAATGATAGAAAATTGATGAGCTGCTTCTAAGTGGAAATATGAATTTTTTGTATTCAAATATTAGTATTCGTCTGGATAGCGAATATTAGTGCCTTAGTGATCTGATCAATTCTTTAACCGGGTTATTCAGAAAGGAAGAACACCATCTGACTGGCAAGAAAGTACCACTGTTCCAATATGGAAAAAGAAAGGTAACCCAGCAGAATGTTCAAATTACCGTCCGATCCGGTTACTTTCCCATACCATGAAGATTTTTGAACGCATTCTTGACAACCGTATTCGCGAAATCGTTGAAATAACCGTGAATCAAGCCGGATTTGTCAAGAACTGCGGAACTACTGACGCAATACACGCTGCGCGGTTACTCATGGAGAAACACCGTGAGAAGCATCGCCCTCTTTACATTGCCTTTCTGGATCTAGAGAAAGCGTTTGACCGTGTACCACACGAACTCATCTGGTATGCTTTACGACAACACTTCGTGCCGGAAGAACTCGTGCGCTGGGTTCAATTGCTCTACCACGATCCGAAAAGTAAAGTTCGAAGTATGGCGGGTGTATCAAAACCGCTTCGTGTCTCTGTTGGAGTTCATCAAGGAAGTGCCCTCTCACCACTCCTCTTTGTCCTTGTTATGGACACCGTCACACGGGATATCCAGCGTCCAGCTCCCTACACACTGCTTTATGCAGATGATGTTTTCCTAGCATCTGATAGCAAAAATGATCTCGAGCAACTTGTTCAAAAATGGAATGATCGCCTCATGCAACACGGTCTCAGATTGAATTTAAACAAAACTGAATTTTTGACGACCGATCCCCATGAAACAGGTACAATCACTGTCAGTGGCAGTGATCTGCCCAGAACTGAGCGATTTAAATACCTCGGGACAACGCTATCAGCCAATGGAGAGCTGCGTTATGAAATTGCATCACGCATTAATGCAACCTGGATGAAGTGGCGTTCCACAACTGGTGTCCTTTGTGATCGACGTATCAACGAACGTCTCAAATCTAAAATTTACCGCAATGTCGTCCGTCCAGTCGCTCTCTATGGTTCTGAGTGTTGGCCGACCATAAAAGACAATGAACGGCGTCTTGCGGTAATGGAGACGAAGATGCTACGTTGGACTAGTGGCGTCACACGTTTAGATCACATCCGAAATGAGGATATCCGCGATCGTTATGGGGTTGCACCGATCGGGGAAAAGTTGCGTGAGAGGCGTCTTCGATGGTATGGTCAAGCAATTCGTGCCAACGAGAATTCACTTGCAAAGATTGGTCTGAACATAGAAGTCGATGGTAAACGACCAAAAGGCAGACCTAAGCAACGGTGGCTTGATACGCTGGATGAGAATTTGAAAGCCTCGAGATTGCACCCAGATCAGGCATTCGATAGAGCCAAATGGCGAAACCGATCACGACGAGCCGATGTTGTAGGTAAATGTCTGTATCTACATCAGACATCAGACAGACAAATGACTGTGTCAGACAAATGCTTTTTCCGATAAATGTCTGCTTAGGCAATGTCTGCTTCTGTATCAGGCATATGTCTGAATTTGCCTCAGAAAAATATCTGGGTCTATCTCAGACATTAAACAGTCTATATCAGACAATAGGCAGGCAGATGTCTGTGGCTAAGGCAAACAGGTGTTTGGGCAATTGACTCAGACAGTACGTGCTATATGCACGTGTAATCATTTCCACTTACGAAATACGCATATACACCACATACATGTTTATATATGGTTGTTTTTATTTGCAGTGATTACGCTAGAATACAACGGATATATTAGGCTAGTGAAGAAATGAGCCGAATAATAGAAACCGGTGTCCATATGCAAATAAAATTAACAAAGTTTTCGAGTCAGACTATATGGACCAAAATAATAACTCCGCTTCCAATGTCCAAAAATAAGTTTGGTGATCATTGTGGATGTAGCGCCAGAACATTCCTTCCTCCAGCGAGATACTGAGTATCATGTCTAGCTTCGTCAAAGTTTCGCTCAGGGGCTGTGATCTCTAACATCTAGCACCAAACTTTCCAAATTCTTTCAATATTGTGTAATTAAAGATACCCTGTAAATGTAGACGCCATTGAGTTTTGCTCTCATACAACCGACTCCTGGAAATACCGTTGAATGCAGTTCAGTTTACTTTTATCTGCCGGACACCTGCCACCCCTTGCAACATTAATTAATTAAAAAAGTCTAAAAGTCCTATAATTCGCATTAAATCAGTTCTGCAATTGATTCAAATTGCGGAGTACATTAGAAGAAGAAGTGATTGTGAAAGAAGATGGTATAGAATTGAGCACACAACCGGTTCGACGAAAACTGCAGGAGCTGGCTTTTATGCTCAAACCCCTCCAAAGAGCGACTTTTCACAAAAAAGGATCGAAAGTGCATTTGGAATGGGTGCGAAAATATGCAAATTGGGTGGCACGCGATTCAATTTTTTTGGATCCAATGGAAAGGTGAACGTGAAGCATAAATCGCTCGAAGAATTTTCGAAAAATTGCGATAGAAGAACCGTTATAACAGTATCCCTAACTGATAAAAAAAAAAGAAAAGAAAGAATGTTCATCAGCGATATCGCAGCAAAAAATGGGTTCAACTCCCGGATTATAGATCAAGTGACCTCAAAGCCATCAGCCGGTAAACCGAGTTCACCTGCCTTCGTCTCTGATAGTTTGCAAACACCTTTGTCCACACAGGTGACGAGTAGAGCAGGATGGAGTGCACCACTCCGGCTAGCACCAACCTCCAGTAGTGTTTCGGCCCACCAATTTTTCGGCAACATTTTTGCAAGTGCCATGGTGGCGCTGGCTGCCTTTTGGCATGCATATTCTAGGTGTTCCCTAAAGCTAAATTCGGTATCAATTATTACCCCCAGGCATTTGATACGACCGTATATCCACCAACCTCCACTTTCACAGTGTTATTTTTCCTGCGGTTGGTTATTAAGACCGCTTTCGTTTTCGCGTCCGCCAAGGTCAGCCCGGCCCTTTCTAGGAGATTTTACCACTCTCACTGTTTCCGTCGCGTAGACCTCTTCATCTTCTGGGTGTTTTGCTGTAACAACCACAGCGAGGTCCCACAGCAAAGCCGACAATCGAAGTCCCCTCTGGGACTTTTTGCCAGGTTTACCACCACGTCGTCGATGGGCAGGAGTCTATTGAAGATGACTCTCTCCATCATCTTCCCCATTGTATCCAGCATGCAGATAGGACGATACGACGCTGGGTTTCCAGGTGACTTGCCAGGTTTCGGAAGCAACACCAACTTTTGCTTTTTCCACTGGGCAGGGAACATTCCTTCTTTTAGGCACGCCTCGAAGGTGTTGGCGAAAAGGTTGAGCCTACTCTTTACTGGGAGTTTCAAAGCTCGATTGGGGATGCCATCGAAAGCTGAGGCCTTGTTGTCATCGATCCTAACACATATTTCCCGCAGCTCCTCCACAGTTACTGGAGGTATTATGCTCTCATTTAGCTGGACAACCATTTGCCTTCCCCTATTTTCGTGGTGAGGGAACAGAGTAATAGCAATCTGTTTTAGGAGTCGCGGACAGGGCACCTGTGTTGATCTCCGCAGCCTTTTCATTACCACTCTGTAGGCCACGCCCCAGGGTTTATGTCAGCATGGTCACACAGCTATTTGAAACAGTTCTTTTTGTTCCTCCGAATGGCTTCTTTTAGGCGGGCACGCAATTTCCTATGCACCTCCTCTTGACCGACGCCACCGGGTTTTCCATGAGAAAATGCGCAAATCGTTATTCCGTTGTCGTTGCCGTAGGTACATTTTATCCCGTTTTTAGGCGCGGGAGACTCGCCTTCAACCTTCTCTGTCTGAAGTTTTTCATTAAGAAAGAACTCCCAGCGATTACCACGTTGAGGTGGAGATAGGGTTTGGTAGTAGAGCTGTTGGTGTTGGTTCAGCGTTTCCCAGGTTTTATGTTCCATCGTAGGTACCAATCCACGTTTCGCCCTGGGACCTATACTACCCTTTGACCGCCACTATATACCCCAGGCTCCTTCCCCGGGAAGTGTACGAAGCCCCAACATTCGCCAGTACCAGGTCTAGCTCCGCGAATGCTTCGAGGAGAACAGGCCCCTTCACATTAGTTGCCCCATTCAAGAGCCCACGCATTAAAATTGCCTGCTTTTATGGTTGGCCAACGTACTTTTGCATCCAAAACTAGAGCGGCAAACATCTGCTCATACTCGGCGAGTGTAGCGCTGGGTAGAGCATAGCAATTGTAGATGTGGACGCCTTTCACCTTCGCTCTGATGAAGCGATCCTCCCGGTGCTCCATTATTTCCTAGAAGACTTGTTCTCTACAAGCCCATAGCGCTGCTTAGCTCATATGGTTTTTGACCAAAATGCTACCACCGTGGTTTCGATATGGCTCACTTATTATGGCCACATCGATGTTTTTATCGTGGATGGTTTGCGAGAGTAGATCCTGCGCCGCCTCGCAGTGGTTGAGGTTGATTTGTATCAACTTCATCTGCGATTTGTGTTAAGGGCTCTCCTGTATTCTGGGCATCTGCCTGCAATGTACCGATGATCCACACCCTCTTCCCTTTGCACAGTAGGCAATTTGGGTCTGCTCCGCAGTCCTTGCTGATATGACCTTCCACTCCGCATGTCCAGTACATGCCTTCGCAATGTGATTGAAGCCAAGGCATCTAAAGTACCGCTTCAACGCCGCCTGTTCCCTAAGCCGGCACGTTACGCAGCCTATTATCACTCTCCCTGCTGCTAACAGTTGGCGCCTTCCTCTACTGGTAGGCTGATGATGGCGGTTTCGCGAACCTCGTCCTTCGTCGTGATTTCATCTATATCTTTGCAGATTATATTGCTGCTAGCCTTTATGTCGGTTTCCTGTCCTAATGACTTTCCGATTTGGCTCAAGAATTTGTCCGCGATTACATCCTTGGATTTCTTAAGCTCCAACATAAGGTCTCCCTTCTGAGACCGTCTAATATGGCTGACATTGTCTCCCAAGTTGGAGAATTGGTGTCTGTCTTCACTCTCCTGAGAATGTCAGCGAATGATCCTTCATTTCGTTTGGAAATGATAATCACCTCCGGTCTTATCCTTCCTCATCGAAGACTCCTGCTACGCACTTCCCACTGGTCGTATCGATCGCGGGGCTTGTGCTCGTGTGGGAGAGGATCTGCGAAGAATCGAGCTCCTACTCAAAGGGTCCGTCAATGGAGCCAGTTCCAGTTCCTCTCGTACGCTTGTAAGATTCAATGCCACAGTAGCCAAGGTTTCCACTACTGAGACACTGCGGTCGTTGGATATCGACGGCTGGGAGCCTGTTTGCCCACTCCCAAAAAACCGCCGCTGGGTTTCCGAAGCCCTGCACCGTAATTTTATTCCTCTTTTGTTCCTCCATGTTGGGTTTCATTTCTGGGTATCCTTCCCATAGCCAATTTTTATCCATGGGTGGGCGTTTACTTCCCACCTACCCGAGCTGCGCATAAGCATGCCCATACACATACATCTTCGGATGCGTGCATGTGCATGTCTATGACACATTCGCCGAGAATTTCCTTATCCGCACGAAGGGACGCGCCTGATGGGAGATTTGCCAACTCCACACCGGATATGATACATATATATATATATAGTTCAAAAAACCCACGGACCCTCTTCCCGCCCAACCAGACCGTGGGGCGACTAACCTAAAGATGAGCTGAGGTGAAGGCAACATCCAAAGGCCCGCATCATAGCGATGATACGTTTTAACGCAAAATGTGTGCGACCATGCGAAAATGTATGGCTACACCCCGATTGACGCAAACACTTCAAGCAGTGACGCGGTGGTTTTAAACTGCAGAGATATATAGATTTTAAATCGAAGACAGTGTGACTCAAGACTGGAGTCCACTAGGCCAGACTGTCGCCGGACAGGACTCTTCGGACTGTAGCACGGGTTGCAAAGATGATCGCTTTTTGCATCTCCATGTATAGTCTAGCCCGAAGCGCGAGCAATGTAATGTAATGACAAAATAAACATAATAAATAATAATAAAAAGATGTCGAAATTGGCAATGAAGTAGGGTAGGTGAATGTGTTTACGCACAGAGTGTTGAACTCCCGCAACGGTACGCTGTCGGACTACCAACTAAACATTTCTCTGTCATCAGAGAACTAGCCTGAAACCGTTTGACACATTACTCCGGGCTAGCCCTTCCGTTCCCCGCTCCTCCCGGCTTTGGGAGCCTCAAAGTCAGTGAATCCCTTTCACCAACGGAAGGGGAGGGGAGGAAGGGAATTGTTAGTTCAGGGAACCCCTTACCATCCGATTGCTCCGCCGGTCGAGTTCAATGTTCTTCGTAATAAGAAGAGCCCGAACATAATGCGCAACACGTTTCAGCATTTGTCTGATTATGTTGTCTGGAAGGTGCTTTCCTGTGTCTGCATAAAGCTTCTGACGAAAGCCGTCCCACCTCCCGCAAGAAAAAAAGGTGTGTTCAGCGTCGTCCGCCACTCCATTTTAGAACACACAATCACGAGATCGTGCCTTCCCAATCCTGTGCAGGTAAGACTGAAAACCTCCATGCCCGCTTAGAAGTTGGGTAAGGAAGTAATCAACCTCCCCGTGCGTTCGCTTCAACCACGGTCTAAATTTTCGATGAGCCGCGCAGTCCATCTGCCCCTTGGCTCATTTTGCCAAGAGAGTTGCCACTTGGTAAGGGTGCGTTGACGTTCTTCACGGGCAACTACCTCTCTTAAGTTCTCGCCCTTATGGCGATAGATAGCTTTGCGCTCCTTGGCAAGGAGGGGAGATCACTCCTGCGATCACCATCACGGCCAGTTTGGAGACGGTGCGATAAGCAGACCCCACTCTCAAAGCTCCCCGCCTCTGTACTTGAGCAAGGCGCTTACGATGCAGCTCATACCTCTGCGCCATAGAGCAGAACCGACTGCGTTGCTCTCATAAGGAGCCGTCTCCTAGTAGATATAGGGTCCCCAACATTCGCCATTAGCCGACTCAATTGCGCGACTCCAGCTGCAGCCCTGTCCGCTGTTGCTTTGATTTGCTCGAAGAAGCTCATCTTCGATTCGAGCATGAAATCAAGGTATTTAACCGCTGGTTTTGACTATAGTCAACTCGCCGATAGATGTGGGACGCAGGGTCGGGATTCTCCTTCTAGTCAAGATGACTACTTCGGTTTTTTCCAGCGCAAGGCTGAAACCGTGAGTAGTCATCCATCCGCTTACCCGTCACATCAATATGCCAAGTCTTCTTTGCGCCTGTTCACCAGTGCGTCCGGCAACAAGTGCCGCAACGTCGTCTGCATAACCGACCAGACGCGACTCTTTGGGTATATCGAATCTCAACAGACTATCATAAGAAGCGTTCCAGAGGTGCGGCCCTAGAATGGATCTCTGTGCTACTCCCGACATGATTTCCATCCTCTTCTGGCCCTCTGGCATCTCATAGAGCAGGGAGCAGTGTTTCAGATAATCCCTCAATATCCGCAAGAGATAGCTTGGCGCGTGGAATGAGTTTTCTAATGTGCCTAGTATATCTGTCCATCTTACGGAATTGAAGGCATTTCTGAAATCAAGCGAGAAGCACTATCCGTCGAGATCGGCGGCTGTGTGCGTCATCTTGATAAACCGCATCTACGACCTCCATAATAGCATCTCCCTGTTCTGAACCCGAGCTGCCTTGGGGATATAAGTCGCCGGCAGTGCGGATCGCTTCAGCGACCCTATTCCTGATAAGCTTCTCGAGCACTTTCCCGGCCGTGTCAAACATACACAGCGGTCGGTATGCAGACGGGGGCTCCGGGTCTCCTTTATCCTTGCTGATCAGCGCGAGTCTGGCCACTTTCCAGCGACAAGGAAAAATGCCCTGCTTCAAGCAAACGTTGAACGCCTCAAGCAGCAATTCTATCCGTTGGCGGAACATCTGTTTGTAAAATTCCGCCGGGATGCCATCAGAATCTGGCGCCTTCTAGTTTTTCATAGTGAGGACCGCTTCTTCGAGCTCTCTCATTGTGAAAAGGGGACAATCCTCGATGCTTTTCGCGCTATTGACGCGGTATTGACATCAACCCGTACAGGATGTCTGGAGAACAATGCGGTCCATCTGGTCGGGGCTTAGTATGCAGGGCCTCCGCAGAGCCCCGATTTTCCGGGTGACAAGCTTTTAGCCAAGTCCCCACGGGTCCTCATTCACCACGTTGACAGGGTTCTGTCAGCCATGATCCGGTGAGAGAGCAAAAAGATGTCACCAGGGAATTCGAGGGGTTTAGGAGGGATGTCATTATCCATTGAATTCCTCCGCGTCCTCCAGCACACAAATACCCCCCCCCCCTCAATTTTCGCTCTCAAAACGGGTGCCCTTCTTTGAAATCATAACAATCGTCCCCCTTCTTCCACTTTTTTTTAGAAAGGTCTCTGATTTCTAGCATTTCCGTACGAGTGGAAGTAGCAAATCTGCAAAAACTGCAGGTGCGTCGAGGCTGGCACCTTTACCCCGTTTGAGTACATTGATGTCCGAAATGATTTCTCTTCTGGTTGGAGAAGAGTAGCGCGCCTTGGGGTAGTCGTCAGAAGCAACCCTACACCAGATTCGCGTCTGCTACCACTTGGCTTTACAGAGTACAAAAGCACACTGCCACAAGAGGGAAAGATGTACTCTTCAGAATCCCATCATCTTACTTGGTTTATACTCCGAGTGTCTAGCTATATATTTCAGAAAAGAAATCGTAGTCCGTTCGTGGCTTGGAAAAGAAGCTCAACATGTCAGATTTGGTTTCTCCTTTGATGAAGGCGGCATCAATCAAGTGGTTGAAAAATCTCACGTGCGGTTATAACAATTTGCGTTTCTCAACGTTGGGTACTAGAACGGCCTAAAGGAGACGTTGAAAAATGCAATCGCGATGCTCTTAAGTGCCCCGACTCAGGAGAAGATGCGACCAGAGCATCATCCAAATAAACGAAACAAAAGTTGAGGTTTCGTAGCGCAAACTGGATGAATCTCTGTAAATTTGTGCCATATTGCACAGTCAAAAAGTTATCCTAGTGAACTCGAATAGTCCGAAAGGTGTGCATATTGCCTTTTTCGGAATGCCAAGCCCAAGGTCGAAGAAATAAGGCAGTTTACGGTAAAGTGCGCAAAGTCGTAGATGAGCGAAATGGAGTGTCGATCTGGAATCGTCTGATTATTTAAACGTCTGTAATCGCCACGAGGTCTCCATTTGCCATTGGGTTTAAGGATCATGTGAAGTGGCGAAGACCAATATCTTTCTGGAAGTCTTAAAATACCCTGATTAAAAAGTTCTCCTGACATTTCCGCGCAACTGCAAGTCTCTGCAGTGATAATGTGTATTGAGTCGCTATTGCAAGACTTCGTAGAATGCCAGGCGACGCGGTGTTGCATTCCGGGTAGCAGTCAGCACATCACTGAGAAACGCTCCGAAGACTTTCCAAGATTCAGCACCTTATGTCCCTTCCGGTGGGATGGGATGGTTAACGGTTCCTATCGCTACTACTTACAGCGGTTATTGTTGTAAACTTGATCTTATACTTTAATTCACAATTAACAAACTAAAAATAGAGCGCGGGGGTTTGTCTTTGGCGTCTCTCCTTTTCTTCACCCTTGAGTTCAATTTTCTTTGAAAAACATTGTTTTATTGACTCTCAGACAATTGTTATTCAGTTTCGTGCGTTCGTCACCCACATTGCTTGGTCTGCCACAAAGTCATGTAAAACCTTACATCTAATTATAAACAAAGATTCTCTACGTAATTTTTTTCACGAATTAAAT
The DNA here is from genome assembly GCF_905115235.1 of Hermetia illucens. NCBI lineage: Eukaryota > Metazoa > Arthropoda > Insecta > Diptera > Stratiomyidae > Hermetia > Hermetia illucens. The sequence goes on along the minus strand of NC_051851.1, from coordinate 98,139,611 downwards.
CTCTCTACTTCATAAATAGTTGAACATAAACATATTTAGATATAACTTTGAAAGAAATTCAACATTCCGAATTGAATTGAAGTTATCTCTCTTTCAGATCCAAAATCCAGTAGTGAACTATCTGCATGGAAATCAATCAGGCAACGGCTCGACAAATGCTTCGATCATATGGATCTGCTATCTTTAATTCACGGAAGGTTTTTGCTGATTTTACATATTTTTATCATATATAAAATGCAATTCATGGATTACAAGACACAAATAACTTTTATACAAGATATTGTGCAATTATTGGAAACTGTTAAGCAAAGGTAATGGAAAAAGTTAGGCTAATTAGATTTCTTATAGAGACATTTCCGTTCCAGTGAGGACATTGAACCGAAATTTGCAACCTTATGGGGCGCCATAATGTCTATCGGATTCCAAACATTACCATTCGATGAAACTGCAAATAAACCTCTGTTGGTGTTGGCTAAGAACTTGAGTGCATATGCCAGTGATTCAGATAGTTGGAGTAGTGGATTATTAGGCATAGTCGGGTTGAAACGATCGGCTGTTACGAATAGGTGAGATTTAGTTTGCCTTCCGTGAAACAAGTCGAAGAAATCATTTTAATTTTCTCGATTTTTTAACTTATAGATTTATAATGTTATCGCGGTGCTTGGCGTGTTTAATATTTTCGTTCTGTGATGAGAAGTAAGTTAATGTCCTTTTCTGTAGAATAGTTCTTACTTCACTTAAATGTTTTGCTACAGGCAAGCCTATCAGAGTGCAATGGAAGAATTGAAGTCGGCTATTAACTCCAGGAGAAATTCAGATATAAAAGTACTGTCGACTAAATGCGTTGATATCATCGAGGAGAAGATGTTTGTTTCTGAATCAATAGTTAATCGAACGTTTAATATAATACAACTTTTCTATAATGATAATATAATAAGTATCACTAGGCATGCATGGACGTCGGAGGAATGTATGTATAGAAATATGTGAAATAAAAGCGATATTTCAGGGTTATCGTGAGTTTGTTTTACGGACACGAGTTTTCCATGACTATATCCATCGGATTAGTGTCAAATGAATGATTTAATTTCAAATCAGAGGACGAGTTGAAAGTAGATTTACGAAAAACATGCCAATGTTTAGTACCTGTGCAATACAATTACTGGTAACGGTAACCTAATCTAACGTACTATCTATTCCTCTGCTCTTAACGTAAGCCTTTAGGCGAAATAGCTTATAGATTTCACCTTCGGTAAGTATCTACATGGGTGAACTACAGGTTGGAGGCTTATGGAGAGTTTTTTTTTAACATTCGGTGGAAAGTTCTGTGGAAGAATTGTCACGTATTGACCGCCCAGGGAATTCATTCCGTGCGCCGTTGTTGACCCACGAGACGAACAGAGCCCGTTTCAATTTACAAAAACTCTACCGCCCGAAACGTCTAACTATAAGTTCAACGCTCCAACTGTACAAGACAATGGCAATCCTCATATATTCCTCGTGGACTTGGAGTCTTAGCGCGAAAAATTTACAACTTTTAGCCGCGTTCGATAGAAGATTCCTCTAAAATATTGTTGGCCCTCTACCCCCTGGGGGATGGAAGATTCCGTAGCCTGTATAACGACGAAATTTATAAGTAATCCGTAAAAATGCAGAAAGATAAGCTTTAATAGGAAGCATTTTACTCGAAAGTTTGATAGAGATCCTATTATTATTATCAAAATTATAGTAGGCCAAAGTTTGCATCTTTCGCATCAAATTACTATTCCATAAAAGATAAAATGTCAGTACCACATCGTTGAACTTAGAGGAGGAGGCGGCTCCCAAACACCTAGAAGATGTATTGCATCGATATAATTTTCCTGCCCGCTTTCGGGGTTTGAATATTCAAATTTGAGTCGTCAAGCTTCGGTCACGGAAGCGAGATTTATCGTTGTCGCTGCGCTTTTCCACGCAACATGGCGGGGAATTGTTTGTGACAAGAGCAAGAAACAAGTCGGAATACTAGAAGCCGGTGCTTTGGGTATAAAGTTCTTATGTTCATCTTATGTGAGAAATTTTCTACGCATATTTTCCATTCATATATGACTAAAAACCCAAAATATTCCTTCATATTTTTTCAAACTACAAGATATACCTACATATTTCAGACATAGATATTATGCTCACCTTAAACAAACAAACATTTGGAATAATAAAAACTTGCTTTTTTTATTCGCTAGTATTATTTATTGACCTTACAAATACCGATATCTCGGGAAAGACTTGTTCCTTTCATCAGTGCTAACAACCGGTGCAAGGACTCGGAACCCCAGTAGCGGCGGCTCTTGGGGGTGGGCAAGTAGGCTCCTGGCCCTCGATATCTCTCGAGTGCAGTTGGTTGGCGGTGGATTATTTGACCACGATTGTATCGAATACTACAAGTAGCCTGGAGAAAGAGACCTTTAAAATGAGTACATTACTTCCGAAAACGCCTGTTCCAAAAACATGGAAAGATGCTTCACAAACGGGCCATTCATTACTGACTGACTGCAATGGTCGGGAGATGTTGCAGGACTTAGTGTTTGATCCATTTAGGAGAAGGTCGACGATTCCTCGATCTCCTCCGAAGTCAACGTTGGTGAAGGAAAGAAATCAGAGACGCTTCCACAAGTCTAATAAATATGAAAGTGCCCAGTGGAAACACCAAGCAGAGGAGCAGTGTCAGAATCCGGAGGAATCATCGTTTGCCCTACTCGGAGGAAAAATAATAGAGTTGCTCGAATTAATAATGGACAAACACAATGTGCACCAGGCCATCAAAAACATGGTCCGAGCCATTCGTATCCTGTACAATAGTGCCAAGGACGAAAAAATGCCTCAAAGAAATCAAGGCAACACAAGTGACACCCCCTCTAATTCCAAAGGGTGGTAAGCTTGAAAAGAGTAGTAAAGAGGGCGCGAACAATTCTTTCGAATCCTCGCAGGATGCGAAAATAGTATTATACTCATAGCGACCACCATGCAATTTTCTTCTAGATGGAATGTGGGCCATGTGGCGACGTGCGTTCTCGCGGAGCTGAAGACCAAGGCTAGTGCGTGAAAAGATATAAGGAGGATTCATTCATAGAGATGCTATTGAGTGGCCACCATTCCGGTGGTGTAGCTTCAGAAAAGGTAGAGCAAACGAATAGACGCATAATGAGAGCATGCAAAGTTGTTATGCCGAGGAGGCGAGTCCTCGCAAAAAGGCGGTGGAATGAAGAGATCGCGGAGTTGCGGGCAGCATGTTTTTGAGCTAGAAGAATCTACCAACGATCTAAAGAAAGGCCAGACTTCAACAAGAAACAATCGGTCGAAGAAGCAAAAACTAGTTTTGCTCCCAAAGCCCAATAAGCAACCAGGACTTCCATCATCATACCGTAGGAAGAGGAATACGGTTAGTATTCGCGTCGGTGGTTACATCATCGAAGCCGGTTATCAAATAGCTGGGGTGATGATTGACCCGTATTGAGGAGTAGATCCAGCCACGACACGGCGAGATTAACTACCATCCAACGCAATTCCTATCAGGACATTGTGGTGGTGGAAGTATCTGCATCAATTCAGGTTGGATGATTCTCCCTTTTATCCTGAATGTGGTTGCCCACCTGAGGACCCGAAGCATGTTATGTTCCACTGTCCACGATTTTACTCAGAGATGAGGAGCCTGGAAGACTCTCTGAAAGTCAACATAAGCTCGCAGAATATCGTCGGGGAAATGCTGAAGCGGGAGGAAATTGGAAAGTGGTACAGTAAATTCCGCAATCAAAAGAATACAGGAGGAAAATGGAGGAGCGGAGTGCGCAGAGGACGCGAAGAACGGAAAGTTTGACCGTTTAAAGCGTAGTCCTTCCCGGGAAGTAGTACTTTGCGGCGGTTCCGCAGGGAAGGAAAAAGTAGAAAGTGGGTGAGAATCCCACACACTGCTGCAACGTAGCGCGGCAGTGTCTTGCTAAGATTTCCAACTACATTCATAAAAAAAGATAGGCAGGCAGACAGACATCGACTCGATTCTAAAAAGGTTTGTTTCACATAAAACCTTAAACAAGTCGGGAAACCATAACCTGGACGCTTCATGTATGAAAGGTTTTGTGTATTTCTTATATGTATAGGGACCCCCCTTACTCTCGATATAAAAGGAAGTAACTCACTTTATGCGTGTGTGTTTATAGATCTCACCTTTCCACCGATTTTGGTGTCAATTACTATAACTGTCTTCGAGAAAAATGCGTGTGACGGAGAGACAGACAGACAGAGAAGTCTGGTAGATCTTTTTTTTTTTGAGGAGGTGGAAATCTTCAAAAGACACTGGTCTGGACACACCAGCGTGTGGGATTTTTACCCACTAAAACCACCCCCGACTCCCTCCCTGCCCCGCGGAACCACCATAAGGTATTACATCACGGGGCGAAGTCAGCTCACTCTAGCTTAGGAGTTGATCGCATCCCAATTCTCTTGATGTGCTAGCATTTTCGGCACCAGATTTTCTGGTACCAGCACCTCTCCTAGAGTCTCCTCTAGGTTCCTCCTTTCTTCCACAAATCTCGGGCAGTGGAAGAATACATGCTCTGGGTCCTCTGGGACTCCATCGCAATTTGGACAGTCGGGTGAGGTCTCCAATTTAAACCTGTGAAGGTATTGGAGATATCCTCCATGCCCCGTGAGAAACTGGGTGAGATTATAATTAATCTCACCGTGTCGTCTCTCCAACCACTCCTTGATGGCAGGAATGAGCCTGTGAGTCCACCGACCCTTTCCCGAGCGTTCCCACCGCTCTTGCCATCTATTTATGGATCTCTCCCTCTCAGCCTTCTTCGTCTGCAATAAGGGAGAGATTGGCTTCGCATGGTATATATTCGCCATCTCATCTGCCAAGATGTCAATCGGCATCTTTCCAGAGATGACGAATGCCGCATCATCTGAGACAGTTCTGAAGGCAGAGCATACCCTCAGAGCTGTCCTCCTGTAGACTGCATTCAGTTTGCTAGTGTTAACTGACATCCGCAGCGCCTCGCTCCAAACTGGGGTCGCATAGAGCATAATTGAGGTCACCACCCTGGCTATAAGCAACCTAGAGGTATGCCGTGGACCTCCCACGTTCGGCATCATCCTGGCCAGGGCCATACTGGCAGTGGATGATTTATCACAAACATACTGTACGTGTTGCTTATAGCTGAGCTTCCTGTCTATCACCACCCCCAAGTATTTGATGGCCGGCTTGGAAGTGATGATATGATTCCCGACTCTAACACAGGCGTAATTTCTCTTCCGGCGCTTCGTGATGAGGACCGCTTCCGTTTTTTCCTCCGCAAGCCTCAGACCAGAGCTCTCCAACCAGCATTTGACAGCACTGATTGCCTCGCTTGAGTATAACTCAGCATCTTCGAGATGCTTTGCGACAACAACCAGTGCAATGTCGTCAGCGTAACCCACCACCGTGGCTTCCTCCGGAAGGGGAAGATTAAGTACATCGTTGTACATGATGTTCCACAGTAGTGGGCCCAATACGGAGCCCTACGGGACACCCGCGGAAACAACGTACTCCTGCGGTCCGTCATCAGTGTCGTACCAGAGCCTCCTTTCAGTTAAATAACTATCGACAATTGCGGCGACGTAGGCGGGAATACCAACCTTCGCTAAGGATTTCCGGATTAGATTCCAATTGGCCGAATTGAATGCATTTTTCACATCCAGGGTTACTACCACGCAATATTTGCTGGTACTACCCTTTCCGTTGATTGCATCTTCGGCCAAGCCAGTAACCAATTTGATGGCATCAATGGTTGATCTGGCTTTACGGAACCCATACTGCCGATCTGAAAGGCCGCCTTGGCTCTCAACTACTGGGAGTAATCTATTATAGATTACCCGCTCTAGCATTTTCCCCACCGTGTCCAAAAGACATATGGGTCGGTATGAGGACGGTTCACCTGGTGGTTTACCAGGCTTAGGCAGAAGCACCAACTTCTGCCGCTTCCATACCGCTGGAAATATTCCCTCGGACATGCACGCTTCGAACAACTCAGCAAACATGTCCGGCCTGGATTTCACGGCAAGCTTAAGGGCCTTATTCGGTACTCCGTCCAGACCCGGTGCTTTATTGTCTCCTATTCTGCCGCAGACCTCCAGGAGCTCGTCTCTGGTGACTGGCGGGATTGCCATCACATTCAGAGGTGGTTGGAATGTGTCGGTGCTCTCCTCTTGCTGGGGGAATAACCCCTGGATAATTTTCAACAAGAGGGCGGGGCACGTGATCTGCGGAGACGAACGGCCTCTAAATCGTCCCATCACGATTCCGTAAGCTCTCCCCCACGGATTTACGTCCGCTTCTGAGCAGAGCTCCCTAAAGCATTTCCTCTTGCTTCGCTGGATGGCGAGCTTGAGGGTTTTGCGGGCTGCCTTGTAGGCGCACTCTTTCTGCCCTTGATCGACTCTACCTACCGCCCTCTGAGCCGCTCTTCTCGCTCGGTGGCAGGCTGATCGAAGGCCGGTCAGTTCATCATTCCACCAGTAGTTTGGTCTTCTACGGGGGAATGCGCACCTCCTAGGCATGGACGCGTCACATGCTTTGGCGATGCATTGAGCTAGATGGACAGCTCTTTCCGTAGAGGCGCCTGCTATATCAGGTTGATCCAACCACACCTCTAAGAAGCTCTGCTCATCCAAAGATTTTGCGGACCAGCCTGAAATCTTTTTCGGTTTCGGGCATGATAGCTCTTTGCCCTGAGGTTCGACACATGTCTCAAAGAAAACTGCCTGGTGATCGCTGTGGGTGTAGCGTTCGCTGACGCACCACGACATACCACGCGCCAGCGAAGGGCTGACAAAGGTCAGGTCTACAACCGAGCCTGATCCCCCTTTCTGGAAGGTGTTTACAGCACCTTCGTTAGCCAAAACTATGTCCATCTGCGCAAAAGCTTCTAATAAACTGCGCCCCCTAGCATTTGATTTCCTACTACCCCACTCTAGGGCCCAAGCATTGAAATCACCAGCAATCACCTTTGGACTTCGTCCCTTCGCGTCGAGAACAAGATTATCAAGCATTTGCTCGAATTCAGACAGTGTCAAACTTGGCGGGGCGTAGCAGCTGTATACATATACACCACTTATTTTCGCCCACACGAAGCCACTGCCTGCCTGACTTGCAGTACATTGTATGGCCTGTCGACCGCAAGCCCATATCGCCGCTCCACCAGTCGAATCTTTGACCCATATGCCACCGTGACGGTGTCTATACGGTTCGCTTATGATGGCGATTTCCATCTCAGATTCGAACGTGGCCTGCTCAAGTAAATCCTGAGCGACCCTGCAATGATTCAGGTTTATTTGAATAAACCTCATTTTCTCATTGCAGTGAGCGCCTTCCTAAATTCTGGACATTTACCACTCCCGGCAATATGCCGGTTATCCTGTCCCTCTTTTACTTCGCACAATAGGCACTTGGGGTCCCTATTGCACTCTCTGACAATATGGCCTTTCTCCCCACACCTTCTGCATCGATCGGATCGATCAATGCTGCTGGTGCATGCCTTCGCGAAGTGTCCAAACATGAAGCATTTAAAGCACCTCTTCAGTGAAATTTGTTCCCTTAAACGGCAGACAACCCATCCAATCCGAACCCTTCCGGCAGCCAATAACATCTGTGCTGCCTCCGCTGGTACTCGTATTGTGGCCGTTTGAGTACCACCATAGGCTTTTCGTAAGCCCACAATAGACTCCTCGGTGAGTTCTTTCAACTTGAATTGCTCCTTCAGAGCAATACAAATTTCTTCTTTCGGTGTTACTTCATCGAGATCCTTACATTGAAGGTAGATCTCATGTTTTTGGGCACGCACTGCGGCATTCTCCCCAAGTGAGTTTTTCACTTGAGTGCGAAAGTCATCAGTTTTGCTCACGCTGGATCTTTTCAGCTCGAACATGAGATCCCCTTTCTGGGTTCTTCGGATTCGGTTTACATTTCCGCTCAGATCTTTTAGGTCGGGATCCGCTTTGACCTTTTTGAGTATCTCCGCGTAGGACAGATTGCCCTTACTGGAGATAACAATCACATCTGGACGAGTTCGCACTTTTGCCTTTTGTTCCGTTTTTCTGTTGGTAACTTTAGTCCATCCATCGTTTTCGCTGGTCTTAGGCTTCGCAACGCTGGTCGAGTTTCCTAGATTCGCTGTACGGTTTCCTCCTTCTGACCTGTTGGTGTTGGTTTTTCGGATGTCCTGTCCGCCTTTTTTTCTCTTAGGCGCCTGCTGATTACTTAAAGGATCCCCCTCTTTTTCACGTACTCGCTTATTTCGCAGGGATTCGATGGTAGTACGGTTAGGCGTCACTTGGGTCGCTTGTGATACTGTTGGCACAGCGGGGTTCGGTGTGTTCTTATTATTCTTTTCCTCCATCTGTGATCTATTATAGAGAACTCTAATAGCCCTCACCATATTCTTTATGGCTTGGTGCACGTTGTGCTTGTCCTTGATAAACTCGGACTCAACTATTTTTGCCCCAAGCTGGGTGAATGGTAATTCCTCCGGATCGGGACTCTGCTCCCTATAAGTCCCGGCAGGGTTACTCCTTTTACATGGTCCTTCACTTTTGGCCTGTACTTTATCCTTCGTCGTCTTTGGCATTGGTGGAGATCTCAAAGTTGATGAGCTTCTTTTGAATGGATCCCTTCCTTGTTCCTGGAGCACCTCCTGCTGTCGAGCATCTTGAACATGTGCGGTGGGTGTTGTCACGGTTTTTGTTGTCCAAAAAGCTGCTTCTAGTTCATCTATGTTTGGTCTTGTTATTGGTGTTCTCGGTAGAGTCGTACTTCGCTGGAATACTTCCTTCTCCAGATCCAAATCACTTGTAGCATTATATGCCAAGGTGGCCAAGTTGTCCACCACCGAGGCACTGCGGTCGAGGGATATCGACGACCGGGAGCCCGCTTGCTCACTCCCAAAAGCCGCCGGTACTGGGGTTCCGAGCCCCTGCACCGTAAGTTTCCTCCTTCTCTCGTCTTCCATGGTGGTTTTATGTTCTGGGTATCCTTCCCATAGCCATTTTGGTCCGCGCACCAGAGATGAGCAAACACTAGCCCATGCACAATCAAAAAAGAAAAGTGCATGAACACATATTTACACATCAATAGGTATGCCCCTATCCGCCAGCTGGGGTCGCGCCTGATGGGAGATCTGGCCACTCCTCACAGGAAGTCTGGTAGATCTGGCATCTTCCATAAGGTGCGACCACAGTTGGTGGATAGGGGCATATCTGTTGATGTGTTCATGCGCTTTTCTTTTCTGACTATGCATGGGCTAGTGTTTGCTCATCTCTGGTGCATGGGCCAAAATGCCTACGGGAAGAAAATCAAACCAACATGGACGAATTGAGAAGGAGTAAAGTTACGGTGTAGGGGCTCGGAACACCAGTACCGGAGGCTTTGGGAATTAACAAGCGCGTTCCCGGCCGTTGATATCCCTCGACCACAGTGCCTCGGTGGTGGACTACTTGGCCACGGTGGCATCTAATTCTACAAGTGTTTTAGATTTGGAGACGGAGGTGTTGAAACGAAGCACAACTCTGCCAAGAACACCAATTATAAGGACAAAGAATGATGGGCTAAAAGGAGATGGCTGGCCAAAAAAGGCGCTTTCGACACTCATCGGATCTGATCAAGAGGTACTCCAACAGCAGCAAATAGATCCATTCAGGAGAAGCTCATCAATTTTACGATCTCCTCCAATACCAAAACCAGCGAAAGAGAAAACTCATGGGAGCCTAGCAATTGAAAAAGATGAAGGAGTCTTTAAAAAGAGCAATTTGGCCTAAACTCATCGAGGACAGAGCCCTGACCCAGAAGAACTACCTTTTATGCAGCTAGGGAATAAAATAGTTGAGCTGTCCGAATTCATCAAGGACAAGCACAACGTGCAACAAGCCTGTTTCCTTGTTATAGGATGGATACGTACATCTTGAAGAATCCCTATTTTGAACATATGTCTAGCTAGTGAATTATGATTAGTCAGAATGAGTACAATACTCCTGCAAGTCTTCCTGCTTTTCGACAGAATAAAATTGACAGTGTGTGTATGTTTTTTGGCAGCGTTCGAGAGAAGAATCCTCCGAAGAATTTTTGGCCCCCTAGATGAGGATGGACGATTCCGCAGCCTCTATAGCAATGAAATTTATTAGCGTTTCCTCGACCATCTGGTAGCAAATAAAATCCGGCTCAGCAGGTTGCGGTGGGCGGGTCACTTAATCCGTATGGGTCAGGATGATCCATCGCAGAAAGTCTATAAGGGCAATATCTATAGCCGAAGAGGTGGCCAACCCTGCTTGAGATGGAGGCCAGGACGTAAGACATTAGGGATATCGAATTGGTGGACCTCGGCGCAAAATCGAGATGTCTGGAGTTCCTTCTAAGGCAGGCCTAGACCGGATACCGATTGTTGCGCCATTGGTGATGATGATGAGTATGTTTGCTTTTTTTCTGACAGGAAAAGTTTGGTGTATTTAGCGGTATTACGGTTCTGCCACTTGCCATTATGGGAAGCTTGTTCCCAGTTTTTGATAGCAGCATTAACCAATGCTACTGACACTCCAATTGCTGATTCCGGTCCGGGCAGGGAGGGGTGGAAGTTGAAATCTCTTTTGCTAAGGTATCCGAGAATTCATTTTCTTCGACACCGCAATGACCGGGCACCCAGAGTAGTTCCACCGTATTGAATCTAGGAACAGAGTTCAAAGTTCTATATTCCTGAACGATTTTTGAGGTGGTCAAGGGACTGCTCAACGTCCTCAATGTAGCTTGACTATCGCTGCAGATCGCGATGTGCCTGGCCGTTCGTCAATCTCCCAGGTTGCCCCTCTTAGGATCGCATACATTGCAGATTGAAAGGCCGTTACACATTGCTCAAGGGAAAAGCTCATTGCTCGTTTTTGTTCCAGGAGCAGACTCCTACAACAGAACTATCTTCTGATTTTGCGCCATCGATGTAGAAGACGTCAATATATCCTGACACACATTTTTCTAGTTCGTCTCAGCTTTCTTTACGTTACAAGATAACTTCATATCTCCTCCAAGTAGATGTGTGACAATCCGAGAATCTGTAGATATTCTGAAAACTGGATTCAGTTCTACCAATAACTCTTCCAATGCTTTATGGTTTACAGACCCATTGTTTCCCCATAGATCTGATTGCAGCGCATGGACTTGCTCTGATTGCAGTGCTCTGAATAAATAAATCCAAGGGTTGTAAATTGAGTAATACATTTAGAGCTCCGCCGGATTTCGTGCTCATGGCACCAGTATTAGCCAGAAACACAGTTCTTTGCAGTGAGGTTAGGTTACAGCGAAAACTATTTTGATTCACCTTAACCTACTACCCTACGGATGCATAGGCAAAAATTGGGCTAATGTTAGCAACATTACTACCTGAGGCATAAGTCCTCTTATCAAGGCAGAAGTCCGCCTACACAATCCATAAGCTGTTAGGAATCCGTTTCATCTTTACCTCTATATGTTTGTTCCAAACAAGATATTTCACTTCCTCGGAGAGTTGAAGGGTTATACTCCTCATCTCTGAAAAGCAAAGGCCATTCGGTCTCCTTCCTTTTTTAAGTAATACCAAATTTACTGAAAGTCTATCCCTCAGGCATCAACTGTCAATCAAATCAATGGCACTTTGTGTATTTCTAAAGACCGTTCCGAGATCTCGAACAACAATTGAACAGTCACGTCATCCGCATAAGCTTGAGCGTGTATTGTTAGATTTTGCAGTTCGCATAGTAGTGAGTGGATCAACATACTCCACAGAAGCGGCGATAGCACACAACCTTGGGGCAGCCTTTCGTCGCTTCCGTTGTTAGGTAGCGATCAACACCTACTTAAGCACACAGCAATCTTTGCGTTGGCATAGCATCAAGATCGACAGAGAGCAGGCTGGTTTCCGCTCTGGATCCTATTGCGTTTGCCACATTAACACCCTAGAGATCATTTTGAAACAGTGCGTAGAATTTAGATCTCCGTTGCAACAGTTTTTCACCGATTTCGAGAAAGCTTTCGATAGCGTGAACAGGGAGTGTATCTGGGGTGCTCTAAGCAGGAAGGGCATTCCAGAGAAACTAATAGCTATTATCAGAGCGACACATGATGGCGCAAAATGTCCTTTGATGCACTGAGGCAAAATCGAAGGATTTCGAAGTCCAAAGTGGAGTCCGCCAGGGTTGCATCTTGTGCCCGATATTTTTTCTTCTTGTTACCGATGACGTTCTTTATGCTGCCTTGTCCGGAGGACGAGGATGAATTCAATGGAAAATGATGTCTTTTCTCAAACACCCTCGACTATGTTGATGACGTGTACTGGCTCTCTCATCGGGTAATGAAAATTGGCCAAATGGTTCTGGATTTGGAAAGAGCGGCATTAGAGTTGAACTGAAGATAAACACCAACAAAACCGTGTTCTCAGGTTGACGACGAAAGCGTTGACCAATTTGTATATCTAGGATACATGGTTTTTGCCGACGGTGGCACCGAACTGTATGTTGCCCAACGAATTAGCAACACTAGATCCGCTTTCGCTGCCCTGTCTAAAATCTGGAAATGTAGTTATCTCAACGCCAAGATCAAGTTGAGACTGCTCTGTGCTAGTGTTCTTTCTGTGTTGCTATATGGGAGTAGCACGTGGAAAGTGAACTCCATTGTCACCCAAAGGCTCCAAGCTATCATCAATACCTGTCTGCGTCGTATCATTGGAGTGTGTTGGCCTGACACTATCTCAAACAAAGAACTTGGTCGGCGCACAGGCCTGGCACTCGTACGCACTGTGATCCGAAGGCGGAAGTGACAGAGGACAGATCACACGTTAAGGAGCGGCGACAATCGCATTGCGGGGATTTTCTACGAAAAAAGGGGATAATAGAGGGACCTGCATAATTTTCACCACAGGCCTGTATACTGACTGGGCCCGGATTCGTCTCTACGGCCCTGGTAGTACATTCATAATAGAGTCGCCGGGACTAAAGTAATAAAACTGTGTGGCACTAGAATCCTTTTTAAGAGTAGATAATATTTGTTGATATTCCTCATCGACTGAACAGTTTCAACCTGTTAGTTTACTGAGAACATTTACGGTGAAATAATAAAGTTTCGTTTTCCAGCATAAATTAATATGGTTTTATTGCATATGAGGAAGTACGGAATCAACAGAAAAATATGAAAACAGATAAGAGTTTAGTGAAAATGTAGCGTAAATTGTTATACCCTACAAGGACAAATTGGAAGTAAAGTGGGTATTTAGGAATAAATGTGCGCAAACGCCCGATTCTTGCTGTGCTATATAACAGTTTTTAACAGGACGCGATATTTCAGCTCATCAAACAAATTTTAAAAACGAAACGAATTTATTGCTCGTCGAGTTTCTTAGGAAGTCAATTTTAAACCCAAGGATTATTGTTTTTGTGATTTAATAATAATAATAATCGTTGGCGCAACAATATTGGATCAGGGCCTCGAAGTGTGTTAGAGCACTTCATTCAAGACCATTACGGTACACTACAGTATACTGTAAGGGGCAATGTGGTCAGCATTGCGCTCGCCCGAGATTATTACCCTGATTTGACTCAGGTACTCATTTACAGCTGAGTCGATTGGTATCCGATATACAGCCACGATAACAAATCTCCCCCGAACCGGTGAGATTTGAACCGCCGCCTTTTGTTACGCCAGCCCAGTGCTCTAACCACTTGTGATTGGCAACTTTAATTTCATATGTAGAAAAGCCGGAAAGTGCATATAACTAAGATGTAATTAAGACTATCCTTATAATCATTATATACAGGTTCCTTCTATCATTATTATTGGTCAATCAATACATACAATCTCAGTATCATGGTAATTCCCTTGAGATGCTGAATTCTGCGAAATGTGGAACAAAATGTATATATGTAATAGTTAACGTAAACCTTTCCCTGGAAATACCGCAAACACACATTGATTACAGATATAGTTAACTAATAACAGATATAGTTAACTAATATCTGTAATCAATGTGTGTTTGCGGTATTTCCAGGGAAAGGTTTACGGGATTAAAACGCAACATTGTCTCCGTCGCTAGTAGTGATTTTTTATTCGACAGATGTCGATATTTTCGTAACAACTTGTTCCCTTCTTTAGTGTCGCGTGAATACTGTGGTATATCGATATATGTCGAATACAAAAATCGCTACTAGCGACGGAGACGGTGTTGAGTCTTAATTCCGTAAGCTATATTTGATTTTTATACGAGTAATAACAGAAGAAGTACATATAAAAAGTATGTTCAACTTAGTTGAGTAACAAACTGCATCTTTGAAAACATAAATCATAACATCAATAAATTTTCGCTGCCATTTACAAAAATATTAAATTCGTTTATTACCTTACCACAGAATTGTTAAAGTTCAAACAAGACGTTATTTTGTTTATTCGAGGCTGCGATCTAACATTTCAGCAAACACATTTTCAGCAGGAAAACGGATAAGGTCGGATTAAGAAAAACAAGTCTTACGTGGAACTATTTAAGCAAATTCCCCATGCAAGGCCAGATGTGGTTTGTGTTTTGAAATTTTTACTTTTTTTTTAACTTGTCCAGACATTTAACAGCAAAATATTGTGGGGTTCACACTGTCACATCTCTGGGATCTGGTGATGGGAAAATTTTAGGACATACATCGGAAGGTAATATAGGAACTATTTTTCCCGGAGGAACTTTCTCTAATAACGCAATGGAAATTATTCATTTTGAAATTTAGTTACATGTGTTTTGTTGTCCGTAGCTGCTTTCTAAGTTTTCAATATGAAGTTTTTCTCATAGTGCAATATGTGAAATTAAAATAATGCTGACTCGAAATGAGTCCACTCACCGAAAAGAGTCATATTTCCCATCGCCAGTCTGCAAGCGTCTTTTCCGAATAAGAGTAGTATCTTCAATTGATTTCCAATCATTTGCTCATAAATCGTCCCGAAAAGTAACATGCGTAGACCTATCTCTAGTCTATTCTGCTTTAATTCCGATTCACGCAAACACAAGCCGCTGTGTTTCATCGTTGTTGCTCACTTTCCTTGTCAAACCATGATCTGGAAGGTCGCCGAAACTTTTTGACTCTTTAAAGCATTTTACTTACTTCGGTGCCATATGAATTTTTGGCTCTTTTGAATGCTTGTAAGGAAAGTTAAAGGCAAAGCCTTAATCGGGTATGTGGGACTCATCGCAGTTTAAGTGTGCAAAAAAAGCATAGAATCTTTCTGTTGGATAAAAGATTTAGACTACTTGTCATACTGCAAATAATATTAATCCTTTGAAGACCAAATAAATCATCGAGGCTCATGCATTATACGTAGATTGACACTACCTGCAGGTGTATTAGTTTCAACGTCGATCTGTCGACTGGGAATTTCACTGTTAAAGTGGGGCTTTAGGCAGAACACATTTACCA
The DNA here is from genome assembly GCF_905115235.1 of Hermetia illucens. NCBI lineage: Eukaryota > Metazoa > Arthropoda > Insecta > Diptera > Stratiomyidae > Hermetia > Hermetia illucens. The sequence goes on along the minus strand of NC_051851.1, from coordinate 98,124,140 downwards.
GTAATTTTCACGGAAATGCTAGACACTGAGACACTTCAAGAGATAGTAACCATAAAAATCAAAGTCCCAGTATTTATTCAACATTATAATTTATTGATTCTCCACCTTTGTGAAACTAAATTTCTAAGTCTCTAACTCTTGTCAGCTCCTATTCAATTTGTTAACACTAGACAAAATACAATAAAAACTTATTAAAGGGCTTCTCAGAAACCCTTTCATCGTCGACAATAGAAAAAAAATAATCTGTCATCGTACCAACAACAAAAATTAACTAACAATACTTCTCTCGCTTTCCTAAACCTATTGTTAACAAGTTAGTTTTGTTATTACATTAAAGGAAACTTTAGAACTATTTTCGTCACTGGTGTTATCTGCTTAGTTTGTAAATGAAATACTTTTTGAATATTGAGATGCGACCTTCTAACGTCATCTATCGATGTTGTTGCGGAGATCGTTTCATTTGTATTTGAATCTATTGCACTCATTCTTGGTGATTGCAGAGAAACACGAGCCTCATTACAGAGATGATAAAAGCCCCAATCGAGGTGATTGACATTGATGCAGCGAGACAGCTTTATGTAGAATTTCTAGAGAGTTCGATTTATTCACTAACCTGGTCGTAAATGGCCAGAAGCCAAAACATGAGAATAACATTTTCAAAGTACAAATGCTTTCATGATATTTATCGAATGTTAAATTTATTGTTTTGCGAGTAGAATATGGAATATATAAATATTTGTATAATAATGAACTTGCTAGTTTTAGATCAGGATTAACTCAATGCTTTTGCTTCGAAAACATCAGAACCAATAACCAATTATGATAATAATTCTAAAATGATGATGCGTAAAATGTTTCTCAAGATGAGGGGAACGAAGAATATGAAGGAGATGAATTCACAGCTGCCGATGATCTGAAACAAGTGAGAACAAAGTTGGTAATTTCGCTCCCAAATTATTTCTTTTATTGTATTTACCTGTTATGACGCATGTGACTCTTAACTAAATCACTATTGACTAAGGCGGCCATAAGACTTATTTCACCAGCCATGACTGCAGTGCAGATTATCGACGATAGTTTCTTTGCATTCTC